>NC_071354.1:45436043-45791043 GCF_943734655.1 Sabethes cyaneus
AAATGAAAAATGAAAAATGAAAAATGAAAAATGAAAAATGAAAAATGAAAAATGAAAAATGAAAAATGAAAAATGAAAAATGAAAATTGAAAAATGAAAAATGAAAAATGAAATAATGAATGACATTTTCGTTTTGTTTCATATCCAAATTTTATTTTGAAAAGTTGAGTTTTTATGCTTGCTGTAGAAGATATGAATTAGAATTATCACTCCCGCGAGCTTTTCTCTTCTCGAAATTTTTGGCTCCGCATTTCAGGTGTATTTAAAAAACTGTTTTCTAACGATCAATAATGTTTTTCTGTCAAATGAAAAAACTGAACGACAGCTACGTTAAACACCAAACTATCAAAAACTACTTTACCACCGTGTCAGGTTAATCCTCTCCGAGATTTACTCATCCCATATCCCGTGGCCAACAAATACGTTGCCCACGGTGCACCACCAAACCGCCCCGGCGTACTGCGAATGGAAAACTCATCGATTTAATGAAGCTGCATTTGATTAACAGCTCCTTTGAGGCGACCGGTCGGATGGTCCATGTCGTACATCGCACATCGACCATCATCGATTGAAGTAGCGAAGAAAAACAGAACGTTGACTCACCAACATACTCACACGATTATAGAATAAAATCGAAAGCAAGTTTCTGATTTGCGGTTTTTTGATGGATCTTCGTGAGTGCCGCAAATATGCTGTCATCATCCTGTTGCCCTTTTCCGTTTTGTTTTCTATCCACAGTTGCTAAGCCGGGTAAGGGCAGCCGCATCCAGATCGACTGGATCATCACCGGGGAGGAAGGAAATATATCCTGGAATACGGCTGGCAGTTGTTGCTAGTTGTTGCTACGTTCCACGGATCAATCCGTTTACTCTTACTCGAGGTCCAAAGTGGTTGCCTTGCCTGGAAAGGTTCTCGTCCAGTCCAGAACCAATGGCAGGTATAGATTTAAACGAGCAGTAATACAAGCCTTTTTTAACCGAAGAAGGATTTTCCTTTTCGTTAACTGACCACAGACGGAATCGTTGCACGGGGGGTTGATGGTTATATCGGAAGAGTGCACCCTTGATTGCGCAGAAAACTAGTTGAAATCAAATTACTGCCTGGTGCGCTAGCGAGGAGCGAGGAGCAAAGTACATATCGCGGGAACCAATGGGCTGCCAATTGGCATAATGCCGAACCACGGGGTAAACCAAGACGAAGGTGATAACAAGCAGACAAGTGAGAATAGAGTCTCAATAAATTGATCCTATTAAATATTTATTGCCGTGCCGTTTGGTTCGTTCCGCGAATCCCCCGCCCTTCCGGCCTGGCCTCGTAAAACAGTCGTGACCGGTCGCGCAGTCGAGTTGCAGTGATTCATATCTCGGTGGGAGAATCGAAAGCGATCACTGTCTCTGGGTGGATAACGTGTGTGTGTGTGTGTGTGGGTGTGTATGTGCGTTTGTCGAGCTGCAGAGCGTACTTTCGATGTATGGTTTACAATGTTGCGTTATGTTGCTGAGGCAGGGCTATTATATAGTTTATCGATAATGGTGTAATGGTACTTTGCAAGGAAGTTCCAAATGGGTTCACTTTATATTCAAGCCATTGTCAATGATAGACGTTATTTGCCGTGGTCTTTATCAGCTTTAACAGCTGTTTGGTGTGAAAATTGTTCCTTTTCAACTGAATGTTTTATGCTCGCCGGTCGTAAAAGCAGAACATCAAACCTTGGAAATCCAGAATTGGTTTTGTAAAATGAGTAATAGGGCATTCAAGCCCAAATTAAGCACTCGTCAATCGTTGTGTACTCTAACAGCGATGATTGGACAGTAATTGGTAAATTTTATTTATTCAAAATTGGTGATCATCAGACTCGTACAGAAATCGGGGGTTGCAACAAAAGACGATCATAAAGTCCTGTCTCGGGAGCATTTCGAACGAAAACAACGTTAAGCATTGATTGAAACGTAGATTGAAGATGGTCTACCATCCAGTATATTCCCTAAGGACGACTCTGTTACTCTGTAAATATGGTTTGTCAACTGTTTTCGCGGAAATTCTCCTGTTAACTTTACTGTTGACGATGCTAAGAACAAGCTCGTCTCCCACGGACAGTGACTATTAACGACGATGAATTGGAAGCAGTATTTAAAATCTCTGGTTACCGCCGACAATAATACAAGTAAGGAGACTCAACAACGCGTTCAAGCTGGAAATCGAGTTTACTTTCCACTCCGCAAGTCGCTTCGATCAAGCAATCACTAGAACTGTTATAGGTTCGTAATAAAACAATAAATAAAGCGAAAATAAAACAATTGTTACTTGGGCTAGTTGATCAATAATAACAGATGGCTATAATCAGTTTGCTGATGCAATTTATATCGACCTAACAGCAGCCTTCGATAGTGTTAACCATGAAATCGCCATATCCAAATGGGACACACTCGGTTTCGGTGGCAGAGTTAACAGTTTGGTACGTTCGTATCTTACTGGTCGTTGCTTGGCAGTGAAAATTGCTACCAATTTTACTGACGAATATTTTTCTCCATTTGGTGTTCCTCAAGGCAGTCACCTAAGACCGTTGATATTCCTCTTATACGTCAATGATGCCAAACCGTATGAAAGTTAATCCGAGCAAATGTGAAAGGACATATCTCTGCGACTACAAGCTCTTGGTATCAAAGATCTAGGCACAAGATACAAGATAGCAAACTATCGTTACAGCAGTATATTTCATATATGATTGGGAGGTCCTCTAGAAATCTAGGCTTCATGTTGCGATTCGTTGAGGATTTCTGTAAAATCTATGGCCAAAAGTTTTCACACTGTTCACATGGTTTCTATTCGGACTAAATATGTTGGAAAGCGAGCTTCTTTCGATGGCCTCCAAATTCTGGAGTATTTCGAGGAGTATGAAGACCGTTGAGTTGAACCACAGTAGTTTGCTTTTGGGCAAAAAAGTCTGAAACAATTACGAGCAATGTACTGATTTTTGCGACGATGGAAGGGCCAATTGACACAACCCCGGTCTCTTGCGCCAACAGTATCACGACCTAAACAAACCTAAATTAAAGGTGGGGCACCCGACCATTCAGAAAAAAATGTTTTGGCCAGGAAAATCGAATAATCGTAGGATGGCGAATCTATTATTATAAATTATCACGGAAACCGGGTGATTATGTTGAAAACCCTCGACTCTTGGTTGAGTTGAACTTAGAACCTAACTTGAAATTAGGATAAAAGTCAGACATGGAGTTGTACTAGAAATTGGAGCTGAAATCGGGCTTGAAATTGGACATGATAAAGGGCATCAAATTAGAATTGAATTTGTACTAATTTAGGTTCAATTCTTTACTTCAAATGGAACTGGAAATCAGATCTGAAATTGGATTTAAAATTTGACTTAAATTTGGGGAAATTGGACTTGAAATTTTACTAGAAATTCAAATTAAATCAGATTTGGAATTGAACTTTAAGTTGGATTTAAAATTAAAGTTGAAATTGGGATTACATAAAAATTAGATTTAAAATCAGAGGTAAAATTTAACTTAAAATAGGAATTAGTTTTAAAATAAGACATGGACAAAAAATTAGATATGGATTGGAATTTTTCGTCTTATTCTCTCAGAAGTTTACCTCTTTTCTACAATTAGAATTTTTGAGTCGCCGGTAAATTATGTGACAATTTTAAATCGATGTTTTTCAGTGAATATGATGAATAAAGCTTTCCCTTTCTTTACGTTTCGGCTTACTGATTTCCTGTTCAGCCATCACCAGAATCTTTATTACCGTTTTACCTCTTTTCTGTTCCGGTTTTTTCTTTGTCAGTCCCTTTTTTCCACTATTCGTTCCTTTTTCCTCTTTTGTAGAATCATTTGGTTTCTTCTCTCTCACGTTTCTTCCTTTTCCTTACGCTTTCTCCTTCTCTATCGTTAATTCTTTTGCTGTCCCGTATTTCCTATTTATGTCCCATATTTTCTTCTTATTTTCAATCCTATTTCTGCTCGTATTTTTTACTCAATTTTTGTTATTCACTTTCCTTTTCCATTCTTTCGTTTCCATTTCGTTTCCATTTTCTAACTCATTTTAGTTTCTTTCTTGTTTTTCGTCTTCATCTGTTTTCTTCCTTTTTTAGGTGAACGTTTTTCCTTCTTTTCTGTTACATTTATTCTATTTTTGGCAAGTTTTCCAGTTTCCTTCCTTTATCTCCTTCATTTCACTTTTTATTTCTCGTTTTACCATTTTGTTTGGAAAATTACAGTATTTTCTCTTTATTTCTTGTCCAATTTTCCCGTTTTTTCTCCATTCTTCTCCTTTTATATCCCGTTTGACTTAGTTTTTCCGTATCCTCCATCGCACAATGGGCAAAAACGAGCTCGTAATCCAAAGAATTAGAAGACGCTGGTGTGGAATCTCACAAGATACTTATTTCTATGTAAAAATGAGGCAATCGATTGGTGATGGTTTCGTCCTGCGCAGTCTTCGGGAAGTGGTCTATTTTGCCGTATTTTCCCCAAAAATCATTAAAAAAGCTAATTAAATAGTAAAAAAAACTTCTTTGCCGCCCGTGAAATGAACTTTAATAGCTTCCAAACGTTGTCAAAACATCGTAGGAATCAAATCCCTTTCATTCCAAACTGTCCGAAATACAAGAATAGTCCATTTTGCCCAATTCACCCCTAAATACATAGTAAAACCTAAATAAAACCTAATTAACTCGAATAGCACGAATTCATTCGAATGACACCAGAAGAGTTGCATGTCATCGATTTAGTACCGTGATGAATTCACAATCGGTCCGTTTTGCCTGATTCTCTCCTAGATCTACAAAAACACGTTCTTTTGCTATTACGTACAAAAATCGTAATTTTTCAACGATGGTGTCATTAGAGAAGTTTATCAGTAAAATACAGCGCATCTTTTCAAGTTATTAGGGTGATCTTAAATTCATCCATCAGGGTGATACAAAGTTATGTTTTTCCGAATACGTCCGAAAATTTTTTTTTCTTCAGAAAAATTGTAGAACATAATAAAATAAGCAACTTTGCTGAATATAGTAATTATATATCTTTTACTAGTTGCGAGATATAATGATTTGCTTAACAAGTACACTTAAAAATTAATTCTGCTCAATAACTTTGCATCCAATTTATATATTGCTTTCAACTGTTCTGAAAAGTTATTCAATATGATAAAATACACATTTTTTCTGAAGACTGTTTTTGCCTTTGAGTTAGTTTTAATCGCTTTAATTAGGTTATCTATGTATGTGGGGGAGAATTGGGCAAAATAGGCTATTCTTGTATTTCGCACAGTCTGGAATGGATGGAATTTGATTCTTCTGATGTTTTGACAACATATGGAAGTTATTTGAGTTCATATCATGGGCGACAAATAAGTTTCTGTATTATTTAATTAGCTTTTATCATGATTTTTGGAGATAATAGGGTAAAATGTAACACTTCCCGAAGTCTGCGCAGGATGAAACCAATCGATTTCCTGCATTTTTTTTACATAGGAATAAGTATCTTGTAAGATTTCAAACCACCGGTTGCTAATTCTTGGGATTACGAGCTCGTTTTTGCCCATTGTGCATCGGGTTTCTTTTTCTTCTCTTACCATTCTTTTCTCTTGAGATTTCACTTGTTTCCTGTTTTGTTTTCCCTTTCTTGTCTCGTTTTACTAAATTTTTTCTCCAATTTGCCTACCTTTTCTGTCAAGTTTTTTTCTTTGTTCTGTACCGTGTTTCCTCTATTTGTTTCGTAATCTTTTCAGTCGCTTTTTTATGTCCGCTTTTTTCTCTTTCTTTCTCTTCTTTTTCTATCTAGATTCTTCCTCGGTTTGCTCGTTTTCTTTATCGTTTTTCTGTCTTTTCTTCTTTTCTTTTTTTCTGTTCAGTCTCTTTTGCTGTGCCTCTTTTTCCCTCTTTATTTCTCCCAATTATATTTTTAATTGTTTTCTTTTTTCGTTGTGCCGTTTTAACTCCCATCTCCCAAGCAACAATCATGGTTTATTACACTCTTATGATGGTTTTCATGACCAAAATTGGTCACAAACACCATCCAGGGACGCAAAATGTACTGGCTGGTGACCAAAAGCTGAAGACATTTGACATTATTTCTTGCGACCAGTCATTCGGCAGATTTCTAGTACACACGCACCGAGAAGAAATACCAAAATAACGATAACATCGCTTGCTCGTCGTGTCGTACACGCTTCGGAGCAGCAAAGACACGCTTCAATATTCTAGCACCATGCATGAAAAAAGGTGTACTGGTTTATGGTATTCTCGTTTGCTGCTTCTTTCGTATGCCTATAGCTTTTCCCTAAATAATGCGAATTCAAATAAGAACGTTTCCAAAATTGAAAACGAACTCTACTGCATTTATTCTTACAAGATATTTAAAGTAGTGATCAGCCACAAAACCGTACCATAATGCAACAATTTTCATTACATGAAGTTCATGTGAATAACGCATCAATAATTCCACCTTATTCTCTATCGCTTGTCCATACTATTTCAGTTAGCACTGTAAGCAAAAAGCGGCGAATGCCTATCATTTCTATACTGTGACATTTTCTGCGACTGGTCACAGTGCAAATAAGAATGTTTGCTTATTATCATGTACGTATTCGAGCTAGTGTCAACGCATCCAAAGATAGGCTCTCTCGATACAGAAACAATACGAAGTCACGGTATTAGCTGAGATTCTGACATGACACTGCATACTGACAAATGTATAGATAAAATATAACCTTGACACCATCATAGGAGTGCAATAAAACTCAAATTGTTGCTTGGGCTGTCACGTTTCTTTTTATTCTAGTTTTTCTTCTTTTTCTCTCCTTCTCACGTATTCTTTTTTTCTGCCTGCGTATTCAGTTTTTGATACGTCGTGCTCTATTCCATTTTTGACGTAGGACTCCGTTTTACGGCAAGCTTTGGGATAGCGTTTCATTTCAAAAAATCAAATAATGCGAGCATCACGTAAAAATGAATGATTTTGAACGCTTATAGCACTGCCAATTATTAATGGACTTTGATGGTTTGAATACCAATCGATTCATAATAGATGTAGCAATTATATGGTTTTAAATACAATTTTCATTTTCAAACGCTAAATAGTGAAAATTAACGAAAAGTTTCAAGGTTAAATTTCCCCATACATTTCCTTCGTGATTAGCTTGCTTCACAGGCAGGGACGACAGTTAAACACAGCATCTGTTTGGTGTGGTTTCCCTTTTACAAAAAAGATAACAAACACCCCCGCCCTCCGTCCCATTGGGTCGAACATTTTTTGCGGTGTTTAAACCTATACCAATTTGATGTCTGTGCTTGGGCAGTACGCCAGAGTGCGATACCACCCCTCTTCTTCAACCGATTTCATCGTTTGAACATTTAACTTAGTCCAACTTGATGTCCTGATGGTAAACAATTTGGTTAGTGTAAAACTACCCCTTTTCTTCAAGCGATTTTATCTTTAAACATTGAATCTAGTCCAAATTATTATCCTGAAAGAGAAATGTCATAGAAAAGCGAGCGGTCATCTTTTCCTTTTGCCAGATTGCATCCATATACTGTAAGAATTTGTTCGGAACTGTTGTCTTGCACGGAAACAGGGCTGAAGGGGTATTTGTGTATGTGACGTGACGCAGCAATTCTCAAAGCGAGGAAAATCAGCAACTCTCTTATCCGAGAATAGTTTTGAACGTTTCATTTGCTACTTTACGTCAGTTAGTTGCCCACAATTCTATACATAGTTACAATAATCAAGCATTACAGCATTAAATTTATTGCTTACGAAAATGATGCACAAGACAAGGCAGGAGGGATCCGTAGTGATGTCAATTTTTATTTGACCGTCAACTCGGCATAAGACTGGAAGGTACAAATGGTTTTAACTTACTTATATAGTAGCTTGCAATCATGAAAAACATGTAGAAAATTATCGATTTGCAAAAATTTGAGTTTCTCAGCCTACAGCATTTTAACATAACAATTTTTTGATGTCGTCAAAATACATATGAAAATACCCAGCTAGCATTTTTATATGTATATCAAAGTTAAAAATCAGCATTACGTACATATATACATGCTAATAAATCGTATATGATGCGCAAAATTGGCATATCCGTAGTATTTTGGAGGCGATATGCGTGATGAGGAATAAACATACGCATTTCATCGGTATAGGTAATTTTATACGACAATATCCGATTAAGCCCGACTCGTTCCGTACTGCTATACGATTCTGTGCTAAATATCGTATGTATGCAAGCTATTACCATTATATCCCTTTAAGCCCGAGCCCACACAATTGTGTAAGTGAGACATGACTACTTTTAAAAAGTTTTCCTGTCCTTTCTAAACGTCGTACTTTTACATATATGGCACCAATCTCTTGTGTAAACATCGCAGTTCGTAGAAAAAATAGAAAATAGCTGAAAAGAAGTTTTCTTTTGTGCTTGGATTAACTATTGTCTAGTCTTCAAAATCTTGTGAAAACAGCAAAAAGTTTTATCTATCGTATTTTCTTATTGGATCCGTATTAATTATTGGTAATAAGTATTTCTAATTGATGTACCGTATGGTCGCCATCCACCGCTCATTTAAAAACGATTCTAAGTTAGTTTGTCCATAGCAAATCTAAATTGAGGTCCATCGAAACCCAATTTGCGTCATAAGATAGAGAAAACAATTGTGTTTACAAGAAAAACTTACTTGGTTTCTAAATATTTAATAATAGTGACTTTTTTTAAAAAAAGTAATGCAATCTCATGACCCCTTTTACCGCTTACTTGAAATATGGTGATCCATTCACCGCCCATTTGAGTGCCATTTACCGCTCATATTTTTTTATTGTTACCAAATAAATAAAACCCGCGTTTTAACCCTTGTTTTGGGTTTGGCATTTATAGCAGAATAGAACGCTAACATTAATACTGTTGGCTTACTTCACGTTATTTAATAGAATAGTTTCTAAATAACCAAAGAAACAAGTTCGCTTGAGCTAATAATTAATTTAGTCATTTGCACTCGGTCTTAATAAAGACGCGATCAAAATGTCGTTTTTCGCTCCTCACTATAAAGCTTATTTATTTTGGAAATGAACTTTTATGAATGCAGTGGAAATTTATGTTTAATACGTATCATTAAACATACAAAATTATTTTTTGTCAACAGTCTTTACAATGATGAACTATATTAAAAAGATATAAGCATTTTTTGTTTGAAATGAGCGGTAAATGGAGCTGAGCGGTGAATGGCGACCTTATGGTAATTAAAAATTTACGGAAAATAACTTTTACAACTGACTTATGCACATTGCTTTTCATACCTACACAATTGTGTAGGTTCGGCCTTATTGTATAGGGGAGAGTAGTCAACAGTGAGACAACAGGAACAGTGAGACATCGGGAATAGCTTCGCCATAAAACATACAAGATCCATGATATTTTCCTGCAAAGTAAAGTTTGTGAATCTATATCACATAATACAGTTTGAGAAAAATTTGTTAATTTTTTAGTATATTTTTCAACAAAAGTCGTGTTTGGGGGGGTCAAAGTAAATTTTATTGCGATCATTTTCAGGTGATTTTTAACGGCAAATCGCATAACTAATCCAAATTAAATTTACTACATGGCATCTCATAGGAATGAGAGATAAAAATAAAAAATATAAGACCATCGAATTGTTTGCTAACACCACTATTTCACTATTTCTCATAAAACATTCCTATAGGGAACAGTGAGACAAACAGATGTGGGTAATTTTCAAAAAAAAATTTTGTGTTGAATTGTAACTCAATCTATATATATTGATTGTAAATGAGTTCTCAAGTATAAGTTGAAGGTCAGATAACCAGGATTTAACCTTTATATGAATATAAATGTAGTTGTGAGAAAAATCGGAATTTTCAATAATGCACAACAATAATGTATCCTTTATGCACAAAATAAACAGTACGACCTCTAAACTATTCTTTGTAAACAAAAAATATGGTTTAAGTTTAATTCTAATATGTGTCTCAGTATTCAATACTCGTTGTCTCACTCTTCCCACCTACTGGGGAACAGTGAGCCAAAAAGACACCTTCACATTTGCGTTTGTAACTATTTTATCTTTTAACCAAAAGGGCTGAAACTTTTTTTCAGACAACTAGAAGGATATACCTTTCAAATGGATTGAAGACCTCGTTGGTAACTATCACCAAAAAATTTTTAAAATTTTTGGAAAAAAAGTGTCTCACTGTAGACGTCTCTCCCCTACCTACTTATACCTTTACGTTCCCGCCGGGACTTCAAAAATTAGTGTACTTGCCGTTACACTTTTTGCTCTATCTTTACTATTTTTCGACCGATTTTTATACAACTTGTCTTCAAAGAACCACCTTAGATTGACCTTCAATGAAAAAATATATTAGCAAATTTTGGATCCATTTTCCCGGAGATATTCTAGATCGCAGTGGGATTATTTTTTCACGTCATAAGTAACAGATGAAATAACACGAAATCTACTGCTGCCATCTCATTTTGAGTCAGTAAGAATGAATACCTTATACTGCAGAGCACTCGTTCATGCTCCACACTACGGAACTTCCGTTTAGAGTACTACAGGAACTTGAAACTGATCATTTATAAATTGTAAAATAATAAAGAAGTGTAGCAAATGATGCATTCAACTACGGGATTTTCTAAGACAAATTTTTGGAACAACATTTGAATGTTTTTAAGCCAATCTGGATGTTCTGTTCTGTTGTATTAAGGTTAGTAAAAACTTAACTTGCAAAAAGTTGCGTGTATTTCCATAGCTACGTAACGACCGTTCCGCTGCTTCAGAAGCTGAAGTCTATGAGCCTCGAAGCGATGATCTCGCTCTAAACTAAACGGGGCCAACCCTATTGAATTCTGTGGACTTCTTTACACAAAATAATTAGGTTTTCATGTTTTGTTTTTTCAAAGTCTGGCTTGGTACAGTCCAAAAAGGGTAAAAAATGTTAAAAATAAGGGAAAATGAGCAAAATGGGGCACTTCCCGTTGACAAACAGGAAAGCGGTGGACACCATGCGATTCTGCGGAAAATTTTACATAAGATCACCTACATTTTATCAGCTTGCAGGCCATATCTTAATTGCGTCCGTTTTTTCGACTCGTTTTTGCCCATAGTGCAATGGTATAAGATAAGGCCGAACCCACACAATTGTGTAGGTTGCTAAATTTAGCGAACATTTATTGCAATGTGTAGAATACACTGGTTTTGGTATCTCGAGGGATAAAAAAAATTTATATTGATCCAAAAACCAAAAATATCGAAAGTAAACCCCTCCGTGCTTAAAGGGATATACAACTGAAAATCGACTTGGGTGGACTTTTTCTAGCTTTAGTTACGATTCCGAATTTGTTAAGAGTTAATTACGATAATTTTCGGTTATTGGTGCAAGCTGGGTAGTGTTTGATGATGAAGTAAGATTTGAGGCGCTATTAACATATATTTAAAATCAATCGAATTTTCTCAACCTGCAGTTAGTCTCAACAAATGCTGCATTTAGCATGATGTACATGAAGAATTGTATTGTTACATGCGTGGATACATGCTACTATCACTACAAAGAGACTTGCGTAGTCCTGCGTCACCTATGCGGTCGTGTCTTGTACACAACCCCTCTGTTTTTTCCGTTTCCCATTGTCTTCCGTTATTATGTTTTTGTTCAACTTTCTTCTTTTTCAATACTCGTTTCTTACGCTCTTTATTACATCTTTTTATTTTCCCCGTTTCTTATTTCGCTTTTCCACCATTTCTGTCCATTTCTTTCTCGTTTTCTTTATCGTTTTTTGTCTTTTCTGCTATTTTATATTCAGTTTTTTTTTGGTTCTTTTCCTCTCTCTCTTTCTCCCAACTATTTTCCAATTTTTTTTTCCTTTTTTTTTGTAGTGACCCGTTTTAACTCCCATCTATCACGTATTTTCATTCGTTTTACATTTTATTCTAATTTTTCTTCTTTTTCTCTCCATGTTACGTTTTCCTCTTTTCGTATCCCCTCTGTCCCGTTGTTTTTGACACATTTTTCTTCGTTTCTTTTTGACACGGTTTTCTTCCGTTATTTCTCCTTCTATCCCATATCGCCCGTTGTGAAATAGCATTAGGGTTGTGTCTTATATTCAACAAATAGTTCGAAGATGAAAATTTTTCGACGATCTGGAAGCAGTCACTCATGCTTCCTGTTTTTAAAAGTGTCGACCGCCGGAATGTTTGCGATTATCGGAGCATTACCAATCTTTCTGCTGCATCGAAATTATTTGAAATAGTGGTGAGTGATTTTATCCTTGCTAGAACAAAATGCCATATTTCCACCGACCAACACGGATTTATGCCTGGTCGATCCGTAAGCATGAATCTTATGGATTTTACGTCTACCTGTATTCCCCACCTGGAACAAAAAGTGCAAATAGACGTAATGTATAGTGATCTAAAATCGTATCGTATTGACCATAAAATCCTACTGCAAAAAATCTCGTAACTTGGCGCCTCTCGGAATTTCACATAATGGCTCAGCTCCTATTTATGCGGCAAAGTTCTTCGTGTACAGCTTAACTCCTGTTGCTTTTCCC
This sequence comes from Sabethes cyaneus, assembly GCF_943734655.1. Lineage (NCBI taxonomy): Eukaryota > Metazoa > Arthropoda > Insecta > Diptera > Culicidae > Sabethes > Sabethes cyaneus. The sequence goes on from NC_071354.1 coordinate 45,448,635, forward strand.
GGTTTACTCATTTGAAGGGTGTGCCTCAAGGCAGCAACATGGGCTCTCTACTGTTTGTACTGTTTTTCAACGCTATCGCCCCGCTGCGTGGAGTTGGATGCAAGCCAATGTGCGCTGATGATTTGAAACTGTATTCACATTCTGTATTCAGCAGGCTTCAGAGGCTTTTGGATGTGTTCGCTGACTAGTGTAGTAATGTACTTTCCATCGCATCGCTAGTTCAATCTTCTTCAACTACCAAATAAATGAACATGTGATGTGTTTCGATATTCAAGTTTTAAATTTCCTTAGCTTCCCGAGCACATGGGGTAAAATGAGGCAGGTGGTTTCCTGAAATCAGTGCTTAATCTTAAAGCTTAAGTCGAGTACCAAAACATGTATGGGTTCCGCTTGTCCTCAACCATCCAAATGAGAGTACGACAAGCGTGTTCGCTAACGGCTCGATACACGTCCATTCTTTTGTGTTAGTAGATAGACACATGGTTTCTTCTGCAAAGTTATGGGAAATATAAAGGAACAACTTTGCTGAAGAAATGACATTTCTATCTCTATTGAGTGCAGACCTTTAAAGCATTTTTCTTGGAAATTCCTTAAAAATGAGTTTTTCATACTTAGCTTATGTTGGTTGCATTTTACAAGCAGATATAGTTCTAGATGATTATTGAAGGCCTCAAAATACACGTTTTTGCAGAAGATTTCAAATCTCTACGACTTTTCCTTACAAAGTTATCACTCTTGGCTCGTGAAGTCAAGGAAAAATAAATCTTAAATAAGCTATAACTTTATAAGAAAAGGTCCTAGAAATTTGCAATCTTCTGCAAAAACATGTGTTTTGAGTCCTTCAATAACGGCTAGAACCATATACTCTTGTAAAATGCAACCAACATACGCTAAGTATGAAAAACTAATTTTTGAAGAATTTCCAAAGAAAATACTCTTTAGCTCTGCACTCAATAGACATAGAAATGTCATTTCTTCAGCAAAGTTGTTTGTCTTTATATATCCCATAACGTTGCCGAAGAAACCATGTGTCCATCTACTAACACGAAAGGGTGGATGTGTATCGAGCCTTTAGCGAACTCAAAACACATAAAAAATATGTTTGCCGTACTCTCATTTGGGTGGTTGGGGACAAGCTGAACCAATACAAGTTTAAGGTACTCGACTTAAGCTCTAAGATGAAGCACTGATTTCATAAAACCACCTGCCCCATTTTACCCCATGGGCTCGTGAAGTTATGGAATTTTAAAACTTTAATATGCGATAACTTAGCAGGTAAAGGTTCAAGAGATTTGCGGTCTTCTGCTAAAACGTGTATTTTGAGTGCTTCGATAATTGTCTAGAACATAGTATTCTTGTAAAATGCAACTTAGAAAAGCTAGGTATGAAAAATCAGTTTTTAAAGAAGTTTTAAAGAATAGGCCCTATAGTTCAGCACTCGATAAAGATAGAAATTTTATTTCTTCAGCAAAGTTGCTTGTTTTTACATTATTTACAATTTTGCCGAAGAAACTATGTCTATATTTTCTAAATGATAAAATGAAAACAAAAGACACTAGGAAAAAAGTTCCACTTTTCGCCCTTTTAGACTACGGTGCGCTCTTTTCCCTTTATATCTTGTCCCTCTTTAGGGATACTATAAAACATCATTGGTTTTAGTACTTTCTTCTGCCATTCTTTGCGTCTATTAGAAACACCGTTATAAATAGAAGTGATTCCTTTGGTCAATCCCGATGTAGTGGTTAGTATTTATACATCTCACGCAGGGGACTCGAGTTTAAAAGTCAGGAATGACCTAAGCCTTTAGAATGACTATAAATAAATAAACAAAAACTGGTTACTTCTCAAAATTTTATCACTTGCAGCAAGATCAAATTCAAATGTTGTTATTCCAAAAGATTTGTGCAAATAAAATTTTAAAATAAATTCACCCTTTGCAATATGTTATGTTGACTTTGACATACTTCACGGCAAAAAACCAATCATAAAACATAATCGTCATCTTTATCGGACATAAAAAGACTAAAAATAGCGTTTGCTAAAAATATAAAACAAATTATGTTCAACTGGATATCAGCAAAATCTCACCAAATATATTAAATAAGCTCTCCAACCTAGCCTACCCGAAACGGTAATTTTTAATATAATCAATTTCTTGATTGACAGCACCCGATACCACTCCGTTGACACACTCGAACAACAGTGAACAGTGGCCCAGCCATCCAGTTGACCACTATACCGTGGGCCGTAAGTTATTCAATCGTGCCAGATTTCGGAAAAAACGGTACCGAATCCCAGCCGAAAATACGCTGGCTGGTAGGTCTATTTCGGGAACAAATTGTAACCACCAGCTGACATGCTTTGCCACCGGCAGAGCGGTGGGACACCGCAGCAGCAACATAGTTGGGGCCCATTTTTTACAGTTCCTCAAATACCGCAGCATCGCCGCCCGCAGAAATCGATCGCACCCGAAACGGTCTCTTTCTGGAAATCGATGGCATATTTTCGGAATACCGCCTTGGGCGCGGGATTAGCCAGAATTTGTTTGCGTTGCGTCGAACAACGATTCGATAACTATCAATCACCCAAACCAGAACTGGCATCTGAATAAATTATCATCTAACATCGTTTTCGATTTGTCCGAAACTCTGAGAACGTTTCGAGCAACTGGCGAAACTGAGTAGAGCGACATTTATAGTGTCGGACCGGAGTTCGACTCTGCTTGGTTGGTCTCTCCCTCCGTTATCGATTACGTTTTCAATCGATTGTGCAACAGCAATTCGGAGAAAAGGGGAAAAAATTGATTGGTGATTTATTCCACTTCAATCCAATCTACGGTATCGGCGGTGAAGGTCGCGGAATGTTTACGACCATCGCGCTGGTCTCCCTCTGAATCGATGCATTCTTTCCCATTCATGCCGTCTGACTTGCGGAAAGCAATAAAATATGATCATTGTTTTGTCCTAACGATGTGACTTCTCACAATCGTTTCTCACCCGTGATCACGATGATGCTGGGATCTCTGGATGCAGATCTCTGGCGCAACGGGGCACCTGGAGGGAGGTCGAACTAAACAAACAAGTACCTACGGTACCACTTCGATTTGATAGAACAAACGACACACAGCACAGACTCCGCAGCAATTCATCAAAAGTTCGTTGCACCACTCACACGCGCCCGGCACTCGGGGCTGTGCTAGACCAGACCGAGCATGCAATCGGCCCGCGTCCTAACCGGCATCCATCGCCAATCCAGCTGCGATCGGCCAAAAGCGCTAGCCTGCGCCCAGATTCTTCAATATTCATTCCTTCGGGCAATGTAAATTGTGTATTAATTTATGACACATCGCACATTGCGCTCGGTTTGCCTACCCAGGCGGGGAACCCGCGTGCCGAAACCGGCCGGCCGCGGCTACAGAACCGAATCAAGTTGATGGCCTCCGGGGGACGGGAAACTGGTAAGATATTTCTTCGTTCCGGTTAAATCCCGCCAATCAGTGACAATGGGGGAAATAATTTACCATTTCTGGTTCAGGTGGAGACGAGAGGGGACGAGCCGAGGAAGCCCACCGGCTAATTGTATGACTGACAAGACATCACGCAGCTCTGAGGAAAGGCGTTCATGTTAATGTCCGCGCAGGCCGACTTTTGGCCTTGGCTAGGTTTGTTTTCAGAGTATATTATGCTTTCCGGGCCTGATGACGACTGCGAAGTATGCACTTTAGCCCATGTAAAAGTTCATGTTTCGACGCAAAATTCTGTTATGCAATTCGATTTCATCTGAAGAAATTACCGACCGCCCATCAGCGTGGGTAGGGAAGAAAATTATGACATTAAATTTACATGAGCCGAACTCAGGGATTCCAAAATAAAAGAACCACTAACTTCTGCCTGCCCGAAACGATCCGTTCCTGGCATTTTCGCCAGCGCCACATGGTGTGAACGGCACGTACGAAAACCTTTAATGGCATGAATTATATTTTAGTTCATGAACGACGACGACGACGACAAAGACTAACCGTGCGTCGTCGTACGGTTTATAATCCGATGACAGCAAGTAGGCAAAAAGTTTCAGCATGACACACGGTTCGTTTCGGTGGTGGTTGACAAGCTGGTTGGTGTTTTGTTTTCGTTTTTTTTAAATATAATTTTTGTCTGACTAACTGGAAACAGTACCTACAGTGGAAGCGTGCGCCGATTTTACGTCATACTCGTGGTCCGGAAAATAGGTCACGCTTGTAGCATAAATTATTCATAAAGGTGTTGCCTGCCGGTTGCCTTCTGCGCCGCACCGCGACAAACCAACAAAGAAAAGCAACAGAAGTGCAAACGCAGTGTGTAGAACCAATTTTCAATCAACCCAACCGCGGCCCACGAATGGAGCAAAAGATTTTGTCAGCGTGTTTCTTGAACCCGATCTAGGTGTTTACTGTAGCTTTATGGGAGTATTCGGTACTAATTCTTTCTCGGTTTTATTTTATGGTGAGCAAATTGTCAAACAAAGGCATTGTCCCCAACTTTGTGTCATAATAAGAAACACACCCATAGGTATGGGTTTGGTCAGTTTGATGTTTTTCCTCTGGTTGTGAATTAATTATTCATCTCTGGTTATTGTCACAGAAAAAAGGAGTAAACGATGGCTAACAATTACAGCAATGTTGTATTGATTTCAGAAGAGTAAATTTGTCACTTAGGTAGGTATATATCTAGTTAGAAAAGAAAGTCAACTCGTATAACACTTTTGGATAATTGAAATATTTAGATCAGATCAGATTTTGATTCAAAATTGAGTGATTTTTGGTGTCTTGATGGCTCTATGGTAAATTATGTCCCTCCTCTATTAGAATCAGTGCAACACACGTTGTACATGGCTTACTAGGACCGTGTGTTCGTTGCATATGTCAAAAACACGGGTTTTCAATACTGTCCCATTTGTACTGCACGGATAATTGTGTTAAGGCCCAAACACAATGCAAACGGATTTTACTAAGTTGCGGAAATTTGACAGAAAACCCATGGAAAAACTGTCTAATTTCCGCAACTTAGTAAAATCCGTATGCATTGTGCCTGGGCCTCTACACTTTTCTATGGTTATATTGTTTATAAATAGTTACTTGATTAGACGATTTGAAAATACTAAAAGAAAGTATTTTGAGTGAGAAAGAAAAGAGAAAGATTGAACGCTATGAAGCTGAAGGTGTATCATTTCGAGAAACTGAATGTTGGCACAGTAGATCGAATAAAGTGGTGAGAAGTGATTTGAAAGATTGATAAAATTATGCTACGAGCAAACAAAACTAAAAAGAGTGAAGTTTTTAACGATTCATTGTAAAATTGGCATAACTGGGTCCTAATCTAAACGCAAACGATGTATGCATCACGGACATAAAATTTTTCGTACCTTCGCGGTTACAGCTCAGGAATAAGAAAGCACTGGCACACCATGGGGTAGAATCCGGAAAAGTTCAGACATAACCAAACATAAACATTGCATTTTTTAGTTTCTATTACATTTTGGGGCTGAATTTTATCGAATCGAAATCGATTTTTCGTTAATTTTTTTCGGCCGTTCGTCACATCACTCGCGAAACTTAACTTGAGGCACAGAAAACTTTAATTTACTACCCGAACAGTTATTTAGTGAGATATTAAAATGATTTTGTCCTAACTATTCACTTGAATTGATAGGAAAAACTTCAGTTCGTTTCGATTGTAATTCCGAATCCACGACCGTCGTTGCTGTACGTTGCCAAGGGAACGGACGTTTATATGGAATGATGCCAACGTAAACATTTGAGCACGAAATTGACCAATTATTTTCGCTATTAAATTAAAGGTAGTAGAGTGTCGATAATATACTTATAAAATTTACTGATCATAAAATTCACCGTAAACAATGTTTTAGGTGATACAATTACTATCGGATCTAGTTCAACAGCAAAAATAGATACGCGATTCTACGTTTCATAATTGTTTATAACAGATTATTGTACAGATGTAATACTTTTGCAGAAACTTTCCCGACTTGGTGCTTCCCAACAAATGGTCGAATGGTTAAAATCGTACCTCAGCGGTAGAGTACAACGAGTCAAACTTGGATCCAGTATTTCACCGGAATTTACCGATAGGGGGAAGTGCCCCAGCACCGGACAGCTCCCAATACCGGACACTTCTGACGTTCATAGTTCAAATGGTGCACCATCACCTTAGTAGCTAATATGATAAAATCAATAAGCAGGACAAAAAATTAACATGTGTGATTTAATAGGTCAGAAACATTGAAAACAGAGATTTGTGTGTTTTTATCTACCACCGATCAAATTGGTATGTTTCGGCTAATTTTCGGATCAGCGTTACAGTATTATTTGGTCGCATAAAATTTCGTTTTTCATGTATAAAATATCTTTCATTCAATATTTTACAAGCTCCAATGTTCATTTTTCCTCAAAGTGAATCTTAGTAAAAAATATAAATTATACTCAGTGATTCCCGTCACCCAGTACCGGACACCGAGCCGTCCCCCAATACCGGGCAGCAAAATGTTTTGCTTGCTTCGGTCAAATTCTTGAATGAAATCAAGATTTTGCAAAAAAAAAGATTGAGAATAAACAATACATCACTTATACCGAACCGGTTATCTTAAATATGAAAAAAAAAAAAAAACAAGGAAACCAGGTGATGATCAATTTTTCAAAGGAAAAAAGGCTTCGCACTACGTAAAAAAAACATTGACTTTTATGCAATTTTTCAAACAACTTTAGTCAACAAGTATGCAAGCAATAAGAGATTTTAAGCATTTTGAATGTTTTTTTTTCTCAGAACTATAATCCCTGAATTGGTTTATTTTATGATTTCTATGAAGTGTCCGGTACTGGGAGACCCAATTTTTAAGTAATGATTTTTATCGATTTCTCATTTGGTTTCTAAAATAGTTCAATAGTGATGCAAGTACGTGTAACCTATTTTTATTGAAAAACAGTCTTCTAAATTACTGCTCCAGTAAATAAAAACTAAAGTAATGTTAAACGTTGATTTTTTATGTGCCAAAATCCTTAGGTGTCCGGTAATGGGAGACCTTCCCCTATATCTGGAGTCCCTCAAGGCAGTAATATGGGACCTTTCCTTTCCTACTGTTCTTTAACGATGTTGCGTTACCGTTGGGTGTTGATTTGAAATTGTTTGTTACCATAAGTAATATAGACGACTGTTGCCGCTTGCAAGATATGCTTGATGTGTTTGTGGGCTGGTGCAAACTGAACTGGCTTATAGTCAGCGTTGCAAACCCGAGAAACTTTATTTATGTTATTGATGGTATTAAGCCACGCAAATTCGACCAAGTTAACGACCTCGGTGTCTTACTGGATACTAAACTGACATTTAATTTGCACCGTAATGCAATCATCTCTAAAGCATCCCGGAAACATGAATTTATCTCCAAGATTGGGAAACACTTGAAGGACAGCCACTGCCTTAAATCGTTATATTGCGCTCTAGTTCGTCCGCTTCTGGAGAACTGTAATCTGGTGTTGTTTCAGAGGCAGCTTACTTGGTTCATACGAATTGAATGCGTACAAAGAAGATTTGTTAGACTTGCTTTGCGTCATTTTCCATAGCGAAATCCAAAAAATTTGCCTACGGAGGTAGATGTCGTCTACTTGATCTCGACACACTAGAACAAAGAAGTAAAATGCAACAGGCGATATTTTTAGCTCAAATTCTTAACGGTGAAATTGACTGTACACAACTGTTATCCATGCTCAATTTCCGGACAGCGCAACGAACTTTACGCTTAACGGGACTACTGCAGACACAGTTCCATCGGACGGCATTTGGATCTTACGAGCCAATAACAGAATGTATAAGATCGTTTACAAAAGTAGAAGAGTTGTTCGAAACGGCGAATCACCGCACGTGTTTGCAATAAGATTAAAAAGATCTAGCTAGATCTTTATTCATGTAGGTCCTTTGTAAGTCCTATAGTTCACGAGTTATATTTTTTATAAAAAAAAGAGAAAAACAATTGAGCCTTTTCCAAAAGTTAGTCTAGACAAATTTTGAAAAACCATTTACACTAACATATTTACACTAACTCATTACACACAAAGTTTCATTGAATTCTGAGAGGATCATGCCAACCTCTGGTCCAGTTGGCGTGAAATCCGTCTCTTGCAAAGTTCCTTTCTTCTCAAAGTCCTTTTCATCCGGAGTCCCTTTCTTCCATAGTCACTTTCTTCCAAAGTCCCTCTCTTCTAAAGTCATTTTCCTCCCAAGACCTTTTCTGCCAAAGCCCCTTTCTTTTAAAGTCCGTTTATTCCAAAGTCCTTTTCTTCCCGAGTACCCTTCTACCAAAGCCACTTTATTCCATAGGCTCCTTCTTCCAAGTCTCTTTTTTCCAAAGTCCTTTTCTTCCCGGCTCTCCTCACGGAAAAAAATTTGATTCCGATGCCATGAATGAAATCATGAAATCATGAAATGTGAATTCCTGTCAATTCATGACTGAACTGCCATATCAGACAGCACAAAATCATGAATAATAAGTTCATGATTTTGCGTTGTGTTGTACTGCAAAAAGTTCGTGAGATCATGATTATTATTCATGGTGTATTTTCATAAATCATAAGCTAGAAACCTGGAATCATGAGTCATTTTGCTCGTTTTGGAGACCAAATTTCTATCTGTGCTTCTTCCAAAGCTCTTTTCATCCAAATCTACTTTCTACCCAACTCCCTGTCATCACAAATCTTTTTCTTCCCAACTCCCTTTTTTCCAAAGTTTGTTTCTTCCAAAGTCCCAATCTGCTAAAGTCCATTTCTTGCGTAGTCTCTTTCTTTTTAAGTCCATTTCTTCCAAAGTACCTTTATTCCAAAATCTATTTCTTCCAAAGTCCTTTTCTTTCCGAGTCACCTTTTGCCAAATCCCCTTTCTTCCAAAGTTCCTTTATTCCAAAGTTCCTTACTTCCAACGCCCCTTTCTTCCCGAATCTCTTTCTTCCAACTTCCTTTCTTCCAAAGTTCTGTTTGTCCAAAGTCCTTTTATTCCAAACTGGCTTTCTGCCAAAGTCTCTGTTTTCCAAAGTTCTTTTCTTCTCGAGTCCCCTTCTACCAAAGCATATTTCTTCCAATGCCCCTTTCTTCCAAAGTTGCTCACTTTCAAAGCCCCTTTCTACCCAACTTCCTTTCTTCCCACAACTTTTTTTTTCAACCCCTTTTTTTGCAAAGTTTCTTTCTTCCAAAGTCCCATTCTTCTAAAATCCCTTTTTTCCTAAGTCCCTTTCTTCCAAACAGGGATGATTCGATCACTTTGACTCAATTTTGATTCATTTGACAGTACCGTCTCAGTGGAGCAAAATTTGGTAAAGTGATGTATGGGACATTTGTAGAACTAGTTATTATCTACAATTTTGCTGAACAAAGTTTTGCTGTATCTTTTGTAGTTCCGGCGCTACAATGCTAGTAACTCATTAGTGACTAAATGAACGTTCACTTAGTTTCTATATAATAACTATAGTTACTGAATAAAGTCAGCAAAATTGTAGATAAGAACTAGTTCTACAAATGTCCCATATGTCACTTTGTCAAATTTTGCTCGGCTGAGACGGTACAACTTTCAAATGAATCCAAATTGAGTCAAAGAGATCGAACCATCCCGGCTTCCAAAGTCCCTTACTTCCCAAATCTTATTTTTCCAAAGTCCCTTTCTTCTCAACTTCCTATCACCCCAAATCTCTTTCTTTTCCAGCCCTTTTTTTCCAAAGTCCCTTTCTTCCATAGTTCCTTTCTTCCAAAGTTCTTTTCTTCTACACCTTCGTTTTTGCCAAATCTCTTTCTTCCAAAGTCCTTTTCTTCCAAAGTCCCTCTCTTCTAAAGTCTTTTTCCTCCCAAGTCCTTTCTCTCAGAGGTTACATGGCCGATTCCTGGACGTGCTTCGAGCAAGAGATTCCGACCATGTGGTCAACGATTCAAGTCTGATTATCAGAGATATTTTGGACTTCAGGATTGACCGATCCAAGAAGTTCAATGTCCGGTCGGTGAAGATCTGAACTGCAAGCAATTGCATATAGAGTATTGATTGACAACTGCTTTTCGAACCTTGGTAAGAGGAAATGCTTATCAACTCAGGGAATAGATAAAAGCTAAACGAGCTAATGTTTCATTATAAATCTCACATGTGCATTGTATTTTTCGCTGTAAATTTACAAATTATGGCTGCTTATGAGTTCCATTACCATTAGATATATTAAATTTATAAAAAATATATTATATATCTTATTTTCGTAATTATTGGCTTTACAAGAAAATTTTCGAGTATCACAGTCAGTCTCATACAACTGGCGCTTACATACTGAGTGTCGTTTCGTATAGCAATTTCGCATCGTTTGCTTTTGTGCCTCGCTCGTTGCATTTTTTCGGCAGCGTTTGTACATAACATTGACGTGTCTATAAACCGTGACTTATATTGAAGCGTTATAAACGAGGTATCTCGCGCATTGAAATCGTGAAACAGGATAGCTAGGAACACCGGGCGCGTATTTTCGTAATTGATTACTGAATATCAAAAACTTGATAGCTTTTGAACAGCTCCCCAATAGTGTTTAGGGTTTTTAGTATATTTTATGATCGGGGGATGCCAAAAGGTATCTCGCGCAGGTATGGTTTTTGATGTGATTGCCAAAATAAACCCGTTTGCCTCAAGACGGCTTTCGCGCATAGTGACAAATGTCTATCGGTATCTAATAACTGCTCGCGCGCGATTTCGGCCAGGTCAAATAGGTTGATAGTACATAACCTGCGGTGTTGGTAAACTTATTGCTCGTAGCTTTTTTCTTATATCCATATTTCGGATTGCCTAAAATTGAAAAGCATAATGAAACCACTTCAAATACCAAAAATAAAATGAAAATAGAAAGTATCTTAAAGTTAATATATCATTGTGATCCAATAATACACAATTATAACACAACAACATCATAAAGAAGAGAACTATGACCAATAACCCAAAGGTTATAAACACACACACAAACAATAACATCAATGAATGGGAGGCTCCATCAGGGTGCTTGTTTGAAGCAGTGGTCTCCCTAAGGGAGAGTGAAATGGTCAACTCCCTAAGGTTAACCTTGGCCCGGCTAACAACACATTGTGGATAATGAGCGGATCCTTCTCCCCACCTATTGGGGTCATTCTGCATTGGGAGGACTTACTTAACGATTGACTCATGTGATCTAGTTTCTGGAAGGAGATTCTTAAATACCCCTGGTACGTGCAAGTGATGTTGTTTGCCGACCGATTCCTTTTTGGCCCTTCATACAGTAACCAATCGTTATGTTTTGTACAATTCCACTTGTCAAAATAGGCCCATTACTATGAACAGTTGTTCTGCTAAGATAGGTGGTAGTCCTCATACATACATACATACATACAACTGCTTTCCGAACCTTTAGGAAGCATTGAAATCTGATGAGTTAGAAACTGATTATGGATTCGTGGGAAGTCTTGCCCCGTCTAAACTTCCCAAGAAAGGGCTAGAGTTTTCTCCAGTTAACCGATACACATAGAAAGTTAGAAGTGCTGTAGAAAAGCTGTAGCAACTTCTGCAGGAATTACTCAATTGAATGTTTCCAACGCCAGAATCACCAGAAAATCCTAAATTTAAAATGGGCAGTAACACCGGTGTTGCTTAGGCGGTTCCTTATACTTGATCTTGATCTTGGACTTGGACTTGGACTTGGACTTGGACTTGGACTTGGACTTGGACTTGGACATGGACTTGGACTTGGACTTGGACATGGACTTGGACTTGGACTTGGACTTGGATTTGGATTTGGATTTGGACTTGGACTTGGACTTGGACTTGGACTTGGACTTGGACTTGGACTTGGACTTGGACTTGGACTTGGACTTGGACTTGGACTTGGACTTGGACTTGGACTTGGACTTGGACTTGGACTTGGACTTGGACTTGAACTTGGACTTGGACTTGGACTTGGACTTGGACTTGGACTTGGACTTGGACTTGGACTTGGACTTGGACTTGGACTTGGACTTGGACTTGGACTTGGACTTGGACTTGGACTTGGACTTGGACTTGGACTTGGACTTGGACTTGGACTTGGACTTGGACTTGGACTTGGACTTGGACTTGGACTTGGACTTGGACTTGGACTTGGACTTGGACTTGGACTTGGACTTGGACTTGGACTTGGACTTGGACTTGGACTTGGACTTGGACTTGGACTTGGACTTGGACTTGGACTTGGACTTGGACTTGGACTTGGACTTGGACTTGGACTTGGACTTGGACTTGGACTTGGACTTGGACTTGGACTTGGACTTGGACTTGGACTTGGACTTGGACTTGGACTTGGACTTGGACTTGGACTTGGACTTGGACTTGGACTTGGACTTGGACTTGGACTTGGACTTGGACTTGGACTTGGACTTGGACTTGGACTTGGACTTGGACTTGGGCTTGGACTTGGACTTGGACTTGGTCTTGGACTTGGACTTGGACTTGGACTTGGACTTGGACTTGGACTTGGACTTAGCCTTCTTTAATTAGCCTTCTAAACAGATAAGGTCGTCTGTAGACAGTATTTGTAATCATGTCTTCCGACTCTGATTAAATGTAGGGTAACTGGTGGTAAAATGCCCAGTCGGGGCAAAATGCGCCGCTGTCATATTTCACGAATTACTCACTTTTAAACTGTAATTAAGGTGCCAATCGCTTCTATTTTACATTACAAACTTGTGTTGAGCATATAAGCTTTCTAAATTACACAAATCCTATGAAAAAACAAAATTATTATTTGCCGTCTTATTTCTTACAAATTTTCGCAACTTTTTTCGTAAGACATTACGCCACCAATAAACAATATTACGTATCTGTAAATGGCTCTTGTTTTGAACAATGGTCTCGGTATCCAGCAGCCAATGTACAATTGCTTAATTGAATTATTATTTATGAGATTTAAACGATTTTTTTAAACAAGTTCTAGCGGGGCAAAATGCGCTGTGAGAAGCATGAATTTACTTGCAGTGCAACCAAACGTTAATCGATCTAGTAGCCCATACACTTTTAGGCAAACGTCAAAACGTTGGTAAAAGCAAAAGGCAAAGTGTTGTTTTAATTCTGATTCGCTCCGAAAACCCCGGTTAAGATGTCGCGAAGCTACATAAAAAACCCACCGTCGGTCTTGGCCGGAGCCTGCTACTTGCGGCGGTAGTGAAAACCAGTGAAAAACAGTGAAAGACGCGTTGCCGGCAAGGTACCAAGAAAAACCCTTGTGTGATATCTTAGCATCGACCGCTCCAGCGAAGATGGATCTGGCGATTGCAAAACCGCGATCCGGAATAACAGATTTAACAAGTAGGTAGGTCCTCACACTGTTCTGAGTCGTGCCGGGTTTGCATTAAAATAAAACAGACAGCGCATTTTGCCAATTTGTTGTGGTGCATTTTGACCCTTTGTTGTGGTTCGTTTTGTACACACCTATGCGCATTTTACCCCTAACGAATCTGAAAACAAATTTTCAAATGCCTTATATAATTTCACGATTCAAACGTGTTTTATTGATTTTTATGCTTCAGGACGAGCATGTTAGGTAGAAAACTGTTCTACTTTAGGGTTTATAGTCTAGTTTCTGGAAATGCATTCCGCATTGATGAATAATATGATATTCTTCTTAACGTGGACATTATACCCCCAGTCCCCCTACATTTTTTTTATTTTTTGCTCAACTTTGGAAAGCTCTATTCAAACTGATCTCTAAATATTGGTCTTATTTCAATATAATTGTTATACAATGCTTTTAATAAAGTAAACAAACATGTTTAAGGTAAAGATTGTCAGAGTCCAGTTGCAGTTTTTAGTGATTTCAGTACTTTCACGAGGAGAACAGAGTTGCTAGTAGTAGGTAATAATCTGTTATGAACAATTATGAAACGTACACTGAGAAAACTTTTCGTATAGTTTCTATGTGTCCCACACATAGATTTTTGCAATGTGCCTAGTCAATGAACTTTATATGCCACACAGTTATAATTTATGGGTACGCGAAACTTTTGCACATACTATTCATATGCGTATATTTTTTATGTGTATAATTGCACATACTATTCATATCCGTATAATTTCTATGTGTATTTCTAGGCGGATTGTGTTTATATGCGGCACATGATAATCATCTAGAATTTCATATGGAAATTTACCATTAGTTATGTGCAGAATATTTTGAGTGTAGAATCGCGTATCTATTTTTGCTGTTGAACGAGATCCGACAGTAACTCTATCACATAAAATGCTGTTTACGGCGAATTTTATAAGTATATTTTCGACACTCTATGACCGTTAATTTAACAGCGAAAATTATTGGTCAATTTCATGCTCAACGTAAATATGGTATCACTCCACATATACACCCGTTTCCTTGGTAACGAATAACAAGGACGGTCGCGGATTCGGAATTGCAATCGGAACGAAGCAAAGTTTTTGCTATTAATTCAAGTGAATAATTTGGGCAAAATTATTATCATATCTTACCAAATAACTGTTCGGGTGGATAATCAAGTTTTCTGTGTCTCAAGTTAAGTTTCGCGAGTGATGTGACGACTGGAACGGCCGTGAAAAATTAATGAAAAATCGACGGCGAAAAAGTGAATATATAGTGATGAATTTTAACTGGGCAGAAATCTCAGTATTTAGTGTAATGTATGCCCCAAAAAGTAGTAGAACCTATAGAATGCAATGTTTAATGCTTCGAGTTGTAAGATCTTATTACGGCTAGTAGGTTAATTGAACTAATTTTATTTTACACTGAAGAAGGAAAGGGAAGGGTGATATTCGGTGCCCTACTCGTAATGAGTAGCTCCCATTATTTCCATTAGCCTTATTGCTGCTTGAAGTTTAGCATACTAACAAACATTATAGAGTATTTAATTTTCAGTTTTTAAACAGCTGCTGTTTAAAACATCACGGTGTTCTTTATATCTTCATTTATTTCACGACCTCGAACCTGGCATGGAATTAAACCAATCAGCTAATCCTTTATTCCATTAATCAACAATAAGCAACTCAAATTACACCCGCGTCGCACTGCGCTCTGGTCGCGCAGAGTTATTATTGGATCATTATTAACATAGATAGCTCCCCCCCCCCCCCCCCTCCGTCTTTCGAACGACACGTGGTGATCGAAATTGGCCCGGCTGGGGTCGTAAGTAAATTGAAACGAACGCTCCTCGGCCAATAAAGTAGGTGAAATTAGCGGACACACAAGAGAAAAAACAACAAAACAAAGAAAACATACAGAAAAAAAAACCAAGCAACCAATCAAAATTAATCTCGGTTCGGTTCGGTTCAAAGATCAGTTGAGCTCTAGAGCAAGCTCTAACCGAATGAATTAGGTGCCAACAGTGCGGGTCTCTCTCGGACGGGCAGACGTAGGCCAACACGGGGCACAACACAAGAGAGCATACAGAGATTCATGAGCTGATTACACCGCCGCCGCCGCCGACGCCGATGAAAGCCACGAGATCCACAAACATACATTCGCTTCGCATGTGTGTGGGGGGAAAACTGCGCGGAAACCTGGGTCACAGGAAGAAACTTTGATTTGTTCTACTTTTCGTTTCTTTCCACGCGCGGCGGCCCGATAGTGGGTGGGAGAAATTAGCCGACAATAGTTGGTGCTTTCGACAACTCCAACGGGTAGGCCTTCGATGTAGTATCACATGACTGTGTAATAGAAAAAAAATAAATAAACCGGAACTTTGTAGATGGGAACCCATCAGCGCCGTAGATCGGTTAGTGGCATAGGGCTTTTGTATTATTGTGTTTTTCGGCAATTTAAGGAGAGCTCAATGTCGAATTCATTCTGCAATGATGCCGTCAAATCTCGTCCGGCGGTTGCGTGCGGAGAAAATGGGAAAACAGTTACAAACAGAACTGTTATAGCTTTTGCGCTTTGCTCCCATTCGTTGCTCGACCGACTGACTGCTTGTTAGTTGTTCCATTCGCGTACACCCAACTTTCCACCATTCCTTCTTGCTCGGTTCGAATTAGAACCTCTGGCAGTCAGTGGGATGCTTGGAGCAGCGCTCCAAGAAATGATATAATTCTTCAGCACTCAATCCGTAGCCAGACAGTCAACTGGATTCCCATCATCACATCATCGTGTCTGTTGCTAATTCTAGAGCTAAGCTACACGCGACGAGTTAGAATCTTGGAAAGAGGTCTGCCATAAAAAAAACTGAATGAAATTATAGTCCTACGACGGGCGGAGCAAATTGAATGCTACGGATGGGAACCCCTCAGCGCTGCTAGCTGCAGTGACTGTGTTTTGTTTTAGCTAAATAAATGGTTTAACTGGAAGAAATTGTATTCACCTTCGATGGAGAGAGAAAACGAAGTCACCCAGAACCGCTAATCAAAACTTGCCTCCAGCAAGGTAGATTGACTTCGTTAGGTTCGATGAGGAAAAGGAGCTTTTGATGTTTCTAGTTTCGTGCCAATGCCCCGAGCGTTACACTGAAATGTTTGTGAAACGCACTCATTTATTAGAATAATCGGACATTTCAGCCAAACAGTTCGATGAACATCAAATTATATCATATTGAATAGACTTGGACTGCAGCACGCTCAAAGTGCGTCTCGTAAAGCGGGTTTCTCGCCCGGCAGGGTTGCAGCAGAGCGGCATTCAAGTTACCGAAGCGACCACCGCCAGCAGCCGCAGCGGGTGGTTTCCGTTTGTCGTCAAGCTGTGATTCCTTCGAACAGAATCGATACCGTCATCTCGAGATTCCTCTACTCTAGGAAAAAAAAGCACGCAGTGGTTAATTTTATTCTCGAATTGGCTTCTAATTGGCAATTAGAATGCCCTAAATGGCCGTCGCGTCGCTCGGTTCGGTGTCGCACGCAAGTGGATTCGGTCGCGGTTGCGGTTAAGGGTTTGAAGTCATTAGAAGAAAAAGGTTGTATAAAATTCTGGAAGCCAACCTCACACGGAAGAGGGACCATTAAGTAATTATCATACCATCTCTCGTAACGGTTATGTTCAGGCTCTAATTGATTCATTTCAACATTTTATGATGTAGGAAGATGTGCTGGGTTGTTTATTTTTTCTGAATTGAACTTTGAAGAAGTTTGGTTTACTTACAGCAAAGATACATTTCACACATTTTGAGGAAACTAAAAAATATCTAAACTAAAATGTGGTTCAAGTTTCGGGTCTAATTAGAACACAGATTTGGGAAGAAATTTACCTAGTCATCAATTTACAACATTTCATTCTAAATCAGGTTTGTCGCTTATTAGCTCTACCTATCGCACAAGTCGCAAATAACACTTCACCCCGGATTTACTCGTATTTCTACGGAATTTGAATTTTTTATGGACCGACGGATCACGGATTCGGACGGATCGACGGTGCTTGTACCATGCTGCATCAAAATCCGGACGGTACCAATATCCGAACACCTTCTCTAATTTATCCTCATTAAGCAATAATAAATACAATTTATGAGGTGTAGCTATGTGGATTACTTTGCAAATATATCTAAGATCCTTTCAACATAATCGAGGGTTAAGTAGGCTGCGCGAAATAACTTTAATAAATCCAAACGTAACGTTGGTGTCAAACAGTGTCTTTTTTCTACGAGTTTTTTCAGATTACTAAAAAGTAGTGCTTTCGCGATTTAAGGTTTTGGGAACTTATTATTACCAACTTTTTAGGCTTTGTATCAACAAAGAAGATTAGTTTTAATTAATTGAGACGGTGTCATTGATTAAAGTGGTGAAATAAAGTGTATTTTTATAAATAATTATGCTGTCCGGTTTTTGTTTTTAAATCCGGACATGTATGATGGTAACTACCTTATGTTTTTCTTAGAAAATGAAAGGACACGTTGAACCAGGTAGAATGTGTGGTAAGAGAAAGAGTCTCGATCCATAGAACCGTCAAAATATTTGGAAATCCAAAATTCTTTAAGGCATTTAATGTAGAAATACTTAATCACTTTCGTTCTCTGGTTATGTAAGGGTCAGTGTAGCACTTGACTAAAATCGTGCCATTAATAACACCAAAGTAAAAAAAATGTATAAAGTTATGATTTTTAATACTACAATTTAGAAGTGATTAGTTGTTTACTTATAGGCATACATTTCTTAGACAAAACATGAGAAAGTTTTGCCTGTCCGGAAAATGATTCAAAAGTGTACGTATATTGATTCACTGAGATGTGAGGTGTCCGCATTTATGAACAAGATAAGCCAGTTTATTTCTCTTATTTTAATGTATTTTATTGAGTTTTCGTTGAAAAATTGACGTGTTATTGCAAATTTAAGCTTTACATTTGATTATAGTACAAGGCAGGTACTAGAATGTTGCAAAATTATTATTTACGGAGCATATTAAACTTATGACCTGCTTAAGTGTCCGGATATTGATGCAGCATGGTATACACTGCCGTCATATGCAAAAGTGACGTAAACGCCAATTGGTTAAAAATGGTTTTATTTTCCCAAATGGTGCTTTATGCAGTGCTTTTCCTTGTGCTGTTGAGAACTCAATGCATTTTCATCGAAAACTATATAAAAAATTTAAAAAACAAAGTGACGTAACCGCCATTTCGCTGCCAAAGTAACGTTATAGTGTTAACTGTGGTATAAGTCATTTTGTTACACGTTAATTCAATTGTATATGTCACTTCAGACGTTTTTATTGAAAAAGTGACTCAATTCACCTAAAAGTGCACTCTTCATTTTCTCATATTTAGAAAATAATAAATAAATAATAAAAAAAAAACAATATTTAGACTGTTTAATGTTTGCTCATGTTAACGCACATCCAAAACACATCCAAATTGCTCCAATGGTTGCCAAGTTGCCAAGTTAAAACAACAAATTTGATACTGCGCATAACGAGATTCAATCCAGATCGGAAATTAGTCATTTCCTCTCGGGCAATGTGCAAAATATCTAAAACTATTGCAAAACAGCGAATTGATTATGCCACAAACATAGCATTGTGAACAAATTGTACGTGCGGAAAAAATATTGAACATTAAAATAATTTTAATAAAATTATATATGAACAATCTCTATAAAAGTTGGGTTCAGAGTTACTTTAAAAAAAAAAAGCTTTTCTGCCTAAGACTTGACCATTCTTTATCGACAGACTTCACAGCCGGCTGTACAGGACAGTTATGCTGCCGTCATATGCAAAAGTGACGTTAATCCATTTTGCACATTTTTCAGTACAAGCAAAAAACGTAAATTCAAGGCAATTTCTAAGAAAAGCCCAATTTCAAAATTTGTTTCTGTACAAATGGTTTATTTTGATGTATTTTAGCTAACCATTGGTGTTCCGTTAATTGTTTTGTTGATAAAGTGAAATCCAAGCGCTAACGTCACTTTTGTGTATAAATGCAAATTCAATTTCTACGTTTTGCTGCAAAAGTGACGTCGGCGAACAAAACGGCAGGGGCAGCATGCAAATGTGGAATTTTACACGGATGCACAGTGGTTCAAACAGCGAAATACGTGATCGTGTGATATTGCGCCGAAACGTGAAGATTTTCGCATGTAGTGTCTTTAGGAACATTTCTTGGTATAATAAGCCCCTTCTTGTGAGAGAAATTTTTGGGTGATTAATTCCCTTAGAAGTGAGATATGAAATTTATTTTCTCATACATTCGAGATACAGGTGTGGTACTTTCGGCAAAGTTGTTGTAAATATTAATACAAACAACTTTGTCAAAGACACCATACTTGTATCTCTTCATGGAAATTATCTATTAAGCGTTATTCGTGGACAAACCCTTTAAAACAGTTTTTAAACCCTGACTTATTCTGGTCAATTTTTACGTGTTCATAGTGTTCCAGAAAGTTGTCTATCTTGCTAAAATCAACGTTTCTGCAGAACATTATTATATGTTATTTTCTAAAGCTTCGGAGATTTTGAGCTTTTTTGGTGAAAAATAGTACTTCTTTGAGCTTAAATATTTCCCAAGGTGGCAAATGGTGGCAGATCAAACAACTCGTACTTAAAAGTACAACAAAAAAACTTTAAAATCAAGTGTCAATTGACTGTATCTGTTTGTATCCTCAAAAGTTAAAGTTGTTTTAAAAATCCTTCTTGGTCATGTTTACAGAACAATTAAACTGTACTTCGGATGCAATAAACGCCATTTTGTTTACGTTGACAATCGCTTTCTACCAAGTTAAGTTAACAACAATTTTTTCGCCTATTTCCGATTCAAAAATTAATGTAAACTTAAAATGGACGCAATTAATAAGAGAAAAGTTTCCAAATAACTAACTTAAGTCTATTATGTTCAATTTTGCATTGATCTCTCCTTCCGCATTTTTCCAAAACAACATTTGATGATGAGTCATCTCACCTACACCTTTATTTAACATAATTAACTATAAATGACGTACTGCTTACTTAGTCATTCCGAGAAAATTCGGTCTTTCATGACTCGGTCTTTTGTGACTGTTGTTGAAATTTGGCCATTTGGATTTCAGCCATTCGTGATTCGACCATTTGTGTTTCGGCCATTCGGTACCAGCCAGAGTGTGTTCTTTTGAAAAGACATCAATCGAAGGAATTGAACAAAATAGGCATAAGTAAGTTATTTGGAAGCTTTTCTCTTATTATTGCGTCAAATAATTTTAAGTCTACATTCATTTTCGATTCGAAAATAGGCGAAAAATGGCTGGTAACTTAACTTGTTAGAAAGAGATTGTCAACGTAAACAAAATGGCGTTTATTGCATCCGAAGTACAGTTTAATTGTTCTGTAAACATGACCAAGAAGGATTTTTAAAACAACTATAACTTTTGAGGATACAAACAGATACAGTCAATTGACACTTGCTTTTACAGGTTTTTTGTTGTACTTTTAGGTAGGAGTTGTTTGATCTGCCATCATTTGCCACCTTGGCAAATATTTAAGCTCAAAGAAGTACTATTTTTCACCAAAAAAGCTCAAAATCTCCGAAGCTTTGAAAAATAACATATAATAATGGTCTACAGAAACGTTGATTTTAGCAAGATAAACAACTTTCTAGAACACTATGAACACGTAAAAATTGACCAGAACACGTCAGGGTTTAAAAACTGTTTTAAAGGGTTTGTCCACGAATAACGCTTAATAGATAATTTCCATGAAGAGATACAAGTATGGTGTCTTTGACAAAGTTGTTTGTATTAATATTTACAACAAATTTGCTGAAAGTACTACACCTATATCTCGAATATACGAGAAAATAAATTTCGTATCTCACTTCTAAGGGAATTAATCACCCAAAGATTTCTCTCACAAGAAGGGGCTTATTATACCAAAAAATGTTCCTAAAGGCACTACATGCGAAAATCTTCACGTTTCGGCGCAATATCACACGATCACGTATTTCGCTGTTTGAACCACTGTGGGATGGTGTCTTTGGAGAAGTTAATTAAAAAAATATGGTCCATCTTTTTAAATCATCGTGGCGATCATATATCCACCTATTAGGGTGATAAAAATTTTGTTTTCTGTAAATCGATCCAAAAAATATGGCATCTTCATAAACAATTTGGAACACATTAAAATAAGCAACTTTGATGAATGCCTCAATTCTTTTGTAAAGTATAATGACTTTGAAACCCCCTCTAAAATCTATACAATGACAATAACTTTGCAGATACTTTTTTCTGACCGTTCAAATATTCTAGCCAGTTATTCGTTATGTTAAAATACATACTTTTTCTGACGACTGCTTATCGCTAGGATGCACCAGAAACCCGAAAATCACTCATATGCGAATGTTCTTTGTATCCGACATTAAAATAATGATTTTTAAAATGTTGCCGAAGTCATTTACCATATTGAAGCTATTTAAAAATACCGCCCAGTTATCTTTGAGGTACGATGCTGGTCACGCCAGTTGTCGTATGTTCGAATCTTGGCTAGGCGGTGCTGCTAGATAGAGTTAGTAGGATTTTTGCACTAGCCCCATAACAGGATCCATTCGTTTTTGAAAACACGCCAGAAAAATGTATGTTACCGTGCCGAAAACGAACAAATTTTAAATCTTTGATTTACAGTCACTAGGTATTGATTGTTCAATGATGAATGTTAATGATATTCATCACTGACCGTAGTATAACCATATTAATAGTAATTTGTTCTGTTTTGTTCTGTCCCCTTGACATTTGCTTCATACATTTTGACAGTTCCTGGTATGATTTCTGTAATACAACAAACTTTCAAAATCATTTATTATTGTCAAGCGAATAAGGTTGTTCCTTATAATCAAGTAGCAGGAACAATAAAGTCTTCAGAAAACGCAACGTGAAGGGGTGAAGGGATGGCAAAAAGACGACGAAAATGCGATGAAAAATTAAATTACGAAAAGTGAGATAGTTATGAAAAGATGACAAAAGCACTCCAAAAAAGACAAAGAACGTGCGACAAAAATCGTTTAAAAATCTTTAAAATGGCGAAAAAAGACGATGCAAGACGGCGAATATACGACAGAAAGATCATACCGGGATCAGTCCCGGCGTAGTGGATAGCATTCAGGCTTCTCACGCCGAGGACCCGGGCTCAAATCTCTCAAAGAAGTCACGAATGACCCAAGCTGGCGTCAAAAGGCGTCAAACCAAACAATAAAAATGACGACAAAAACGCAACATTTCAAAAACAAACGCCAAATACGGCGAACAGACGTCGAAAATACGACGAATAGATGGCCAAGAAGGCCATGAAAAGACTACACGACAGAGAGATGGCAAAAAGAAGGTGAAAACAAAGAAAGGATAACAAAAAGATGACAAAAAGAGGGCAAAAGAGCACTGAAACGACAGTAATATGATAACGAACAGCCGATGAAAGAACGACCAAAAGTCGACGAAGAGACGGCGAAAAGCGAGTAAAAATACAACGGAAAGGTGACGGAATAGCAGATGCCGTTTTTGTTTTAATTTACATTGGGAAAATGCGAACGGTAAACCTTGTTAAAGAAAATTGGTTCTTTCATTTAGTTAATGCCTATGCACACCCAATTTGAAAAATGTTTGTTATAGCATTTTCATCTTTCTAGTTGTCTGTAAAATAAAAATTGTTTATTGTGTTCAAGGTGAGAAAGCTAATTTTCGGAGAAAATATAATGGGGCGTCCAAATACAAGTTGACTGCAAAAAATTTTCACTTCATTTATAAGCCTTATTCTTCCTTAACAGAACCATGTCGTCCCCACAACCTTCTAAGTGCAACTGTGAAAGCGTTATACTGCCAAGTGGCCTACTCTTCAGAAGGTTTTTATTTCATAACTTCTTTAAATCATTCAGCCAGCTTTGTTAACTTGAAAACCTTTAGCCGTGCGAAAAAAAAGTCAAAGCTTTACCGCCAGATCATCCTAATTGAATTGTTTTATAGCGACCATAATAAAAAATTCTAAAGAATGAATAAAAAATTTTCAGCAGTTTCTGTTGAGTGTAGCATATGCGCATTAAATTTCATCGTCATCGAAACATTGCAATTTTTGTAAACCAATTTTCATAACAAATGAAACTATAGGTCACTCTATTTTTCTTTTGCGGGAAGGGTAAATATTTCATGTGTTCTCGTGTCAGTAGCAGCCCCGTTTCAACGCCAGTAACTGGTGCTAAAAACCGTTGAAATCGGGTGAGCGGTTCCGGAGAAAATCAGGTCACGTTTTTTTTACATTGTTACTCATAACTTTTAAACACGAAACAGTTTAATTGTGACATACTAGGTACTAATGGGGAAATGTTGTCGTGGTTGAACCACCTTACGGCATTTGCCAATGGCTGATAATAAGGCATTTGACTAGAAAAGCTCGAACTGAACGTTTGAAAAGTAAAGTTATAGGCTTTTATAAAATGTTTTCAAAGTCGGTTTCAAAGTTCAAGGTTCAAAACGACCATTTTATTTTCAATTATATTTTAGCGAAAATTTGACAATCTTCAGCAGGTTGATATTATCACGATCAGTTTTTCTGAGATGTACTACTGCAATGAAAAAAAAACAGCAATAACACAGGTTCTTATCGTATTAATTTTGCATTATTTCGTCACATTTCAAGCGACTGATGGTCTCACGTGCGAAAATTGCGCTTCTACGTCCAAAATTACAAGTGGCCCGCTAATCGCTTTTATAATCGCTTTTGTAGCATTTAGACTTACCCTCTCCAAACACCTTACGAACGGGATTTTTCTCTAGTCTTTACATGAGGGATACCATATTCAATACATTTTCAACAATTATCTGGATAACGGCATTTTACGAAGCATTTCTTGCAGAAAAGTTCACTGCATCTAGGACACCGTTGTATTGTTTCGTCACTGAATTCACCTGTTTTGTATGCTCCATTGAAACTTACAATATTGTGAATAGTTAGCTGTCACAGTAAGAAGTTTAACAATGCTTATCCATAGACAAGTTGCAAGTTGCTAAAACTGTAAAATCGAGGTGGCCTGACCCCGCCAGTCAGTGGCCCGACGACTCTAACGACATTACCCTACTTTTCAAACAAGTGTTAAAACGAACGAATTGGTTCAGCCATGTCCAAGAAACAGACTCATTTTTCGAATTTTATCGACTGCTGTATGGAGCACGGTCCTCCGGGCCTTATACTATTCAACCAATTCTCAAATCCTCATTATAGCATAAGAAAGGTAACAATATGACATTCTTTGCCGCTTAAACACTAAATGCTGTTGCATTGGCTGCACAGCACACTAAACATGAATCGCATTGGAAAGAATGGGCACATTGGAGCAGCGCTCCGATTCAACCGTGAAATGCTTTCGATTGGTCGGATTGGCGTTCGTTTGTTTACATTAGTTTTTTTTTCTACAAATACTTATATGTCATAGAAAAACGGTTAGCGTAATAAAGTTGCAATTCACAAACCTAAATTGTACTCATTTTATAATTATACCAAAGTAGCCTATGGACTTCCTATCAAACTCAAACGCAGACAACCACGGGCGTGCCTAGGTTGGGGCACGCTGGGGTACGTGCCTCACCTTCTCTGGTAAATTTTAATGCAAAACGAGGCAATTTCTACAATCCAGGAAATTTTGCTCAGTTTTTTATTTAATCGGTTACTGTTTTTACAATAGGCAAAATTAATTGCGTGAAAATAGTTCCAGTTTTAGGGCCAACTTCAAGTCCAGTTATAAACTGAGTTTCAAATTTGCTTTCAAACAGTTCGATTTAAGCTCTATTTTAAGTTCAAATTCAATTCTAGTTTAATGCCCAATTTCAACACTGATATCTAGTAAAATTTTGGTCAAATGTCAACTCCTATTAAAATCCCATTTATTATCCAATTTCAATTCCAAGTATAAGTTTAATTTCAAGGTTAATTTCATGTCCATTGCCAAGTCTAATTTCAACCTTGGTTTTAAGTCCAACTTCAAGTAGTTTCAAGTTGAATTTAAAACCAGTACAATTCCATTGCTAAGCTCAACTTTTAGTTAAGTGCTGGTGCGAACCACCAAAAAAAGTTTGAAAAAAAAAATGTTCTGCTGCATGGAAATTCTTTGAAATATATTTTTTTCTTGTTTGTCAATTGCTAATATTTAATGATAACATTTTCATGACACTTTTTTGTGTTCTAGAGCTATGGCCGAAAAACTCGGTTTTCCTAAATATTTACCTCATTTAAAAATTCATGTCCCATGAACCAAACAGTGTAGGGTAAACAGTTTCTTATGAAAATGTTAGTCAATTTTCTTAGCATATTCATACCGATTGAGGTACGAAATGGGGAAGGCAACTAGGAAGAAGCGCCCCTGCCTAGCACCTGTACGTGGCCATACCTGGAAATACTCCAATTTGTATAATTGAGTAGTCAAGCTAGGAGGTGCGGGGTCGTGTGATATTCAGTTCCTGATCTTACAACTGTAGTAAAACCACACGACTTTGTTTTCAAGTGATATATTATTTAACCCAATATTTTTGGTAGTTGGTGTCTTTAATCTAAATGCAGCCTGGCTTCTGGTCAAAATACTATTAGTTCATCCCCGAGGGTCCGGAGTATCACTTAACCTTTATTGGCAAAAATACTCTCAACGATTGTGTACTGTAAATAAATATATTAAATTGGAAGCGTTTGGAATGGGAGGTCCACGCTTTCTTCCTAAATTTCAAGGGAGTTGAATGGAATTAAGTATTGGTTCTAGTTCCACTTGATTCCTTGAAATTCTCCATTGACAAGATAAACGATTGATTCAAGTAAGCGTCATTTACGAGGATGCTTTTAAGAATTAACTGCGTTAGTGTGAGATTAGATTAGATTAGATGTAGCATATTCACACCGATTGATCTAGATTACCGATGGATCCAGAGGTGATCTGGCTCCAGCTGATTGCTATGTCTTTAGGAAAAGAAGCGAATGGGACAGAGTGGGAACCCAAATAACAATTCTAAAGCCACTTGGTTTTACTGGAATTTTATAAAGGTTTTATTGCGGTATTAATGATAACCTCTGATTTTATTATGGTATTACGCAATAACAAAAGAGCAAAGCCTTGGGTATAAACGTTCTAGAGAACTTGACCCTTCTTTACCGACAGACTTCGCAGCCGGTTATTAGAGTACAGGAAAATTACGACGCGACTGTAAAGATCCTATTAACTCTGTAGCGGCACCGCCCAGTCGAGATTCAAACACCGTAGACCCGGAATAAAAATGTTAATAAAGCAAATTTATTGTGGTCGCATAAATTACCACGATAAAACTAGTTGGCTACATCATGTCTCTTTTAAACTATCCATACGTGTGACGTAGCAACACAATATGGCGCAGCAATTGAAATTGAACCAGTTACGGTTGCTTGTCAAATTACAATCAATCTGTTTAAAATTATACAGAGCTATTAAAACTGTAACACCAAGACCAATCAGATTTATTGCTTGCTATTATGAAGAATATTAGAGTTCAACACCGAAATCCTTCTTATATGCAAGGCTATATTGCTATATTCTAGTATTTTATTTTGGCTCGCAAACAAAAATTCATCCAAACAAAGTGCTTAGCAGAAAAAAAGTTATTATCAATCGGTTTTCTCAGGACGCAATACATTCAAGTTCACACTGCCCGTTTAGTGGTGGAATTCGAACGCTATGGATAACACAACCAGCAGTTTGCTCAGTCAAACGCCGATTGAACGCAGTAGAACGAATGCGTTCTATACCTTTTTGACATTTTCGTTTCGATCAAGTTGCCTTTACCGTTTGGAGCAGCGAATGACCGCAAAACAGTCAAATGACTGGCAGTCACCACGCTAACGAAAAGCAACCGCGCTATAGTATATTTAATTCTACAAAAAAAAAACAACCACTACATGTGCATGGAAGAAGTCGGTCGGACTCCGTCCAATACAAACGAACATTTTGCTTGCGTCGGACCGACGTCCGAGAGACAACCTATTACTATGAGCAGCCGCTTTGGAGACAAAAAGAGAAACGAAAGAATACGTCATCTTATGCTTCCAGTCAGTTTGCAGTACAGATTCTTTATATGAACGCACAAAGCGGGAGTACAACTTTTTGCTTTTGCAGAGAGGCCGCATGAATTGTAAAACGACAGCAGCGCAAGCGGCAGATTGACTGGATTCAAAAAACAGTCAAATTATCGTTTAAAAAAGCAGAGATTGAATGCGGAAAGTGTACGCATTCACTGCAGTCTCATTCAACTTGCGATCCCTTTTCAAGCCCTGCTTCTATCATATCAAAATACATGATAAAATTTAATGTGCATATGCCGCAAACCAACGGATGGGATATTCTATGGGATATTTTATTATAGTCGTTATAAATCACATCGGTCAGGATGATCTGACAGTAAAACTTTAACTTTTCTACTCACGGATGTATTTTCATGTTAACAAAGCTGATAATCATTCGATTTAGCTGTTTACTAGAGCAGAGCTGTACGTGTTTTAGCTTTATAGCGAAAAGCGTCATTAAATTATGGCGGTTGCTGTCAAGCAGCGAAAAATATAATCGGTCTTATTACTGCTTTCTTCAGACTGTGTTAGAACTACTTAAGCTTACAACCTGCTTCTTAAAGAGGTCATAAAAACCGTCTGAGGAGTGGGCCCCTTGCTTGTAAAGCAGTTTTATAGCGGTCATCAGGAAGTTCTGGTAGAGCTCATAGTTTTATCACAGACTGAAAGGCGTAACACTGGAGCATGCTCTAACAACTGTCGCTGCGAGAGAACATCGTTCTCCTGCGCTAGCGCTGTTATCAGATAAAATACGAGTTAATTTATAGCATAGATAAATTTATAGCGAGCCGCTTGGCGTAGCGCGAAGACTGCACCAGATGCTGCTAGTGGTTTCTGCTCGATTTAGAATAATCATTTTAATAACGTTTTGCTAGAAGATTTGTTCGAAGTGTTACATCTATTAGTATCTGTTTTTATTGGCGGTTTTATGAAATTGGTCATGAAAAGAAAATCGAATTAATGTTGAGAAGTCAACAAATCTTAATAATGCTTATTTTGTGAATGATTTTTAATGACACTTTAATTTATGAATTATTTTTTATATGTATGTTTGTGGATACGCATTATGGTAGGCACTGGTACGTAAAAGGCAAGAAAGTTTGAGATTCGCGCCCCATCCTTCGATATTATGCCATACAGATAAACGTCCAATTGCTACAGATCGAATTTAAATTTTAGTTTTTTGCCTATGTGTTTTTATTTTCAAATTAAGGGATATTACACGCATTGCGTATAATAGACGGCGCCTAAAACTTAGCGCGTGAAATCGGCAATGTTGCAAATTCGAGCGAGAAGTATAGTGTGCCCAGCCTCATGCGAGCGAGTATAAGAAGCATAGCGTCCAGTGCTTACGCAACTGAAGCAAGCGTACGATAAACAACACCTGATGCTGCCTGCATACATCTTGCTACCTACTCACTGGAGAGCACACAGCCTCGAAGTATCTTTCTGCACAGCCCGCTCACAAAGTCAACAACTCGTGAGTAGCGAGCTGTTGTACGGGCTAGCGGCATACTAGAACATATAGGTACATATTTTGTATTTTTTTCTCTTCTTAGTTCACCTTAAGCCCTCACTTACGCAAGCGGATAAGACTGCGAGCCCTCGCGAATGATCGGTGTCAGCAGTTCGGATTGCAATAATGAGCGAGAGCGGCGACCGACCGTGGCCGATAGCTAAATGCACACTCGCGAAAACTTATCACCGTGCATGGAAAAATAAAAACGAGAGATCGAACTTCGAAGTTCGAAAACAGATACTGAGGAAGCCTGCAAGTCGTAGGAGAATTACGTATCTGTCAAGAACAAATATACACAGGGTAAAGAACCGGTTTTAAGCAGTCTAAGCGTGTTACTGATTGTTTTACCTTATTACAAGCGATGGGTTAACTAAGTGGGGGATATCAGCATACCAATCTTCTTGCTACCTTTAGTTCTTCAAGCTGTTACCACTGGAAGACACTATTATTGAGTTAAACTTTTGATTTTTCGTTTTAAAAGTTGGAGCGATGGAACTAATTTTGATCAGACCGAACATATTTTCACCCTCAAGGTGCCTTTTTAAGCAGTCTCGAAGTCTAAATTTTCCCTCGAACTTTTCCCCCTATTCAGTAAGTTCGCGTTCCTATCGGCGACCTACTAATCGGCATCTTCATTAATAGTCTAAATTGATTATTGGGACATGCACTCACCGCACCGTTCGGCAAATGGTATTCGACGTCTCTTATATTCTCTAGTGTTCTTATGGGAAACTGCGAGTTTGACGTCTCACTCACTGCTCATAAGGGTGGTGGGAGAACAAAAGAGGCAAACATAGTAGCGCACACGGTCTGGCTACAAAACAGTGTTGTCAAAGCAAATAACATTGAAAGACATCGTTGCATCATTAAATTACTGAGAAAAAATCAGAGGGGTTGTGTACAAGACACGACCGCATATTTAGGTGACGCAGGACTACGTAAGTCTCTTTGTAGTGATAGTGGCATGTATTCATGCTTGTAATCATTCGATTCTTCATGTATACATGCTATATGCAACATACATACATGCTACATGCGTTGTATGTAACATTTATCAAAGTAGTAACATTGCATTCGTTCAATTCTCAAAAGATTGTGCATTTAAAAACAATTTAACAAAATCAAGAACACAAACTATTGCTTTCCTGCTACCTTACTGAAAGTAAAGATTGTTTTTATTATCCATGGTTTCCCACGTTGAAGGGATTTTACCAATTCAACCCTATTTTATCAACAGCACAGCACATCTTACCACTACACTTCTAATGAAACGGCAAGCATGCGTCTTCATACAGAGTCGTATTATAACCGAACACTACAGCTGTAGCACATTTTTCCAACACAGATATCAAGTTCGCCGAGGTTTAATCGTCTCGCAGTAAAGAATTTGCGATCTGTTGGGACAACGAACTTGTGTCATTTTTTCTGGCACAATTCCCTAACACAGACATCAAATTGGACTAGGTTTAATCGCGTTCGTAAGAAATCTGTTGGCACGAGGGGGCTTTGTTACTCTCTCTGGCGTACTTCCCAAGCAAGGACATCAAAATGGTCTAGGTTTAACCGCGGTGATAAGAAATCTTGTTGAAATGAGGGAACTTTGTCACTTGTTTTGGCTTACTTCCCAAGCACAGATATCAAATTGGTATAGGTTTAGATCATCGTAAAGGATCTTACAACCAATCACGAAGCGAGAATTCTGGTAAAACATAGGTTCATTATTTTCAATTTTACAATAGTTCAACATCAAGAATCCATAATTTTCTTCATTTGGGTCAATTCTTAGAAGATTTTCCGATCGATTGGTGTAAGAATATTGAATATCGATCGGAAAACCGCTGAGCTATTAGCGCTCAAAACCTTTCATTTTTCGTGACGCTCGCATTTTTCGATTTTTTGGAATGACACCCTATCTCAAAACTTGCCGTAAGACGTAGTCCTACGTCAAAACGTCGAAAATTGTTGAAAAAACTGTCTTCTCTGTTGTTTTTAATAAAGATTAATTCCGAACATACAATTTTCTTGAAAGAATTGAGCCACGTTTTCACCATTGGAGGTTTCAGTTAATTTCAAACATATAATTTTTATTTTCAGAATCGAATCAGTCTTTTGGCAACAAGATAGTTTACAAATTTCACTGCCGTTGCTGCTACTGCTGAACAGGTCCCATCGATTCAGAATTTATTTTCAGTTTTGTTATAAAATAATAAGATTTTCGGCTAGTAACAAAACTGTAGATTATAGAAAAAACTGTATTGAATACTTTGGTATGTGAATGTTAAGTGCTTGACTTTTAGAATTACTGAAATCAGTGTTGAAAAATGTGACGAATTGCTTAGTAGCGAGGCGGCGATTGTTTTCAGCAGCTGCAAAAAGTACGTTTTTGGACAACAATTTTTAATTCATCATATTTCCTGTCGGAAACACAGTAAATTGTGTTTGTGAAAATTAAAACTATAGATAAATGATACATGATGATGTCCTTATCAAAAGATTTTGAAAATCTGAATAAAAAAGTGCATTTTTGGCTCATTTATTTTTAACTGATTAAAACAGGTGACACTGCTTAACTCGTTCCTTACCCTAGTAGAATTTAATAGGAAAGTTATCTTTTCAATTTAATTTCAGGTTTCGTATTCTACTACGATGCTCCAAAAACTTCAGAACGTGGCAGAAAAATAGAAAAAGTGGGACATACAAGTCCAGGCGAGCAGTCGAGTCGAATCGAGCAGTTAAGTTCATCAATCGAGTCTAGCAGTTGAGTCGAGTGGTCGAAACGAGCGGTCCAGTCGACCAATCGAGCAATAGCGTCAAGCATTCCAGTCGATAAATTGGTTCAGTTCTGCTGTATAGCAGTCGAGTTATCCATACGATATCTAAGTCGGATTACCACTGGTGGGGTCCAAGCTTAGATCGAAGAGGAAAGTTAAGCTCAACAACTCGAAAGTCAAGCAGCTGTGTACGCAAGTATTGTAAACTTATTCTTCTTCTTCTTGAAGCAACAACAGCAGCTGTACGCTTGGTGTATGAAATAGTCGTCCGTGCCTATGAAGCAAAGTTATCGCACAGAAAATGTATGGGAAAGTCTGATCTTGAAAGTTTTCGTTAATTTTCACCATCTAGCGATTGGAAAATAATTCTGAATTGGAAGAGCTATTAACGGTCAAACAAAAAAGATAAAAGCAAGATAATCAGAATTGAATACGGCGAAAAAACGGGAAAATGAGGCACAAAACAGAACCTTTCGATAAAAAGGAACAGAACATAAAAGGAAATGAACCAACGAAAAAGGTAAAACGCGAGAGAAAAAGATGAAAAACGAGAGACAAAAACAGAAACCAGAAGAACAAAGGGAAAAAGGAAATCAAAAGTCAATAAACGTGAAAAAAATGAAAAAGAAGAAATGAAATTAAAAGAATTTGAAAAAGACGAAAACTGTAAATAAAAGCGGGGGAAAATGGCGGAAAATAGGAAAATTTAAAAAAAAACGAGTGAAAATCAAGAGGAAAAACAGGAATGATAATAAAAATGGGACAGGAAACGAACAGGAAAAACCGAAAAGAAATAACTATAGAAAAATAGGCAAAACGGTGCAGAAAAAGAATCGTTAGTCGGATTAAATAATAGAATAACTGTAACAAAAGTAGAGAAAAAACCGTGAGAGAGAATAAGACGAAAATTTTGAGCCCATGTCCGGTTTGGTGTAAAACTTTTCAAATTTTAATTAGTCCAAATTCAAGTCTAATTTAAAGTTCAATGTCAAGTTCAATTTCAAATCAAATTACAAATTTGAGTTAAATTTAAGCTCTTATTGCAAGTCCAATTTCCAGTACAATCTGATTCCAATTCCGAGTCTAATTTTAAATGTAATTCCAATCCTCATCTCAAGGGCAATTTCAAGGTCAATTCAGTTACAATTTCCGATTTCATATTTAATTCCAAGTAAAACCTTATGTCCAATTTCAAAACCGAATTTTAATTTAATTTACAGTATAATTTAAAGGATGCCTTCGAGTATTTTCATCGGTCTTGGTCAATAACGGAGTAGCAGCACACGGGCGGTATCCTATGCTTATGCTTATGCTTAATTTAAAGGAAGGCTTCGAGCCCAAATTATACCAAATTCAAGCCTATCCAAGTAACAATTTAGGTTTTATTACACACTTATGATGGCATTTAAGATTAAAATTGGTCATGAAAACCGCCATAAAAGTAAAATAAAACTCAGATTGTTGCTTGGGTAATTTAATGTCCCAAGTCCGATTTCAATACCAATTGCTGCTCTAATTTCTAGTCCAATTTCAACTTTGATTTTAAATCCAATTGCGCCCGAAAATGCGGAGGGTTTTCAACCTAATCGGCCGATATTTTTGTGATGATCCTACGATAACTTGATTTTTCCAAGCCAAAACATTCCCTTGCAAGGTCGGGTGCCCCACCTTTCGTTCATTTCTGGGCACGCTAGTGCAGACAACTCATCAGTAGCAGTGCCCTACATAGAAAAAAATAAAATAAAAAAGCAGATTATTTGAAGTAGTTGCTAATTGAAAAGTTACTCGTTCGAGAAAAGTAGAATACACTACAAGTACCATATAGGAAACGACGACGAATTGTTAATCACCACCGGGTTTTAGGGTCATAAAACAAATGTTTTATCTCACCTGATGATGATCTCGAACTACCGGGAGGAGATGATGGAATATAACACAACTTCCGTCTGTTTGTATGTATGTTTGCAGAAAAGTCCATTGGCATGGACAAGGTACCAACCAAGTTCGGTTCCTAGCTAGCTAGCAGACTAGTCCGCCTGCCGTCATTAGTCCGGACAAAATTACGTATTTTTTACGACTCCAATCAAGTCGCTTAATCGCGCTTTGTTTACAAACTTTCACATCGACAGCGCAGCGCGCAATGCGAACCGGCCTGGCCTGTTGTTGTCTCTATCTAATCAGAACATCAAAGCCATATTCTCGTGGACTGTCCCGAACGAACAACGCAGTAAGTACATGTTGTAGGTACGGCGTGTTTATGGTCGAATGAAGTATATGTTTTAATTGCTGGCTTATCTGTTACGTTTTCGCTTAAGTGCGGTTTAGTATAGCGCCAGTAGCGGGGCTCCTTTTTTTCGCAGATTGATGTAATGAAGTCATTTCGGTTTATTGTGCTAGACGGTTCGGTTATGCTACTGCACTTTCAAACATTATACAACAAGATCGTTCCGTTGATTTCATTCGAGTAGAACTCAGAATACTATTTGAAAAAATTGTTTCAATGGTAAACGCTCATAAGCTCCGTAAAGATTTTGGCCTAAATTTCGAGTTATTGTTGCGTTTGTTTATGCGAATTGATTTAAAACCCGTTGAGCTTTCGGGATTCATCTCTTTAAAACTGAAACCGTAATGCTATAGTTTTGCTTCTGGCACTGCTTCTTGTTTCATGAGCAAGGTCAACGGTACTGACGTCAATTTGGCGTAACTTTCACACTGCCCCCACTTCACGAGGACGAGAGCAAACACAAAATTTAAAATCCCCACATTTCTCCGCCTACAATCAATGAGCAGCCCCAAACAGATCCAAAACTGCTGGCTGCACCACCGAGCATAACATTTTCATTCGATTCACGATTCCCCAAACTCCAAGCAATTCGTTCGTTCGTTCGAACTCCAGCGGGAGCAATTTTCCGCCCCAAACCGTTATCAATCGAGTAGCGCACCGCGCAACGCAGCGCAGCGTCGACTCCCGGACGGATAGTGTGCGGTGCGCTGCGCGTATAATTATCTTCGATCTCCCGCATGAGTTCCGCTCTCCGGCTCCGGCCTCCACTCCACGGGATACCTTCCACCGCGGCTACCTTTCATTAGCATACAAATAACCCTGAGACTAGGCTAACTCCCCTGAACGAACGCAGAAATGTAAATGACCTACCCGCCCACGACCGTAGTAGGTATCATCGCTAAAGAACGAAACTGAGATTTCCTTCTTTCTTTTTCTCGTTTTGTTTACAAGTGGAATGTTCATAAACATTTCACACCTGTTTTGTACTGCTGGCGTCCGGCCTCCGGCCTCCGGTCTGCCCTTATGACCGTCCATCACAGTTCCCGGCACCGCCACCGGTCTGAAGCGAGCAAAATAAAAGTAAGTGGGAAGCGTTCTAACGGCCTGCTACCGTTTGGGTTTCCCTTCTTGTCGGCCGCCTGCAACTGCAATTGAACCAGACCAGACGGCCTGGAAGATTGCCTCCCATTCGCCCATAGCTCTAGCTGGTTAGTTAGTTAGCTAGTTGGCTCACTTCATGATCTTCCCTGGAGTACCTTCGTTCGCGCCCATCGTCCATCGAGTGCTCGAGAGCGTCAATTGGTTTCACACCTCGCAGCGATAGAGCGATGCGTTTTCCAACGTTTACGGCGTGAGTTAATAATGAGCTTGAATTTTATTTTTATTTTCCTGTTTTGTCTTTTTCACACAGAAAAGTCATAGCCAATCACTATAAAAGTCTGGAAGGTGCAGTGTCATGCAGAGTTCCATTTAGTTCAACGTTGTTTACATCCAACCAATATGGGGTTGCAATTATTTATCCTATCGATTTAACTTGTTCTGTTTAAAAAAATGGATCCAACGGAATTGTAAACCTACTTTCAATTTCAGCGCAACTGGCTGATTTGTATGGGAAAAGTTTCAATTTCTTTCCTTTTTTATATTTCGCTATGAATGGCCACTTAAATTGACGGAGCATAAACCGATGTATGAGATGCAATCAATGAGCAGCTTGCATCATTGTGAAGGGCACATTTTCAGCAAGCAACCACTCGCGTTCGTTCCGAGAATATCTCGTTAATAAGCACCAGTAATCAGATGGATGGGCGCATGGAAATGGAAAGTGCTGTGGTCGCTTCGAACACCATTCAGACCCACTTCTACCATAAAAATTATGAATGAATTTTGAAATTCAGAAAAAAAAACAAATGCACTAGCAACTAGGGGATAATAAACATAATAAAGCGATCAACCTATAGAGTGCTGCAATGAAAACCTTGTTACCTCCTTACAAGGTCTCATAATGAAACTCATCGTTTACTGAAATGTTTCGAAATTATTCCAGTAATAGAGGCATGGTTTCTTCAGAAAAATTGCAGAAAACGTAAAAAAAAGCAACCTTGCTGAAGAAATAACGCTTTTGTCTCTATCGGGTGCAAAGTTATAGAGCGTGTTCTTTGAAAGTTCTTTTTAAATTAGTTTTTCATACTTAATTTTTGTGAGTTAGATTTTACAAGAATACAAAGTACTTGGTATTCATCGTAGCAATTAAAAGACACGTTTTGTAGAAGCAATCAAAAGACACGTTTTTGTAGACATTTTTTTGTAGGCATAAGGCGGTTTCACATAACGTCGTTTCGTTTGCTATAATCATAATTCTGTCACAATACAATGAGGACCGGGGCCGTCCATTGACCATAAAATAATTCGGTTTAATGCTGTTTGGCAAAACGTCTTTTGCCATAAAAAATATTGGCATATACATAAGGGACTTATTACTTTCCTAGGTCTACCGACTCTTGTTAGTTTTCTCTAGCCTTCGCATAGACTCATTGGACTGGTACTGAATATTCGAATTACAAATAGTGGAAATTCAAGTGGCCGAATTGCGACAACTGGTACTGAAGGCCGAACATCTATTTGACCTAATCATAAAAGGCCAAAACAGCAAACGCTAAACCTCTACTTGGCTGAATCACGCCGAAACTTTATTTATTTTTCTAGTTGAGTTTGAATCTTACGATCCGAAAAATATAAATGTCTGTTCAGAATTCTATAGGCGGGCAATATGACTCTTTTGTGTGAGTGGCTCTGAACCGTCTATTGCCTGCCGCAAACCGATTCATATGGTCGGCGTTAAGTCAGACAGAACTGAGTGGCAAAATTCTGACTTCAAGAAAAACGCATTCAAAGTTTGCTGCATTCGTAATCATCTTCTAACTCTGGCTGTTTGCAACATTTATTTAGTCTGATTAGAGTAAAATGTTGCTTAGAAAATTCTCGATCGTTTGTTGTCATAAACTCATTTTTTAAAATTTTGCGACTTGGTCCGGTCTGATTTAACACCGATCGTGACAAGCAATCGAGTCGAGCATGCGAGTCGAGCAGTCAGAATCAAGCAATCGAGTCAAGCAGTTGGGTCGAGCAGTCAAATCGAGCAGTTAAATCAAGCTGTTCAATCAAGCAGTCCAGTCGAGCAGTTAAATCGAGCACTCGAGTCGAGCAGTTGAGTCGAGTACTCCAGTCAAGCAGTTCAGTCGACCAGTTGAGTCGAGCACTCGAATCGAACAATTTCGAGCGGTCGAGCGGTTTAGTCGAGCGGTTTAGTCGAGCAGTTAAGTCGAACAGTTGAGTCGAGCAGTTTAGTCGAGCAGTCGAGTCAAGCAGTTGAATCGAGCAGTTGCATCGAGCGGTTCAATCGAACAGTTTAATCGAGCAACTGAGTCGAGCAGTCGAATCGAGTAGTCCAGTCAAGCGTTGAGTCGAGCAGTTAAGTCGAGCTGTCGAATCAAATAGGAGTCAAGCAGTTGAGTCGAGTAGTCTAGTCGAGTAGTTGAATCAAGCTGTCCAGTCAAGCTGTCTAGTCAAGCTGTCCAGTCGAGCAGCCGAATCGAACAGTCCAGTCGAGTAGTTCAATCGTGCAAATAAGTCGAGCAGTTGGGTCGAGTAGTAAATCGAACAAATGTGTCAAGTAGTCGAATCGAGTAGTTAATTCGACCAGTCTAATCGACCAGTCCAGTCGAGCAGTCTAGTCAACCAGTTGAGCAATCGAGCAGTCCAGCAGTCAACCAGTGACTGAGGTGACTGAGAATACAACCCATTGCTACGAAAGCATGACGTCCTGTCAGGGGCCTGTTTTAGTTACCGATAAACCTCTTATGACGTCCTGTCAGAGTCCTGGTTTTCGGTACAGACATAAGCCTCTTAGGGTAAAGAACCGGTTTTAAGCAGTCTAAGCGGGTCACTGATTGTTTTACCTTATTACAAGCGATGGGTTGACTAAGCGGGGGATATCAGCATACCAAGCTTTAGTTCTTTGCTATCTTTAGTTCTCCAAGCATTGGAAGACACTATTGTTGTGCTAAAATGTTGATTTTTCGCTTTAAAATTAGGAGCGATGGAACTAATTTTGATTAGACCGAACATATTTTCACCCTCAAGGTGCTTTTTTAAGCAGTCCTGAAATCTGAATTTTTAAGCGCCCCCATAAAAAATCCCTTGAACTTTTCCCCCTATTCAGTAAGTTCGCATTCCTATCTGCGACCTACTAATCGGCATCTGCATTAATAGATTTGATATTTTTGGTCGGTAGGTGCGTGAAATGCAATCTTTCTTAATTGTTTATCGGGGTATACACTCACCGCACCATTCGGCAAACGGTATTCGTCGTCTCTTTTATTCTCTGGTGTTCTTATGGGAAACTGCGAGTTTGACGTCTCACTCGTTATTCATAAGGATGGTGGGAGAACAAAAGAGGCAAACATAGCAGTGCACACGGTCTAACTTTAGAACAGTGTTGTCAAATCAAATAACATTGAAACACATCGTTGCTTCATTATGTCATATGTTCGAATCTCGGCTAGGCGGTGCTAGCTAGTTAGCGTCAGTAGGATTGTTGTACTGCCCCCGTAATTTTCCTGTACTCTAACAGCCGGCTGCGAAGTCTGTCGATAAAGAAGGGTAATGTCTAAAGACGGTATAAACCCATGGCTTTGCTTTTTGCTTCATTAAATCACTGAGAAAATCTTTGAAAATGATTGTAAAAGCTGTCTTTTTTGTTGTTTTTAATAACGAGAAATTAATTATGAACTTACATTTCTCTTGAAAGTATTGAACCACTTTTTCACCATTGGAGGTTTCAGTTAATTTCAAACCTATAATTGTTATTTCCAGAACCGAAACAGTGTCTTGGCAACACGATAGTTCATCAGTTATGCTGCAGCTGCTGCTACTGGTGAACAGGTTCTGTCAATTCAGAATTTATTTTCAGTTTTGTTTCGGCTAGTGACAAAGCCTTAGATAATAGAAACAAGGATAATGAATAATATGGTATGTGACAATTGAGTGCTTGACTTTTAGAGTAGTTGTAATCAGTGCTGAAAAATGTGATGGATTCGTTAGTAGCGAGGTGGCGATTGCCTTCAGCAGCTGAAAAATGTACGTTTTTGGACAACAATTTTTAATTCATCATATTTCTTGTCGGAAACCCAGTAAATTGTGTTTGTGTGAATTAAATGTATGGTTAAGTGATTTGTAAAGATGTTCCTATCAAAAGATTTTGAAAATATAAATAAAAAAGTGCATTTTCGGCTCATTTATTTTCAGCTGATTAAAATATGTGACACTGCTTAACTCGTTCCTTACCCTATATAGGTTTTTTCAACATTCAGTTGCACTAGGGTTGCCAAGTCTGAAAATTACAAAAACCGGCCGGTCGGTCCTGCCTTGAAAAAATGCAGGGGGGGGGGGGTTTGTGGGCAATATATTTGCATATTTTTAGAGAGGATTTGCCTGGAACGTGTAATGTGCGTTAATGTCACTATTTGGATAGTGGCCGGAAGTCGGTTGACAGTTTCCCGTGTAACTGGGATAAACAGTCAGCTGTGGAGATACCGAACCGTTTCGACATCACAGTCGAAACCACAACGAATGGATTATTCAAGATTAGATAGTTTCAGAGTGACAACTACTTGCTCCTGGTGCTAGTGGATAATTTAATGTATATTACCGCCTGAAGTAAAGTATTGTCACTGCAAAACTGGCTATCTTCAATAATCCACTGTTCAGGATTGCTAATAAATTTATCAGAAAATTTTACAAATCAGGCAAAAAGTACAAATCCGGCTTCATATGTCGGAAAAAGCGGACTTTTTGCCGGATTGACCGGCCACCGGCTTTGCAAGGGAAAAACCGGTCGGGCCGGCCGAAAACCGGTCACTTGGCAACCCTAAGTTGCACAGATTGTTCGCTAACTTTGTTCGCCAACTTAAGGCCTTAACCCTTTATAAGGCAGTGGCAACTATATTGCCACCAACAAAAAATTTTTATTTTGCTTCTATAATTATATTGATGTCATTATAGACGCAAAACAAATATTTTTCGTTGGTGGCAATATAATTGCCTCGGCCTTATAAAGGGTTAATTCTACAAACCTACAAACAGTACTTTTACTGATATTAAAGTCCAACACGCTTGATGTTTCATTAAAAGCTCTTAAAATTCCTTTGGATGGACTCAATTCTATTCGCATGCACCGCGGAGTAGGGTGCCCAAACAACAACACCATACTCAAGCAAACTCCAAACGAGAGCGATTTCAGCGCATAGAGAGGTCTTAAAGATCGTTAGTGTCAATGTAAATGGCCAAGTCCATAACCGTAGGGACACGAAGCTATGCTATACTCGTGATGCTGTGGCTCGAGTAAATGGTTAAATGATTCAGTCTGCAAACACGAGTTTAAAAGAACGCAGTCTACTGCAGAAACCGTTAACGAAGAGAATAAGAATTAAGGGCCCAAGATGTCTGCCCTGAGGAACATCCGATGCTATCACGAAACTGTACGAGGGAACACCGTTGCTGACAAAAGGTGAGCGATCGGTTAAGTAGGACAGCATCCACTGAGTAACCCAGTTGGGTAATCCCAAACATCTCATTTTGTCAACTGCGAGTGCACGCATATATATCGCATGACTTGTCGTCTTTTTTCGATCCTGGATATTCGTTGGTTGGTTAATCGTTAGGGTTCACAAATACCATCAAATTAGTCGTCGTATAGCATTTCTTTGCAAAGCCATGTTGATGCTCAGAAATTATTGGCCGAACCGCACGATATACCACCTCATACATCACTTTTTCGAGAACTTTGGAAAGAGCGAGCGAACTTAGGATGGAAACCCTACCCTAGTTTTCGATATTATTCGTTAATTGAAACCGGTGAGGCGAGGAACGAGGCGAATTGCTTAATGAACAAAGGTGGCAATCTGTCTGTACCCGGACCTTTAGAGAAATCAACGCTCAAAAGAACTACGCTCAATGACTCCCGGCAAGTAACTAAGGATCAAATACAGCGGATAGTAACTATAGATACCGCACGAGCCATCTATGCTGCTAAAGGAGAAGAAGAAAAGTTTTATATTATTTATTTAATGCTCAAGTTTCTTTAATGTAGTCGAAATGGCACCCCTCTCGAAGTGGCGCTCCAAGCAGCTGCTTGTTTTGCTTAAGGGCAGCGCCGGCCCTGATGCGGAGCATTCATACGAACAAATGTTCCAAAGACACTACATATATTGTTAAAATAAAAGCAAAGTTAATAAATAACTGGTGGCGCAATGGCAGGTGGGGTTTCAACCCACAA
Source organism: Sabethes cyaneus (assembly GCF_943734655.1). Classification (NCBI taxonomy): domain Eukaryota; kingdom Metazoa; phylum Arthropoda; class Insecta; order Diptera; family Culicidae; genus Sabethes; species Sabethes cyaneus. Next base: position 45,490,061 of record NC_071354.1, read on the forward strand.
TCCTTCGGTTGGTACCCGAAAGCTTTTTGCGTTAAGCTACCGCCGTTCCCGCTTATATTAGATAGTCCAATATCCAATTTTGCTCTCCCAATTCGAATGCATCAAATTTTTCTTTGAGTGCATGTGTTTTTTTGGGTTTACTGATTGGTACGTATTCCTTAGTTGAGTCTGAATGAGCGGTAGCGAGTAAGCAGGGCTTGAAAAGGGATCGCAATTTGACAGTGACTGCGTGAATGTGTACGCTTTCAATGTGGCAATCTCAATATCAATTAATGAATGTGGCCTCTCAAGAGAAGCGAACAGTCATTCTCTCTAGTGAAACTGAAATGAGCCACAGTAATTCAGTAGTTCGCGAGTACTTGTCATCATTAAACCAGCAATACTCTTTTTTGCTGGTTTTGCTGGAATTTCCATCATCAATGAGAGTCGTTGGTTTAATGATGCGAGTTATTGAGTGTTTTGGCCACTCTCATTTCAGTTTCTCTAGTTCCCCCGCTTTGAATTTATATTGAAGACTAGCTGACCCGACAAACTTCGTATTGCCACAAATTAAACTATGTTGTACATAAATCGTGAATCTCGGATGACCTTTGTCACAATCTCGAATTTTGCAAGTTTCTGAGGAGTTCATGGGTGTTTTAATATACAAATTTTCCTCACAGTAAAGTAGAAAACAACTCCCCCCATCGCTCAGTCTGATAAAATAAAGCGGATAGCATTTAAATATTCGCCATCATTACAAACCATTTCGCTGAATACCATTTCACGAAACACCAATTCTCGGTTGACCATAACGCGGAATATAGAGTTTCGCAGAATACCATTTCGCGAAAAACCTTACGCGGGATGTACCATTTCACGGAAAATCTTTTCGTAGAAAGTACCATTTCGCAGGGGTGACCCAACTGAAGGAAAGTAATAGAGGTCAGTAGATCTAGGAAAATAAATAAACCTAGATAGAGGTGATTTCTACGGGGGGCTGCCTCCCGCAGTGGCCGGCGCTTCCGACGGCAGGTCGCCGGCAACACTCGCGGCCTATGGCCTACTCGCGCTGAATTATCTAATGTTACTATTGATAGCTTTTGGTGGTCTTGTTATTGATTAATGTTTTATGAGTCTAAAATTTCTCGAGTTTCATTAGTTTTTGAGTTACGCAAAAATTTCTGTTTTATTTGTATGAGAGTTCTTATTCCCCTACCACAGGGGTGAGAGGTCTCAAACCATCATTAATAAAATTCCTGCCTCCAAAACCCCCCACATGCCAAATTTGGTTCCATTTGCTTGATTACTTCTAGAGTTATGAGGAAATTTGTATTTCATTTATATAGAAGCCCCCCCTCCTAAAGCAGGGAAAGGTTTCAATTCACCATAGAAAACATTCTTGTCTCCAAAAACACCCACATGCCAAATATGGTTCCATTTGATTAATTAGTTCTCGAGTTATGAGGAAATTTGTATTTCATTTTTATGGGAGCCCCCCCTCTTAGTGGGGGAGGGGTCTCTAACCATCATAAGAACCTTCCCTGGCCCCAAAAACCCCTTTGTGCAAATTTTCACGCCGATCGGTTCAGTAGTTTTCGATTCTATAAGGAACATACGGACAGACAGACAGACAGACATACAGACAGACAGAAATCCTTTTTCATAGGTATAGATTATAAACTGAGGGACCTTGGCTTTCGAATTGGTTGATTGAAACCAATATCAATGGTCAGTTCGTAAATCGGTCTATTGACTGTTTTGCAGTCATTCGCTGCTTCAAACGGTAAAGGAAACTTGATCGAAACGAAAATGTAAAAACAGATCAGAACGCATTCGGTCTGCGGTACAATCGGAGGTATGACTGAACGAACTGCTGTTTGTATTATGCATAGCGCTCGTATTCCACCAATAAATTTGTGAATGCGCGGTGGTAAAACTGCGGTAGTAAAAAAGGATCGGATAAAGCTTTGTGAGTAAGGACAGAATATACCCGACATTTGTTCAAGTTAAAAGGCCGCGAATATTTTCGACTGAACACGGCATCCAGCCGTTAGACCAACATAGCTTTTGCCAGCCCAAGCTCCTACCTAGCGCCTCCACGCGGCCGTACCCGGTTATCCTCTATTGAGTAGCTAAGCTGAATGGCTGAACCACAACCACACTTGGTAGGAGGTAAGCCTAATACGTTATTTTTATTATTTGCTTCGTTTTAGCTCATCAAGTACCTCCTACTGTGCAATGAAAACTTTGGTCGTAACAAGTTTAACAAATGCACATGGATATCAGAACGAAAAATTAAATTATTGTATATTATATGAACTGATGGAAATTCGAATGACGCAATTATATTTCACTCGATGGATTGTTGGTGAGATTGTTCTATTTTTGCCCATTTATACTCCTTGTATACTATACATACATGCTTTATTATTGAATCCTCATGATCCTTATTGTTTACCTTGCCTACTAATACGATATCCTCTGCTTTCCGGTACCATCTATGAAAGTAGTATGGGTTCCCTGCACTTTCAAAAGTAGATGCTATCACTAACATTCCTACCCACTTCCCCTGCGGTTGTTCGGACGTAGCCAAATTTATTATACGATTATATAGCCATCTACGATGTGTGCAACCTCATATGCTAATGCTAATGCTAACACGGCATCCAGCCGTTAGATCTATTACGCCGCTTGTTATTTAGGCCATTTGTTTTCCGATCATTAGGGATTCGGTCATTTGTGTTTCGGCCATTCATACACACTTCGAAAAAATCTTTTTTACTTAATTTTACCTCTTCTGACATGCACATAAATGGCACAACGCAAATCATATAAATTTACGTGTTATTTCACTTAAAGGCTTGTTTATTACGTTTGGCTTGATGTAATTTCAGTTTACGTCGATTGTGAGATTCATTTTTTCGTTCTGTGTAGGTAATGCCTGTGAATTTATCGCATGATATCGACAGTTGGACATATCAACAAATTCTATCCAATCCTGCCAATCCAGTATTTAGTCGATGAGGCTTATATTTACTCTTTATGGCAAAGAAAACATCGGGCAAGGAAGTATGCGCACTTGCTCTGCGAGCTTAAGAGCATGCATTCGGTAGTACTCCGGCAGAAAAACACAGATGAAACAAAACTGACGTACATTTGGGGACAGAACAAAGCAGCAATGCACTGCAGAAGAAAAAATCTCGCGTGGCTTGCCAGAGATGGTAACATGCAACAGATAGAAGAGAGTAGATCGATTTGTCTTCTGGGCTTTGCCACCCAAAAATGTAACAGAGTGAGCTTATCTTGTCGCGTGTAACGGTCTGTTGAGCCCATTTCGGCTATATAATTGTATGGGTGAAATTTGACAGTTCAGAACAGTCGTCTATTTAGTATGCAGCAGAAGTGAGTTTGATAACTTATTCATTTTTGAATTAAGCGGTAAATAATCCGGTTATGTTAGTTAGTTTACAGTTTCGATTAATTTCAAGTAGCGCAATTTTAATAATGTTCTAGAGCTCCTTCGTAGTCACAAATATAATTCGCGTCTACGAAAGAGGTGCTGCCACCTGCAAAGTTTAATGTAGAAGGTATGCGTAGATGAAACCACTTAGTTGGTTCCCAGGTACGATGCTGGCCTAACAAGCCAGTCGTGTAATATTGGAATCTTGGTGCTTCTAGATAGTATCAGTAGGATTGCAACACTAACTCCGTAACTGTCCTGTACTCTAATAGCCGGCTGTAAAGTCTGTCGATAAAGAAGGGTCAAGTCTTAGAAAGACGTTCAAAGGCAAAGGCTTTGCTTTTTTTTGAATGCGTAGATTTATCAACCTGTATTTCGAAGTTTTCAATATCATTACATTGAAAAACCAGAATGTTAAGCAATACATTGAGAAATCGGCAGCATGAATTGATTCTTTGATAGCTAGAGACATTCAAGGAAAAACGATTCGCCAAAAAACAGACGTTACTACGAACCGAAGTATTTTAAACCAGCATCAGTGCTAACGGCATATTTACGGTGAATGGTCAATGGTGAATGGTGGAATGGTGAATGGTGAAATGGTGAATGGATGATTGCGTATGGCAGAATCTTAATGCTGACTTCAAAATAATTCACAAACATAGCATCATAAAACCAATGCAAAAGCGGGAACCATTTTAACAGCTATGCTTTTCAAAGTGCTCTGCATTTCGAACCAAGGTTTTGTTTCAATATGGATCAACATCATTCTCGAAGCAACTAAAATGCAGTCAGTAGTTTGAGGTACCCGAAGAATTTAGATTAAACTCATGTCTCATATAATACTCAACTGGAAAAGTTATGGAAAATATAAAGGTCAACAACTTTGCTAAAGAAATGACATTTCTATCTCTATCGAGTGCATAGCTATAGAGCATTTTCCTTGGAAATTCTTTAAAAATAAGTTTTTCATACATATCTTATGTTGGTTGCATTTTACAGGAATAAATGGCTCTAGCCGATTATTGAAGGACTCAAAACACACGTTTTTGCAGAACATTGCAAATCTCTAGGACCCTTCCTTACAAATTTATCGCTTTTGGCTCGTGAAGTTTAAGAAAAATAAAGCTTAAATATGCGATAACTTTGTAAGAAAAGACCCTAGAGATTTGCAACCTTTTGCAAAAAACTATATACTCTTGTAAAATGCAACCAACATACGCTAAATATGAAAAACTTATTTTTAAAGAATTTCCAAAGAAAATGCTCTATAGCTCTGCACTCGATAGAGATAGTAATGTCAATTCTTTAACAAAATTGTTTGCCTTTATATTTTCTATAATTATGCCGAAGAAATCATGTATCTAACTACTAACACAAAAAAATAAAACGTATACTTGCCGTACTCTCATTTGGGTGGTTGGGGACAAGCGGAACCCATACAAGTTTATAGTACTCGACTTAAGCGTTAAGATGAAGCGCTGATTTCATAAATCCCATTGCACCATATCACCCCATGGGCTCGTGAAGTTATGGAAATTTAAAGCTTCAATATGCTTGAATTGTTTTGAGAATTAAAGACAAGTTTTTCCACGCAGAGCGGGAATGAGAAAAGGGCTACAAAGCAAGTGAGATACAATTGGTTAATGGGCCCTTTCTAAATGTTGATCGAGAATTGAACGAGCTTCGAATTAATCTAATCTTTTATCTACTCGATTTTGGTGTTTCTCTCTTAAAGTCATACAGTAAATTTGAAAGTTCGAAGTATGCTAATATGTCTGCTAGATAACCAGCAGAACTGTATAATTTTTACACAATTTCTTCGATCGCTCCGCGATCTGCAATCACCGCTTCTGCCATGTTCCCGGTCTAATTGAGACTGGTGGCCGTGGTAGAACCCTCGCCAAAAGGCAAAAACAAATTAAAGAAAGGAAAAAAAAGATCCGAAACAACCAGTAGCACATCGTGATAATTAGCGTTAAAGCGTGATCATTTCCACCGGCGGTGCGACCCGGCACGGCGGTCGGTGGGACGGTCAGCAGCAGCAACGGCAGATTGCGGTCGATCGCGAAATCGAACCGCTCGAAACGCGCGCTCGAATCTCGAATTACACGCAAATCCCCGCAGTCAACGGAGCACTAATTGAACATCGAAAATTACTCACCACCAGTCTCTGACTCCGGCCGGCTAGGATTCGTCGCTTGGCAGCCTATAATTTATCCCACGAAATACCAAACACGCGAGCCGACTCCCCCTCGTTAGCCCGGGGAGGAAGGAGGATTCGATGCTGGGGATTTTCGTATTCGAGGAGGGTTCCATTGCCACAATCTGCGCTAAATCAGTTGTATTTATCTTATAAATTAAATAAATTAAATATTGATTGCGTCTCCTTCGGTGAAAAATACCAGACTCCGTTTTTGCTGACGCCATCGCCAATGGGGGTGCGAGAGATCGAAAAGAAGAATTTCCACCACATTTGGACCGTCTACGAACGGTGCTGGTTCATGGCCACGGGGGACACTTTTCCACTGTGCACTGCAACGAGACAGGTTGAAGCGCAAGCGAAGAACAGAACCATACCGAAGTTCGCTGCCGGGCCGGCTTGGAAATTGATTCAAAAAGATGGAAGCCTTTATTATGCTTGCATGTTGTTTTTGTTTTCTCTCACATCTGCAGTTTCATGTTTTTGTCTATTTCTGTAGCAGCAATATTTATGTGTCCCGACACAGCCACCGGAGCTAGAGGTGCCTACCCTATCCGCCGGAGGGCACCCAAGCAGACGGTGCCTGTATCAGCCGATTCCGATCTAGCGCGTCCGTCCGTAATCGTCGTTATCTTTCGCGGCTGGCGGCCCTCCCGCCTTCGCACGGCACGGCAGGCAGGCAGGCCGCGCGGTCCCCGGAGATGGGCAGGTTGGTTGGCAGTTGGTGGCAGTTGCGGGCAGAGCGGTGGCAAGTGCTTGTTACTTGACTGCTAGAACAGAAACTAAAACAAGCAACGGAACCAAAGAACGTGATGCGATCGGCAGGAGAATATGCTTCTTGTCGCCTTCCGAACAGCAACCGAAGGACATGCGGTGCACCGCTGCTATGCTGGCCGGTAAAAAGAAAAAGGCAAGGAAATGTTGTGCTGCAAGGTTAACAATCATGCCGTTTCGTTATTTAGCCTAATTGAATAATTTTTAATTATTCAGCAAAAGTAGAAATCGACACGTTTTCCCCATTTCACATGAATATGTTGAACTTCAATTCAAATTCTACAGAAATGAAGTACAATGATCTATTCCCACAATCAACGGTTTTCATCTGTGAAATGATTCAAATCTGAAAAAGAGATGATAATTTCTGCCTTTATTGACAGGCGTTGGCTAGCTGTCCATAAATATTACGACAGCTATTAGTCTGATTGAGCCGAGACAAAAATCTCTCAATTATTGCCCAAGAAGAGAACGTGCCAGCTGCCTGGCTGATACAGGCTGATTATCTTATTAGCTCCCTTTGGAGGACCCTTTGTAATCGTCAATGGAGTTGGAGTGAGTTGGATGCTTTCAGAGCCGTGTCAATTGACTTAATTTTGCCGTAACGCTCTCTATCATAATTTTATTGCTTGGGTAATAATAAAAGCAAGGATGAATATTAGGTTTCCTCTGTTGCCCATTATTACTGGGAAGAATGTCTTTGATTTCATTTCAGTTGTTCGGCTTTCCGGCGGCAATCAGAATTTCCTTTGCGTCGCCCGCCGGTGCAGTGCAGTGGCTCCTTGAAGGGCTCGAAAAATTGAAGAGATTGCTGCCTTCCATGTCCTGAACTGAATCCATGCGTGTGTCTCTATTTTATGGCCACTAGAAGTATAATTGGATCCGTTCTTTTAAAGGCGTGAAGTGGTTCTTCCGATTTGCTCTCCATTGACTCGATTTTAGCAATCAAAGCGATCTGATTGTCCGTAAGTTATATTTTGATGTGCCACTGCAATTGGGTTGTTGTCGGACACTTTGATTGTTTCTTGAACTATAGGGCGTATTATATTTTTTTACCTTTGTTGTGCCATGATGAAGGCATAACAAATGATTGAAAGCGATTTGAAGATCTGCAGGGTCATGGCTGACGGCCGATTATCGTGCTATTGATCTCGCTATAACTGGATGCCATCAACTAGTTAAAAGCCATTGAATACGTAATTTTAATTGGTGCTATTGTTAAAAAATTATGAGTTTGATCATAAAAAAAAGAAGTCTCAATATTACTTAATATCTATTAATATCTGATTGCGCGTAACATTCAGCAATAAAGGTAAGACGCTTTGGAATTTTTTTAAATTATCATACAAGTTAACCTCAATTTCGACCAGAACTGGCCTGACAATCGTTCTGAATTTGTACCTAAATTTGGACCTGAAACTGACCAGAACTTAGACTTAAATTTTTGCTCTGGTTTAAGCCTGAAATTGGATTTGGGTTTGGGCCTAAATTTAGTCCTGAATTTAAATCTTTGAAACCTAATTTGGTCGTGAATTAGAGCTCTAATTAAAACCAGAAGCTAAGCTTGAATTTAGACTACAATTTCGATCTGAATACAGACCTGATAATAAACCTAGATCTGGGCTTAGATTTGGACGCTATTTTGGTCCTGAATTTGGACCTGAATTCGAACCTGAAATAGGATCTAATATGATCTAGATTTAGATTAATTTGGATCCAAATCTGAACTTGAATTCGGACTTGAACTTGGATCTAATTATAGACTGGAATTTGAACGTGAACCATAGTTTAAACCCAAAATTGGTCTTGAAATTTACAAGAATGTGAATTCGGGTTTGGACCTAAATTTAAGTCAGAATTAAGACCTAATTTAGTCATGAATATGAGCCCCAAAGAAAATCTGAACTTAAGCTTGAATTTAGACTTCAATTTCGATCAAATTTTGGACTAGAATTTAGACCTGAATATGAACCCGCACTTTGATCTGAACTTCATCTTGAAATTAACCAGAATTTAAACCTAAATTTCGATATCCCTAAATTTCACTTCGGCTCGGTCTCAAGTAGCAAATATTTCCAGGAAGGCACCATTTTGCTTGAATATCGCGGAATAATTTTTTTATTGCAAAAGACAAAACTTTTCCTTTTGGACTCTAATTTGAATCTGAATTCGAACCTGAAATTAGATTCGAATTTGGGCTTATATTGAACTAGCTGACCCGACAAACTTCGTATTACCACAAATTAACTGCGTTGTACATAAATCGTGAATCTCGGATGACCTCGGATGTCACAATCTTGGGTTTTGCAAGTTTCTGGGGAGTTCATGGGTGTTTTAATATACAAATTTTCCTCACAGTAAAGTAGAAAACAACTCCCTCCATTGCTTAGCCTGATAAAATAAAGCGGATAGCACTTAAATATTCGCCATTAAATATGGGGAGAGGTCTCAATTCACCATAGAAAAAATTCTTGTCTCTAAAAACACCCACATGTAAAATTTTGTTCCATTTGCTTGATTAATTCTCGACTTATGCAGAAATTTGTGCAAATTTTTACGCCGATCGGTTCAGTAGTTTTCGATTCTAAAAGGAACATAGGGACAGACAGACAGACAGAAATCCTTTTTTATAGGTATAGATTGAATTTACAGCTTAATTTGGACCTGAAATGGAATCTTGGATTTAACTTTAGACCCTAACTTAGACCGACTTGGGACCTGAATTTGCACATTCAAAAAGGTTTGAATTTGGACTGATTTTGAATTTAATATGAACTCTAACCTCAATTTGAACCAAAAATTGGGTCATAAATTCTGTACCTCCCCAGGTAACCAATTAGCTTTTCCAATGCAATTTAATTGCAAGCCAATAAGCATTTATGTCGTCTTAAATGCTATTTAAATGCTATTTTGGCAAAATATGCGGCTACTTTACTGCTAACCCTAGTATAATGCTGACAATGCATATTTGCAGCTACTTAAAACCGACAAGAGAATTTAAATAGAATTGTGGATGCCAATTTACAACAGTTATGCAGTCAAAAGGCTGATAAACAGCAACCTGTAGTATAAAACACCAAGGATGCTAATAAACGATTGACTTACTGTTTATACTAATGCTTATTGATGACCTGGGTCGTTTACACCTAAATTTAGCTCTGAATATAACCCCACCTGGACTTAACTAAATTTAAACTTGAATTTGGCCCTGGGGTTTGAACTATAAATTCTTGCTAAATTTAATCTATAAATATGAACCTGAAGTTGCCTTGAAACTGGACTCTAAATTTGAAGTTCGGAGGTTCGAGTTTAGATCTAAGGATTGGTCTTGAAATTGGATTCAAATTAAAACCTGAAGCTAATCTTGAATTTGGACCTGAATATGCACTTTTTGATCTGAACTTGGCATTGAAATTAACTAGAATTTTGTCCCAAATTTGACGAGAACGGTTTTTCCGGAAAGCTGGTCGGACTGGTAAAATTTTATTTACCTTTTCAAACGTTTTTAAGGGGGGACGCTACTCTAAAAAGTCGGAAAAATCGAATTTTATTTTTTTGCATTATCGAGACACTTATACCTTCAGAAATGTCATGCCAAAAGCACTTTTTGATATCTGATCTCGTTGAAAACTTACGGCAAATATTGTGGAGTCACTTCAAGGGAAGTCCAATGCTGTACGAAACTTTGAACGTGTTTTCCCCGAAACCATGTTTCTTTAGCAGGCGGTACGTGTATCTCAGAATCTAGTGGACCGATTTGGCAGAAATTTTTTTCAGCATGTAAAAATGAATTATCTAAATTGCTACGTAGCCGTTTTTTGATATCTCAACTTTTCAATTTTTTATGAGCTCTTAATTGGCGATTTTTGATGAGAAAAAACTCCTCTATTTTGGAAAAATTGATGCCATTTTAGTAATTTTCCGAATTTTCAAAAACCGCTACGTAACAATTTAGGTATTGACCTAAAGCTTCAAAATCATCCTTGAGATTCGTTCTACGATACTCCGTTGGTTTCCGGCACGTACCGCCAGCAAGGAACTATTTTCTAGAGGACATTCACGCGTTCACCTGCCACCAGCATAATAATCACTATTCTGGTATCCAAGCAATACAAAATATATCTTCAAATATACAGTACTGGACAATATAAAGTACGCATCCGCTCTCATAATATATAACACGCGGTATCTTTTTTATTGTCAAACATATGAACTCGGTATATTTGGACAAATTGTAGTATTTTCAATGCTTTAAACGATTTATGTATCGTTAAATATAAACATTAGCTATTTTGATCAAGCTATTGTATAGTTCTAGAAAAAGTCAATTTTTAGTTGGTCATAATAAAGTACGCACTACTAATATAATGACTGCACAACGCCGCCTACTGCATACGAATAGTTTCCTCGCCATCACACTGCAGCGAAGTGTCAAAACAAATTGTTTGTGATTGATTTTTCATTGCACCAGCGTTTTTATCTGGTACGATGGCAAAAAAGCAAATTTGTGAAGATATCCGTAAACTTATCGTTAAAAATCGTAAGGAAGGTTTCTCGAATAAAGAAATTGCTCGAAGATATGAAATTAGTGAGGCAGGAGTACGAAAAAAAATTGAAAAAATATGAGGAACTTGGAAGCGTGAAAGATCGGACTGAAAGAGGAAGAAAGCGGAGGACTGCAACCAGTGATGATCGCCTGATTCGTCGAGAAGTGGCTAAAGATCCGTTCTCTACCAGCCGAGTAATCCGAGAAAATACGAGCTTAAATATTTCCGAAAGAACTGTTCGGAGAAGACTGAAGGAAATGGGATTTAAAAATGGATTTACTCAACGAAGGCCATTTATCCGAAATGTTGCAGATTTGTTTATTTCATATTCAATATTTGTTTTTAAGTAATATTAATTTGTATAGGATCAAACGTCTTAAATTTGCATAAAAATATATCGACAAACCTCTGGAGTATAAAGCCTCTGTATAAAACATCTTCTGAAAGTACATATATAAAGCTAATTTTTGTTCGATCACTGTGAATAGTTATCTACTATAAATAATGAGAAAAGCATGAAAGTTTCAAGATGTGGCAAGTGCGTACTTTATTTTGTCCAGTACTGTGCCTTAACCGATAAGCAAAATACCCCAACACTTAACTATAATTCTAGCATCTGAAATTTTTTTACGAAAATCTATTATTTTTCGGGCTTCCAGAGTAGGGTCCCCCCTTAAGGGTCACCCTAAAGCCCTAAGCGGCATCCTAAATCAAGATTTTGTTGCTAACACGTAAATAGTCTAAAATCAACGACTACTGAGTAAACAATTTATTCCACCTAAATTGGCTTTCTGGACCACAGTGCAATGGTGGTCTTAAAATGAAAATCGGTTGAGAGGCTCATGATGAGAACAGCGATTTTTTGATAAAACCCAATATGGCGACCAAATAAAAAATGGCCGCCAAAAATTTTTTGCTCTCTATTCCGTACAGTTCATCTTTTCAAAACCGTGCCATTTATTAGTTGTTTCTTTGAAAATTTAGAAAAAATCTAATGATTTAAATCTCAAGGTTCGGAAAAATCCCACTTTTTTTAACTGTCGGGCCCTTTGGCGAACAAGGGATCCACTGTTTCAAGATATTAAAAGTATAATTCTCTTTTTTAACCATTTTCAACCAATCAAGTACAAAAATTCTAATACTTGAGGACCCCATTTCGACGAGAATTACTCAAATATTAAACAGAAATTACACCGCAACCGTTTTTAAATCCGTCCTTCAAAATTTTCTTTCGTCCGATCCAAATATCAAAACAATTTTTACGAAACTCGCCCGGATGCATTTGTGCAAGACGGCACGACAAATGCCATTCAGCAAAAGCATTGCTACCGGTCAGGTAAGATTTTCCCCCGCTTAGTAACGACAATGTGTTGCTTGAGTTAGTTTCATTTCATGGACGACGAGAATTGAAACGATTTGTCGACATTTTTTCTTCGTCGCACGACAAAAAACGGTAGAAAATCAAGCTGTTAGGAGTTCCTTTAATGCGAAAAAAGCATTTAAACAGGTCTCAGCTCACTGTTTTTGATCGCGCATGACAGTCAACAAACCAAAATATTAGGGAAAAACTAATTTTATGTGGATATTTATAATAATTTGTATCGGATAGAACGGGAATAGACAATTACGACGAAGCAGCACCAGACCTTAATTGGATTTGAGCTCAAGCTTGAAATTGAACTTAAAACTGGAATTGAAATAAGACATAAATCGGATGTATATTGGACTGGATATTCAGGTATCCGCATCATTGGCTCGAGTCATGCACTGGATATTAGATTTGGAATTAAGTTTGAAAATAAACTTGAAATCAGAGTTTCAATTTAACTTAAAACTGACCGCGAAATTAAAATTAAATTAGATAAGAAATTGGGCTTAAAATCGGACATGCAATTGAACTTAAAATTGACCTTGACATTGGGCATTAAATTATATATGAATTGGGTCTAATTTGAACTTTAGTTTTACTTCAAACCGGATGTGGACACAAAATTAGACACGAAGTGTCACTTGACCTTGGGATTAACTTTTTCGCCTTATTCTCTCACACGTTTGACCTCCATTGTGTTATGCTTTTTCTCTTTCCCAGTCACATTTTTCCACTTTATCTTCCTGTTTCATTGCTCCGTCTTGCATCACTTCCTTCCCATGTTTTTTTAAATTTTCAATTCTGTTTTTTCTTATGTTTTAACCTCTTTGTTGTTATTTTCTTTCCCGTTTTCCGTTTTTTCTCTTCTATTTTCCCTTTATTTCGTTTACAGTTTTCGTTAAACTCTTTTTATTTCCTTTCCTTCTCGTTTGTCGTCTTTATTTGTTCCGTTTTCCTCTTTTTGATGCTCCGTTTCTTCATTTTTTCTCTCTCTCTCTTATATCCTATTTTTGGTTCTCTTTTTGCTTTCTCCTCCGGTTTTGCTTTTTATCTTCCTTTTTATGCCTTTTTCTCCTTCATTTTACCTTCTTCGTTAGTTCGTTTCTCTCGCTATTCTTGTTTTCCTTTTTGATTTCTGTTGTTTTCTAGTCCATATTCCCTTCCTAGTCTCGTTTCGCCTCTCGTTCTCCCTCTCGTTCTCCCTCTCTCCCTTCCTCTCTCTCTCTCTCTCTCTCTCTCTCTCTCTCTCTCTCTCTCTCTCGTTCTCCCTCTCTCTCGCTCGTTTCGTTTGTTTTCTGTTCGTTGTTTTCTCTGTCTCTTCTATTTTTGTCCAAGTTTATCGCCTTTTTCCGGAGCCTTGACTGTTGTTTTCCGTTTACTGTCTTTACTTTTCCATTTGTCTTTGATTTTGGAGCCGTTTTCCCTCTTTTCCTACCTTGTGTTTTGTCATTTTCTATCCCGTTTTGACTTTTTTCTTATGTTTCAGTTGTGGTTTTTCGCTTTGTTATCCCATTTTTCGTTTTAATTCCGTATTTATGTTTTTCTCTTGTTTTGTCTCGGATTTTGTCCTTTCCTGTCCAGTTTGGCCTCATTTTATTTCTCGTTTTCTTCTCTATGTTTTTTTCTTCTTTTATCTTATTTTTCTTCTTTTCTACAGTTCTTCGTCTTTTTCCAGCCAGTCTACTCGTTTTTCGCCTCGTTTTTACCCTTCCGTTTTTTAGATTTTCACTTTTTTGTCTCCTTATATGTTCTGTCTTCTCTACCATTCTGTCAAGTTTTTCTTTCGTTTCGTTTTTTCGTTTTTTTACCTGTCAGTTTTTATTTATTTTACCTCTCGCGTTTTTTCTCTTTTTCTATCCCACTTTTACAGTTTTTGTCACATTTCCTTTGTTTCATCTCCTGGGTTACAGAAATTATTTTGTTTTCCGTTTTACGTTGAAAAACGTGTTTTTCTAGAGTTTTGAGTGGAAAACGCAATATTCCTAAAGCTCCACTTATTTCAAACGTTCGTCTCAGAAACTAAACATCGCAGAGTAAATATTCCTGTATGAAAATGTATGTTAATTTACTATCTAGGAAAAAATTATCTGATATAGGGTAAAGAACTAGTTTTAAGCAGTCTAAGCGGGTCACTAATTGTTTTACCTTATTACAAGCGATGGGTTGACTAAGTGGGGGATATCAGCATACCAATCTTCTTGCTATTTTAAGTTCTTCAAGCTGTTACCATTGGAAGACACTATTGTTGAGCTAAACTTTTGACTTTTCGCTTTAAAAGTTGGAGCGGCGGAACTAATTTTGAACAGACCGAACCCATTTTCACCCGCAAGGTGCTTTTTTAAGCAATCCTGAAATCTGAATTTTTTTACGTCCGCTTAAAAAATCCCTCGAACTTTTCCCCCTATTCAGTAAGTTCGCGTTCCTATCCGCGACCTACTAATCGGCATCTGATGCGTAATCGGCATAGCATATCGGCATAGATGCGTAAAATGCCATCTGTCTAAATTGTTTATCGGGGCATACACTCACCGCACCGTCCGGCAAACGGTATTCGTCGTCTCTTTTATTCTCTGGTGTTCTTATGGGAAACTGCGAGTTTGACGTCTCACTCGCTGTTCATAAGGATGGTGGGAGAACAAAAGATGTAAACATATAGCAGAACAAACGATCCGACTCAGAACAGTGTTGTCAAAGCAAATAACATTGAAACACATCGTTGCTTTATTAAATCACTGAGAAAATCTTCGAAAATTATTGAAAAAGCTGTCTTCTGTGTTGTTTTTAATAAAGAAAAATTAATTATGAACATACATTTCTCTTGAAAGTATTGAACCACGTTTTCACCATAGGAGGTTTCAGTTAATTTCAAACTTAAAATTCTTATTTCCAGAACCGAAACAGTGTCTTGGCAACACGATAGTTCATCAGTTGTGCTGCAGCTGCTGCTAGTGGTGAACAGGTTCCGTCAATTCAGAATTTGTTTTCAGTTTTGTTAGAAAATAATAAAACTTTCGGCTAGTGACAAAGCCTTAGATAATAGAAAAAAAGAGAGTGAATAATATGGTATGTGACAATTGAGTGCTTGACTTTTAGAGTGGTTGTAATCAGTGCTGAAAAATGTGATGGACTCGTTAGTAGCGAGGTGGCGATTGCCTTCAGCAGCTGAAAAATGTACGTTTTTGGACAACAATTTTTAATTCATCATATTTCTTGTCGGAAACCCAGTAAATTGTATTTGTGTGAATCAAATGTATGGTTAAGTGATTTGTGAAGATGATCCTATCAAAAGATTTTGAAAATATGAATAAAAATGTGCATTTTCGGCTCATTTATGTTCAACTGATTAAAATAGGTGACACTGCTTAACTCGTTCCTTACCCTACGTTTTATTCCAAACTTTCTACGGCAGGCGGAAAAACGAAGTTTATGGGGAAAAAATATCGATCAGCTAACGTTGCATATTACTGTTCCTTTCGACACTCTACTTTACAGCTAGTTGTCTACTTGATAGAAATACAATTTAAACTAAGTAAAGAATTGCAAGCAACTAACTGACGCAAAGCGGTAAATGAAACGTTCACTAACTATTCTCAGATAAGACAGTCGCTGATTTTCCTTGCTTTGAGAATTGTTGCGTCATGCCACATGCACAAATATCCTTTCAGTCCTGCTTCCATGCAAAACAACAGTTCCGAACAAATTCTTGCAGTATAGGGGAGAGACGTCTACAGTGAGACACTTTTTTTCCAAAAATTTTAAATTTTTTTTGATGAAAGCTACCAACGCGCTCTTCAATCTATTTGAAAGGTGTATCCTTCTAGTTACCTGAAAAAAAGTTTCAGTCGTTTTGGTTATAAGCTAAATTAGTTACAACCACAAACGTGGAGGTGTGTTTTTGTCTCACTGTTAACCAATAGGTGGGAAGAGTGAGACAACAAGTATTGCATACTGAGACACCAATTTGAAATCGATTTAAACCATATTTTTGGGTAATAAAGAACATGTTTATTGTGTCGTGTTGTTTATTATGTCTATAAAGCATACATTATTATGGGTATGATTGAAAATTCCGTTTATTTTTACACATACATTTATGCTCATATAAAGGACAAATCCTGGACATCTAACTTCTAACTTACACTTCAGAATTCATTTACAGTCAATTCCTATGGATTGATTTGCAATTGAACACGAAAAAAAAAATTTCAAAAAAATTTGCATGGCAAAAGCTATGTCTCAGTGTCACCCACGACTCTGTGTCTCACTGTTGCCAATAGGAATGTTTTATAAAAAATAGTGAACTAGCGGAGTTAGCAAACAATTCGATTGTCATACTTTTTCAAATATTTACTTTTTTTAGTATGTGATGCCATGCAGTAATTTTAATTTTAATTTAATATGTATTTTATTGTTGAAAATCACTTGAAAATGATTGCAACAAAATTTACCTTGACCCCACCAAAACTAATTTTTGTTGAAAAATATGTTAAAAAATCAACATATTTTTCTGAAACTACATTGTGCAATGTAGGTTCACAAACTTGACTTTGCATGAAAATATCATGGATCTTGAATGTTTCATGACGTAGCTATTCCCGTTGACTCACTGTTCCTGTTGTCTCACTGTTGACTACTCTCCCCTACCTATAATTGCAATCTGGCAAAAAGTAAAGAATGACCACTCACGTTTCCATGAAGTTTTACTTCTAGGACATCAAAGTGGACTAGGCTAAGTGTTCAAACAATTAAAAGCGGTTGAAGAGAAGGGGTGGTTTTAAACTCTGACGTACTGAGTGGGGGGTTAGTTTTTTTTTTTTTGTAAAAAGAAACCACAGTAAACCGATGGTGTGTTTAATTGACGTTCCTGTCTGTAAAGCGAGATAATCACGAAGAAAATGTTTCGGGCAATTTTACCTTGAAACTTTTCATTAATTTCTAATTTGAACTTTGACTAAATTTTGAATTCAATTGTGACTTGAATTAGCCCCTGAATATAAGACCGCAAATTTAACAAAAAATCGTATATTTAGGCTTGAATTTAAACCCTAATTTACTTCTTTTACTAATTGGATTTGTGATTATACATGAACATAGACCTGAATTAGACGTCAATTTCTTCGTAAACTCGAACCAGAAAATAGACCGGGATTAGGACCTAAATTTAGATCACAATTTGAATTTTTGTGTAGATGGAAAGCAACGTTAAGACTTAAATTTGGATTAGAACATAGGCCTGAATTTAGACCTAGAGTTGAACCTTAATTTGGATTTTAATTCAGATTCGAATATTGGCCTTGGATTTAGACCTGAACTTGAGTCGCAACTTGACTTGAAATTTATCCTTAAATTGGACTCTAATTTAGCCCAGAATTCAGATGTAGTTTTGAACCCCATTTTAGACCTAAATTTAAAATAAGAATTTGGACAAGTATTTGGACCTGAAGTTAGATCTAAGCATGAACCTGAATTTAGACTGAACCCGCATTCACACCTAAAATTCTGACTGAACTTAAATCTGGACTTGGACTTTAAACTGAAACTTTAAGTAACGTCTGAATTTGAACCGGCCTTCGACCTGATATTTGTTTGGTTTTAAATGCAAATTTTACACCTGAATTAGTGCCAAAATATGGGTCTGTGCAACAATCGTAATTTGAACTTGAAATATGACCGCAATTTAAACAAAACTTATTAATTTGGACTTAAATATACATATATGACCTTCGCTTAGACCTTAATTTATATCTGAATCCCGACCTAGTTTCGGATCTAAATTTGAATTTCAATTTGAACCCTAATTTACAGTTGAATTAGACTGGGGGGTTATTCTTGAAAAAAATTTAAATTTATAACTAAACTGTAAAAATGTCTACATAGGGATTTCGAATCTAAAAAAACTCGTCAAACCCAAATATTTAGACCACTCGTACCGGTTCAAAAAGTTGCGCAAGTTTTCCACCAATTCTGCCCTTAATGTTTCCCCGCGGGACAGCGAATTGTTGCAACCGGCAGGATGTTGTAATAATTACTATTATCGCACAAAAAGTTACACCGACGTGCAGTAATAAAAAAGAAGCAGAAGAAGAAAAATACTTCCCCCGCTGTTAAACGGAGTGGAGCAACCAACTTGTCAGAGTTCAACGGTGCTGGGGTTCTGCGCTCAGCTCAGTTCAGCTCCGCTCAGCCAGCCGCAAGTAGTAGGTATACGAATCGGATTAAGTGTAGCATGTAAGTGGCTTTCTATGCATATGTAAGCGGTTTTTTACGCACTGAGACAAAAGTGAAACTTTTAACGCCATAGTTGTGCTTCCCCCCAATTGTGGGAAATAGTCTTGTGGTGAAGAAAAATGGATGTAATCAGTTCACGCCTATAAAAAATAAACCGATTCACAAGAGTTCACATAAGTATATAATTACACACTGCAACGATTTAGTTAAATTACGTCACTAGTTCAATGTTATCTGATATCTGGTTGAATTCTGAAAAAAAGAAACTAACAATTTAGTAATAAATTAAGTAGGAGTTTGAACTGTGCTTCATATCTTCCCTACCTCTGGATGTAAATATTTCATAATTATAAAGCCCTTTAAAATCATGATAACTTGTCAACTAGAAAACACTGGCAGCTCCTCAGATTACATTAGACGCTACGATTCAGAGTTCTGAACATATACAATAGCTAGTGACCAGATCCACAATCGAAAGGGATCCTAACAACTCTTACGATGGACCCATTGTACTCGGACTTGTGCTATTCTAGCATTGCCGTCCAGAGATTTGCCAACCAACATAAAACCTAGCAGAGGAAAAAAAAACCTCCAGAACCAGTCCGACCCGTGGTCCGGCCCGGTCGTGAGTTGTGTATGCCAGCTTGCTTTATTATTTATTGAAGCAGAAGAGCCAGGCAGACTGACTGCCCTCGGAGTCCCGCTTCGAGCGAGCAGTTCCCGCGTGTACAGCATTGCCATATTAGGAGTTGATTAGAGTTATTTATAGATAGGATAATATTTATCGCATTCACTGTTGTTTTCATTATGTACCGAGGTTTGCCGCGTCGTTGGTGTGGGTCGAACCGAAAGGATCCCCGCCGGGAATTCGATCGGGATGAAAAGTGAACCCTTCAACGACGCGAACGAGCGAAAAGATTCTGGACCACCGACCGACCGACCATGCATGCATGCGATGCGGCAGGGACACGACCACCGACCGGCGCGGCGCGGCGGGAAGATGCACTCAGTTCAGGTGACGGCTGGCTGGCAAGTACCATGGCTGCGGTGTTTGTTCTGTCACCGAGAACTGCACTCGAAATCGACAAGTGTACGCTTGAAAGGGAGTAAAGAGTAAACAGAATGCCGGGCAGCTGGGCAGACAAGAATGCTGAAAAGGTGCTAACTTCAATTAATACGAGATGTACTTAGAGTTTATATCGGTTGCCTTATTTGAATCTCTTTCAATGGGGGAGCATTCGGTGCGGTTAGAACCGTACCGCATGTCAGGGAGAGCGGTATTCTTGCGGACCTTGGTAGTCAATGATGTTGCTTCGATATCAGATACCTACCAGCAGTAACGGTCGAACGTTGCTTCAGCTGACCAACGGAATCGAACTTTGCAATGTAACGACTTAGTAGAGCGTCATACCTAGATTCATAACTTCTTACACGTTGCTTAAAAGACCCTCCCTTATCTAATTTTCTCACTCTTTTCCCTTCACACCTTGTGCCATTCTGTTTGGATATTATCAACGCCTTCATTATTTTCGTTTACAGTCCCTTCCGTTGATCGTAAAAAATTATAAAATAAATAAATTGAACTTTAAATTAGACTTGTAATTAGATATTAAAAGAACTTTAAAGAGGACATGAGATTGGATTTGAAATAGAACTAAAAATGAACCTGAAATCGGAATCCAAATTGATTCCAATTGCACTTGAGTTTCACTTGGACTTGAACTTGGACTTGAACTTGCAATAAAACATGAAATGCGATTTGAAATTGAACTTCAAATTGGCATTAAAATTAAGTGTAATGTTTCACTTGACATGGGATTGGTTTTGCGCAACAAATTGAATTCCAACTCTAGTTCCAAAACCTGGTCTAAATTCTGAAACAAATTAAGGTCTCAGCGAGGGTCAAAATGCACGTCCAAATTATAAATCTAAATCCAGGTCTAAATTCGGGTCTAAATTTAAGTCCAAATTTACGAAGTTTTGTATAAATTGCGGTCCAATTTTAAGTGCAAATATCGATGCCCAGTGGTCCGAAAGGGCGAAAAGCGGAACTTTTTGACGTAGGACTACGTCTTTGTTTACTATACTGGGACTGGGTAGCACTCTGTGAAAATGAAAATAGAAGTGTAACGTTTGAATGAAAGATTTCAAATGCTAGTAACTACTAAACTACTGAACAAAACTGAATAATTTATATGTCGTTGGATATATAAAATGACCAGCAATTTTATAGGGCAGTAAGAGAACAATTTTAAGGAGGGCGTAAGAAGGGGGCTCCTATGCAAATGAAACACAAATTTCCTCAAAACTCGAGAATTAATCAAGCCAATGGAACCAAATTTGGTATGTGAGGGTTTGAGAAGGCAGAATTTCTTTCTAAGGTGTACTGAGACCTCTTCCCCTTCTCCTATGCAAATGAAACACAAATTTCCTCAAAACTCGAGAATTAATCCAGCAAATGGAACCAAATTTGGAATGTGGGGGTTTCAGAAGGCAAGAATTTTTTCTATGATAAATTGAGATCCCTCCCCTCTTTAGGAGGGGGGGCTCCCATACAAATAATATACAAATTTCTTCATAACTCGAGTACTAATCAAGCAAATGGAACCAAATTTGGCATGTGGGGGTTTCTGGAGGCATGAATTTGTTTTGAATTTATTTATTTTATGATGGTTTGAGACCCCTCACCCCTGTGGTAGGAGGTTAAGGACTCTCATACCAATAAAACAAATTTTTTTTTGCGTATGTGCCATATTTTCTGCTTTGTAACAAGCGGTAAGCAGTGAAAGTAAACTAGTAGAACCTTCTTGAAGCAAAAGACAGTGAATCGACGCCGCTAACTTACGTGCCTATTGCCATTCATGTCAAAAGAGAAGAACATTCGAATGGCACGTCATATTTGCGATGAATGTGCTATGGCTTTAATGTAATTTGTAACCAATGGCTCTTTTAGGCGTGGTACACTAATTGCGTAACGCAAAAATTATAGTTTTTTGACCCCCTCCCTCCCCTATGTAACAATAAGTACCCAGCTAGCATTTTCATACGTATAAAAAAGGTAAAAATCAGCATTACGTACAGATGTACATGCTAAATAAATCGTATTTCATGCGCAAAATTGGCATATCCGTACTAGTTTGGAGGCGATATACGTGATTACGAATAATTTTGAGCGTTACGACTATATAAGTATTTATATACGATAATATCCGATTAAGCACGAGTCGCTCCGTACTACTCTACGATTTTGTGCTGAAAATCGTATGTATGTCAGTCATTATCATTATATGCGACAAAAAATCAACTTGATCCCACTTTATCCAGCTTTAGTTACGATTTCGAGTTTGTTAGGAGACATTTACGATAGTTTTCGTACATTGATATACGAGTTGGTGCTAGCTGGGTAACGCTTGGCATAGCCCCCCTTTAAATTACGTAACGTTAACTAAACCTCCCCCCCCCCCTATAATTGAATGAAAATCGCACAATCCGTTAAATTTTTTTTAGTTTTGCAAACTCAAGAAACGCATCGATTCTACATTCCTATCAAAACTACTATGAATTCTGATCAAACTGTATGATTTAACACTACCAAATCTGATTTCAGAACAAAAATTTTGATCAAAATGGATTTGATCAAGTAGAATCGAGGCTAAAATCATAGAGCTAGACAGCTGAAACAGCAATTAGGCATCACCCCATGTTGCATGCTGGGCCAAACGGTTTTCAGCTGCTCAGACTTATTCAGCAAAAAATAATTTCGTATTTTTTCAATTTGATAAATTTGTTACGTAACTCTTCTCATGACTCCCCCTCCCCCCTACGTAACAAAAAGTAACGCTAGCTTGACCTGCCCCCCTCCCCTCTGAGCGTTACGTAATTTGTGCATGAAGCCTTAAAGGCCACATGCGAGTTAAAGTAAGATTATTGAAACAAATCAAGCTACGCATCATCATATTCAATACAATAATCTGTGGGCTGGTCATTCAGTACCATTTCAACCTTTATGATGCACACAAGTGATTTTTAAAAGAAATCTCTATGTCTGAAAGGTTGCAGGCGTTGTACTTATGAAACCCCGTCCACGTATTTTCATAGCCATTCAATGAAGAATTGAATCTGAATCTTTCGCTCTTCTCTTTTAAACATTCACTTAAACAACGGCACTCACAGATTCTTATAAACATACATATGCCAGAAATGCAGTTTACTTTATTCTTTGATCTGATGATCTGATATAGTCCTACGTCACCCTTTCGTGCAACCCTTAGGGCTGTATACCTTGTAGTTTTTCCTGGTGTCTCTTGCTTTCATTTTATTATTTATGGTCTTCAGCACTTTCGGTCGTATGAATATCCCCCTAAATCTAAAACTGTCAAAAGTTCGTCATTGCTTACTATAATGAAAATAAAAAAATAACTTTTTTGTGTTAAGAAATATAGACATAGTTTTTTCGGCAAAGTTGTAAATATTGTAAAAACAAGCAACTTTGCTGAAGAAATAAAGTTTATATCTTTATCGAGTGCTGAACTATAGGGCATATTCTTTAAACCTTCTTTAAAAATTGGTTTTTCATACTTAGCTTTTGTCAGTTCCATTTTACAAGAATACAAAGTTCTACGCAATTACCGAAGCTCTCAAAATACACGTTTTCGCAGAAGACCGCAAGTGTCTTGGACCTTTACTTGCTGAGTTATCGCATATTCAAGTTTTAAATTTCCATAACTTCACGAGTCTATGGGGTAAAACGGGGTAAGCGGATTTATGAAATCTGCGCGTCATCCCAAAGCTTAAATCGAGTACTATAAACTTGTATGACTTTCGCTTGTCCCCAACACTCAAATGAGAGAACGGCTAGTATACGTTTTACGTGTTTCGCGTTCGCTAAAGGTTCGATAGACGTCCATTTTTTATGTTAGTAGATGGATACATGGTTTCTTAGGCAATTTTATGGAAAATAGAAAGATCAACAACTTTGCTAAAGAAATGACATTTCTATTCCTATCGAGTGCAGAGCTATAGAGCATTTTCCTTAGAAATTCTTTAAAAACTAGTTATTCATACTTAACTTATGCTGGTTGCCTTTTACAGGAATTTATAGTACTAGGCAATTATTGAAGGACTCAAAACACACGTTTCTCAGAAGATTGCAAATCTCTAGGACCTTTCTTTACAAAGTTATCGCTTTTGGCTCGTGAAGTTAAAGAAAAATAAGGCTTAAATAAACGATAACTTTGTAAGGAAAGGTGCTAGAGATTTGCAACCTTCTGCCTAAACGTGTGTTTTGAGACTTTCATTAAGATGCAGTGCTGATTTCATAAATTCACTTGCCCAATTTTACCCCATGGGCTCGTGAAGTTATGGAAAGGTAAAGCTTGAATATGCGATCACTTAGCAAGTAAAGGTCCAAGAGATTTGCGGTCTTCTGCAAAAACGTGTATTTTGAGAGCTTGGTTAATTGCGTAGAACATTGTATTCTTGTAAAATGCAACTAAGAAAAGTTAAGTGTGAAAATTTTTTTAAAGAAGGTTTAAAGAATATGCCCTATAGTTCAGCACTCGATAAAGATAGAAATTTTATTTCTTCAGCAAAGTTGCTTGTTTTTACAATATTTACAACTCTGTCGAACACAAAAAAGTTATTTTTTTATTTTCATTATAGTAAGCAATAACATGACAATTTTAGATTAAGGGGGATATACATACGAACATAAGCGCTGGAGATCATAAATGATAAAATGAAAACAAAAGACACTAGGAATAAAGTTCCGCTTTTTGCCCTTTCGGACTACTGTGCGATGCTTGTACAAGTCCGTATTCCAGCGCTAATTCAGGTTAGACCCAAAACCAAACAAATATCAGGTAGAATGTCGGTTCAAATTAAGACCTTACTTTAAGTTCAAATTTGAACTATCTAACTAACTTGAAATTTAGATCCAAATCCAGGTCTAAATTCAGTTCCACTTTTAGGTGTGAATGCGTGATCCAGATCCATGTTGAGATCGAAATTCAGGTCCAAATACAAGTCTAAATTCAGGTTTAAATTCAGGTCTAAAATGGGACTCCAATTTCGATCCAAGTTACAACCTAAATATAGCTCCAAATCTACGTCCGAATTCAGGGCTAAATTAAGGTCCAATTTCAGGATAATATTCAAGCCAGAATTAAAATCCAAATTCAAATGTAGGTCCAAATCCTCTAGGTCGAAAATCAGGCCTAAATTCTAGTTCAAAATTAAGTCTTAATATTGATCCCCGTCTAAACAAAGTTGAGCTCTAAGCAAGGAAAAAAATTTAGGAGTGTCCACATTCAAGATTAGATTCAGGACCGAAATTTCGGTCCAAAGTCTCGTTTAAATTTAGATCGAACTGCATGAATGAATTTCAGTCAAAATTCAGCCGGTTCAAATTCAAAAGATTCAAATCTTTTAGACTTAGATTATATATAAATTTTAATCCAAATTCAGGTCTTAACCGGGATCGAAATTTAGGTCTAAACGAGGATCAAAATTTAAGATCAAATTATGATCTAAATTTAGGCCCAAATCCTGGTTTTAATTCAGGTCCGAATTTAAGTGATAAGTTAACGTGAAATCTAAATTCGGGTCCATATTCATGTTTAAACGTAAATCTAAATTTAGGTCTTAATTCAAAATTAAATGCTGGACTTAAATCGGAATTTTATATCAAATTCCGATTTAAATTTAGTTCTAAATTCAAGGCCCAATTTAGGTTCTAATCCAATTATAAATTGGGATGTAAATTGAGATTCAAATTAAATTCCAAATTTAGATACAAAACCAGGCTAGAAATTAAGGTCTAAGGGAGGGTCCAAATGCACAATAAAAATTTAACTCTAAAGCCTATGGTCCTTATTAGGACCTAGATTTAAGTCCAAATTCACAAAGTTTTGCTTAAATTCCGGTCTAATTTCAAGTTCAAATTCAGATTTAAATTCAGGCCTAAAATACGATTCAAATTTTAGTCCAAATATGACATTATTCAGGTCCAAATCTGCGTCTAACTTCAGGGCTAATTAGAGCCAAAATTCAGAATGAATTCCAAGTCAAGTTGGTCAAGTCCCGGTTCAAATCCCAGAGCAATATTCAAGTCTGAATTAAAATCCAGATTAATTTCCAAATCTAGATCCAAATTCAGGCCTAAATTCTAATCCAAATCTAGGTCTCAACGGAGATCAAAATTAAGGATCAAATTGCAATCTAAATTTAAGCCTAAATCCGGGTCGAAATTCAGGTCTGAATCCAAGTCCAAATTGAATTCACATTCAGGTTCAAATTCGGGTCTAAATTCGGATCCAAGCGCAAATCGAAATTGCAAATTGTAATCCGAATTTTGAGTCAAAATCCGTTTTAAATATTGATTTAATATAGGTCTATATTTAAGCCATACTCAGATTCCAATTCAGGTCAACATTGGGATCCAAAGTCAGGTCCAAATTCAAGTCTAAATCGAGGTTCAAATTGAATTTCTAGACTGTAATTTAGATTCAAACCCAGGTCTAAGCCCAAAAGCAAGGATAAAAGTTTAGGTCCAAATTCAAGTCTAAATTAGGGTTTAAATTCAAACTCACATTTAATTCCGGCGCCACTTTAAATCTAAATTGGATTCAAAACCAAACGAATATTAAATCAAATTCAGGTTCTACTTCAAGTACACATTCAACTTTAAATTCAGTTTCAAATTTAAAACTAAATTCAAATCCCAATCTGGGTCAGAAATAGTTTCGAATTCAAATGAAAATTCAAATTTTTTTTTGGCGAATCTTTTTTTACACGATTAATTTACTTAACTCAAAAATACCGGTCAATTAAAGATAAACACCGCGGACTTCTGGCAATTTTAACATTAATTTTCATAGGGAAGGCAGAACACGTGCCCCAACTGGGTCATCCCAATAGATTCGAATGGATTTGAAACTTAAAATTGGACTTGACAATAGATTACTAGGGTATGTTGCTACATCGTCGTAATTGCCTATTCCCGTCCTATCCAACACAAATTATTAAAAATATCAGCATTTTTATGACACACAATGCAAAACTAGTCATTCCCTAATATTTTAGTTTGTTGTCTATCACATGCGATCAATCAAAGTGAGCTGAGATCTATTTAAATGCTTTTTATCATTAAAGAAGTCCTACTAGCCAAATTTCCTACGTCTTTTCGTGCGACGAAGAAGACAATGTCGACTAATCGTTTCAATTTCCGTCATTCATAAATGAAAATAACTCACGCAAGGCATAGTCGTTATTCTACCAGCCAGGAAAACTTGCCTGACCTGCAGAAATTTTGTAGAATAACATTTGTCATGCCGTCCTACACAAATACATGCGCGTTAGCTTCGTAAACATTGTTGCGTTTTTTAGTTCGGACGATGAAAAATTCTGATGGACGGATTTTAAAACGGTACGACGAATTTTAGAAATAAAGTCAGTTGCGTAATTTCAATAATATGCTTTAATAGTCGCTTTTCAGTGATTTCAAAGTTCGCGGATCGGAAGGTAAGTGTCTTTTAGTCAAATCAGCACAAGAACTTTTGGAGTATTCATTAAATTCATCCAATAAATGATGAAAATTAGAATGGCTTTACCTATTACGACGGGAATTAGAAAAAAACGCTAATTGGATTTAAATTTGAACTTTGATTGAGACTTAAACTTGGCTTTGAAATTGGAATTGAAATTAGACTCAAAATTCACCTGGTATTTCAACTCGAAATTGGACTCTAAATTTGGTCAAGTTAGGCTTGAAGTCTGACCACAAACTGAACCGGAATTTGGACTTTGAATTGAACTTAAAATTTGACTTTTATTAGCACTTCAAATTCAAATTGAAATCAGATATAAAATAGGACTCGAAGTGGGACATGAAATTGGATTAAATTTATTGTTCTACAGTCTACGGCACAAGGCAGTATTGACTAATTGTATTTTAAAACTAATTTACATTTTCAATTAAACTTTTTAATCAAGTTTTGCTAACATTCAAATCGAACACATGATTTACCTCGTTAAGGTGCAGGACGTCAGAGTCCAGTTGCATTTTTTACTGATTTCAGTACTTTCACGACGAGAACAGAGTTGCTAGTAGTAGGTAATAATCTGTTATGAACAATTATGAAACGTAGAATCGCTTATCTTTTTTTGCTGTTGAACGAGATCCGACAGTAATTCTTTCACATAAAATGCTATTTACGGTGAATTTTATTATCAGTTAATTTTATAGGTATATTTTCGACACTCTGCGATCGTTAATTTAATAGCGAAAATTATTGGTCAATTTCATGCTCAACGTAAATATGGCATCACTCCACAGATACACCCGTTACCTTGGCAACGTACAACAACGACGGTCGCGGATTCGGAATTGCAATCGAAACAAAGTAAAGATTTTCATATCAATTCAAGTGAACAGTTTGGGCAAAATCATTATAATATCTTGCCAAATAACTGTTCGGGTGACAAATTAAAGTTTTCTGTGTCTCAAGTTAAGTTTCGCGAGTGATGTGATGACTGGAACGGCCGAAAAAAATTACTGAAAAATCGACGGCAGAAAAGTGAAAATATAGTGATGAACTTTAAGTGGACAGAAATCTCAGTATTCAGTAATTTATGCCCCAAAAATTAATAGAACCTATAGAATGCAATGTTTAGTACTTCGAGTTGCGAGATCTTATTACGGCTAGCAGGTTAGTTGAACTAATTTTATTTTTTGTGATGGTTTCCCGAGTCTACACTCGGTTGGTACACTGAAGAAGGGAAGGGTGATATTCGGTACCATACTGACTGCCATAAATGGACTCTGACGACCTTGTCCTCAAAGAAATCAGCAAAAAATTTCACTTTAAATTGATTTAAAACCAGTGCTACAATTGGATTTAAAGTTGGACAAGATATTTTATTTGAAATTTTATGTATAATCGGACTAAATTTGAGTTTGAAATTTTACTTAAAATTTGACATAAAATATGATTTGAGACTAGACTTGGTGTTCCTCATCTTAACCATTAAGAGACTTAGAAATCTGCTTCTTACATCGACCAATTGTTTCATTTTCAGTCCAACCGGTTGCTCTGCTTCCGAATGTTTTCTCTTGCAACCATACATCTTGCGCAGAAAGAGTAAAACTGCAAGTAGAGCTTATCTTTTCTTCACACACCGCAGACTAGAGACTATTTGCTCCGTATGACCGAGATTATTTGCCAGTAATTTTTATAATTTTTTTGTTAATTCGGAGAACTTTGACAAGAGTCAAAAGATCGTATGAATGTCATATGCCGGAAACAATCACCAACAGGACAGATAGAGACGTCCCTTATGATAAAAGCATGAAAAACAGTTTACGTCATTTAGCTTATCATCTGAGCTGCATTCAATACATTTTGTCAGATTTTAGAAAGTTTCACGGTAAGTAAGAAGGATTTTTAAATTCAAATAAAAATTCTCACATTTAATTGTCGGCTTAGTTGGATGCTAAAAGCAAACTTTGAATTGCAATCATTAGGTTTATAAGGCTGACACACCCTTTCCTGAGAGAGACACGATTGCTAGTGGACGACATTTTCCGTTTTATTAACAGAATTAAAACAAAAATAAACATGTTTATTTTTCTGCTTAGTTTGATGATGTTTCAGCCACAAAAACAAACTACTTACGGTAAATAAAGATATTCTTAGGTTATTTTTATCGCTCTCCACTCGTTAAATCAATAGTACAAATGACTGGTCGATTTAACGCTCAATTATTTATCTCGACATCAGCTTCAAGTACCCGCATGGTCTTGATTGCCTTTTAATTGCATATACTAAAATAAACCATCGTCGAAGACTCCCAATTAAAATCCAATTTATAATGTTGTTTGTCGTTTTAGATGCACTAAAGTGACAAAGTCATTTAATTATCTTCTTGAAAAACAACTGACCATTTTTGGTGACAATAATCACAACACAACGTTCCCATTATAGGTATTCAGTACTTCGCAGAATTGTCCTACTGTTAACGGTTTTTTTTGTATTTTATTTTTTCCTGGTTGCTTTTTTGCGGTTCTAATAATTGAAATTTGCATTTTACAACCGTACCTACAGAGAAAAAATATTTTATCTTTCAACTATCTGCGATGAGTAAGAACAGCAAGGAAACCCTTATCTCCCGTTGAGTCCCCGTTCTTGTACGAACATCGCCTCAACCCGTGGTCTGTAAAAACGAACAGTAAAACCAGTCGAACCGTCACGGGCTTGACTTGGCTTGGCTTGGCTTTGCATACCGGCGGCTAAAACCCCCTAACAACGGGTCCGCGTCGGCCTTCGTACAATCCGCCGCGCCGGGCCGATCCGATTTCCTGCATAACCATAAAAGTGAAAATTGTTCAACAGGCAAAACATGTCAATGTAACACCAAGAAAACTAGGAGGTAAAAAGCTGCCAGAACACTAGCAATCTCGCGGGTTGTTAATTGTGGCAGCAGTGCATAAAAACGAAATCAACAGGAGCTTAACGATCGAACGAAAAGTGAAACAACGGCGAGGAAAAAAACAAGAGCAAAGCAAGAAAATCCGCCGATCCGGGGAAAAATAGCCACCGATAGCTCAGCCAGCCAGCCACCGAGCCAATTGGCAATAAGCAACACACAGCATCAGCGACGAAAGAGAAAAACAGGCAAAATGAAACTATTTGTTTTCCCTGCCAGTGATAATACGCGAAACTCGTTCGACTGCAGGCAGGGGCCAGCCAGGCAGATGAAACTATAAATTTGCCATTGTTGACTCTTGTGTTACTGCGAAGGCGTGTAATAGTAGGAGGGCATGTGGGTAATTTTTCCTTTTCGGGACGAGAGCCAGAAGTACGCCTACCATCGAACCAATTTAGCACAACAACAGAAGTTTCGTTTTTTTTTTCTTTCACTTTCCAAGCCCTCCAAGTCCGGACCCGGCAGGAAGACAGGATGAGGTGTACATGAATCTCGTAGTCACGTTTTTATTGGTGAATAAATTGTTCCAATCGTTCGATTCAGGTAAAGTGCGAAGAAATCAATTCACACGTATCACTGTCAGTGAACGGTGACTTCCCACCTGATGCTGATAAGAATGATGTTAACCTTCGGTAGCTTGAAGTGACAAACTTTTCCACCCAACATCACTGCTGACCCCTTTCAGTCGATATAAATAGTTAACGCAGGTAAAATTTTTGCAACAACCTTTACAAGCCAGTCACAAAGAGTTAATTAGAAAATATTACCCTTCGGGCAAAACATTAACCCGAACCGGTTGACTCCGCTGACTGTTGTAGATCATTACCCGTTCCACTGAACGGACAATAAAAATAGTAAACATGACATCTAAATCAACTGCGCGACCAGCATCGCCTGCTCAGTCAATTCTTCCTTTAATTAAATTTATCCTGCACCGCGCCGCGCTCTGGTGGCTGAGGAGATCCGCCGCACAATGCAATGGCCACCAGTCATGTGTCATTTTTCATAAGTGCAACTCTCGCACACTGCACACTACTGGACTGGTGGAGAGCTCCGCATGGCCGGCCGCCGCCTCGGCCCATAAAATGTAAGATTATGTCTTTGCCATGCTGGACTCAATTGTGTCAGCCACGTTTAAATCCCGGTCGGCCGGCTGCTGCTGCGGTTCGACAGAGAACAGAACCGACGCTATGAGCAGCGCAGCGCTTAGGTACAGGGGAGCCACACTTTCGTAGCAAAACCACTGCAAAACGTTAAAAAAACAGGTAACAAAATAACTGGATTTGTTGAAACTGTCTAATGTTTCACATGATTGGATAGTAGTCGAGTAAGAAATTAAGGAGAGGAGATTAAGGATCAGTATTTTATAGATATTTCTACATATTTTGATATTAATTTTATAAAGATCCGACTACAGGTCGTGGATGGAAAACATAATACGCCTAACTACTGCCAGTGTCTTGCGAAACAAAAACGATAAGACAACACTCCTGTTAACACGAGATTAAGCTCTATGAACCTTTTTCACGCAAATTAAACAACGCGTCGGAGCAAACTATTTTTGTTTTCTGGTAGACGTTTGGAAAAGACTTTTATAAGTTTTGAGCTTTGTAAACGAAACACAGTAAAGGAAAAAGGATAAGATGGGGAAAAGGTGATCAAAAAATTAAAATTTCATCATCATCTTCTTCTTCTTCTTCTTATTTTTCTCGGTGTTTATTTTGTTTACAAAGTTCAAAAGTTATAAAATACTCATCACTCCCTAAACGTCTGCCAACAAAACTATAAAAGTTATACTCAACTACGTATTTTTTCTTTGACTTTAATTTCATCGAAATTAAGCATGATTCGGAGAATTTTTACCAGTTCCAAGAGACGAATGGAACGGCAGAAGAACGTAACGAAACAAAGCTGTTTTAGATAAAGACGCTTTAGTAAAAGAATGGTCACGTAGCTCAATAAATCAGTAGCATCCGTCAAACTAGATCCTCTCTTCGATGTTTGAAATTCAAGCAAAACAAGAAGAATTCCTTCCACGTCTTGTCCCACCATAGGGATACTATAAAACATCTTTGTTTCATTACTTCGTTACTTCTAACATTTCCTACACCTAAAAGTATCGTTTGTTCCAAAAAGTAATTTGTTTTTCGAAAAAAACGAACCCTTGAAATGTCACAATCGGCTGACAACATTTCTTTCCATGTGTGTACTCATCACTGCGACCAGTATAGTTGATCTATTGTGATATCGCCCGGGTGTTTGCTGTACCACCTGCACTGCATTTCTTTCTGCTATAATCGCTATTGAGTGAGCGATATGCTTATTTAATTTTATGTGTGCTTGTGTGTATTGGGGTTTACCCAAGGGGTCGGTCACTCGGCACAGCCGTTTTTATGTTAGGCGACTTGAAACGAGCCGAACTGTGCCGATGCTATACCGAAAGGCCGAATTGCAAGATTTGTTAAATTCGTTATAATCTGATAGACCGGAGATGTGCCGCTTGATATCTCTGGAGTGCCGCGGCACAATGTGCTGAGTGTCCGACCCGTCTGGGTTTACCCGTCTTTCAAAGCTTGATGATCTACTTTACCCACTTATTCCTCGCTACCAGCACTATCTCATATTATAGCCGTCCCTAGCGAGGACTTCTTCGATCCTCTGACCAATACACTTAACTATAGGAGGGACTTTTGCACTGTCGAGAGGCTTCAGTGGGTAAATATATAGAATTCAGCATGAAGGACGGGTAAATGAGGGGCCTGACAATAAACTCATGCTAAGTCACTTGACACCGAATGGCCTGATTCTAAGATTCGAACCCACGACCACTCGCTTGTCAAAGCAGACTCGGTAACCTTGGGGCTACGGAACCCCCCCGGCTGACAGCAATGTTAGCAGGTTAGCAGACCATTTGACCGCCGCAAAAAGCAAAGCCTTGGGTTAGGAACGTCTTTAAGACTTGGCTCTTCTTTATCGACACACTTCGCAGCCGGTTATTAGAGTACAGGACAATTACGGGGCGATCCTACCGACTCACCATCCAGCCGAGATTCGAACAGACGACGACTGGCTTGTTGGACCAGCATCGTGCCTCGAAGCTAACTGGGTGGCAATTTACCACCGCAAAGTTCGCTAAAATCCCAATAAATTTTCAAGCGTAAACAAAAGGTGGGCACCGACACCGACCTATGAAAAGCATGTTTTGTTGTAAAATCAAATAATCGAAAGATGCAAAGCCTGTAGCCTAGGTGCTACATTTCGTTTTCAAAACTTGAACCTCTGTTTTAATTCGTCAAACTTCGCAACCAGCTGTTGGAGTAGAGGAAAATTGCAGGGCTAGTGCTACGATCCAATGCACTATAACGGCCTCTCTTGGCTGAGATTCGAACATACAACGACTGGCTTGTTAGACCAGTGTCGTACCTCAAGGCCACCTGGGAGGCAGTCATCGTCATTGTAGGATAACGGATCGATTTTTAGTCAAAAATACAGAACGATTAACTAAAGATTGCTTTATTCACAATAAGAGTTTAATACGGACCTAAAATTGTGCATGAAATTAAACCTGAAAACTCATTTATAGTTAGACATGAAAATGGCCTTAAAATTGGACATAAAATTAGATATAAAAGTGAGCTTTAAACGAACTGAATTGAAATTGTACTTGAAATTATGCGTTTAAACTACGTTTGAAATTGAACTCTAATCGCAGTTGACATAATACTCAAAATTTTACTTTAGCTTAGGTTAAATTTAAATTTGAAATTGGACTTGAAATTGGACTTAGTAATCAACCTAAATTTGGATTAATTTGGAGTTTAAACATCACCATAAATTGAACTATAGATTGGGTTTGAAACCGGATATGGATTTTTACTTGAAATTGTACATAAATAGGGTTTGAAACTTGATCTAAAATCTTACTGAAATTGAACTTTGAAGTTAGATTCAAGACTTGAAATTGGAATTAAATGAAATTGTATACCATGCGGTATCGAAATCCGTACAGCTTGCCAAGTAGCACACTTTAGGTTGATTTAGTTGTAGCAACCGAATTACGACTGAAATTAGTCATATTTCGGTTATTAAAACAACTTTGTAACAACCGTGCTAGTAGGGTTCGAAATCCGTACACCTAATACAATTTGCTTGATTATATGTATTAAAAAGTCTAAATGCAAAATATTAATAATAGGCCTAGACCCGTGGTTTATTAGCATTACGTCAATGTCAAAATATAGGTAGTAGGCCATCAAATACAAGTAATAAAAATTAAAACGTTAATGCCTATCAGATTTCCCTCTAAATTGGCTGTGTTGTTAGCAATTTGCTAAGAAAATAACTTCCAATAAAATGAAGTGTAAAGCGCACTTGAAGTGATTTTACTATTTAAAATCCCGAAAATCAGTTTGAACTAAAGGTGTTTATCGTTCTACAGCTTAATTTCATTCATTATGGCATTGAAATAATATTTATTCATCATAATTAGTACTGTACGGATTTTGATTCAGTTTTACTAGTTGAATCTAAATCCGTACACCTGTGCAGTATCCTTAGTGATCCAACTCTATTCTATGTTTTGCCAAACAAAATGGAAATAACTAAAGCTAAATATAAGTCGATAAACTGGAAGATGGCAATTACGATAATACATGGTGGATAATCCCTTAATAAAACCATCGAGATAGTTTAAGTTCCGGTCACTACGATAAGAGCTACTATATTGAATTGGTACTTTCGAAATACCGGAGTCTTTTCTGCAATTTTTCAGCTTTCCGTATAATTTGCAACAAAAATCAAGAATAATGTTATATATTGTTTATAAGTGAAGTTAATTTACTCTAAAATGTTAAAAAAGTTTGTTTCTAAGCCTAATATTTCCTGAGGCATAAGGAAAAGAATGTAAAAACATTTAACACAAACGAGGTTTTGTTACAAGTGGGATGGATAGAGGCAATATTTAATCAGTACCAAACCTGATATTTTAACTTTCCGACCGAAAATGAACAATTACCCATAATTTGGCTTAAAAGCAAAAAGATTGATTCCTTGTAGTGTTCCTACTGTGCGTGTGAATGACTCTTAGATGAGCAGGACTAAAATACAATGCGTCAATTATCGAGAAAAGCATATTTTATAAAGCAATTAGTCAAATAAAGAAAACCAATTTAGCCACAAACTTTAAACTCATTTAGATCAAGCTTACACGGATTTAGATTCAAAATTATGCGGACTTTGATTGATTTTTAACATGGTGTACGGATTTTGAGTCACAGGTGTACGGATTTTGAATCAGGCATAAAAAAGTGTGCGGATTTTGAATCAAGAGATGCACATTTTGATCTCGTTTTTTTATAACTAGGATTAATTTTAGCTTCCTGTTATTCCAAATAACGTTAAAATGAGCATTATACTGTCAAAAGAAAACATGACGAATTGTTTATTACAATATCATAATTTTATATTGACCATTTAAAATTGTCTAGCTCTTAGGTGTACGGATTTCGATACGGCACGGTATTAAATTTTCAGGGTTGCTGTGTTCTCTTACGTTCATCGAAGTACACAACCACATAGAAGTAAACTCTGTAAAAGTCGTGTATGTAACATTTATAGAGTTGAGCGTAATCTATCATCTTATCAAATAGAGTACCGTAATCCGGGGGCAAATTGATCACGTTTTTCAGGATTTTTTTTAATATTTCCGTTATTTCAAGTTAATATTTATCTCAATTATTTTTAATACTAGTACTGATACTAAGGCCAAAAACTGGAATGGAAATCTTAGTTGAAATATTTTGTTAAGTATTAGTTTGAGAATGTTTTACTGTAAAATTTCAAAACATCACTTTGGGGTGAAATTGATCAATCTATTTTTTCATGTTGTTTTAGTGTAATATATGCATATAAACTGAATAATTTCTTTAGTTACGGCAATTTAAATGAATATTTAAAAATTGTGTTCTCACAAGTATAGTAAGGGGGATGTTTTTTTTGAGCAATTTATTGTTATTCGTAACAACACTTTTAGGTATAACTTTGGCTGGCAATAGCACAATGAACTAAATGATAATTCTCTTTTTGGTAGCAATTTGATGAAAAAAAAATTACTACATGGTAACCATGGTTACCGGGTTTAGGAACCGGTGAGGTATGACATTGAACTGTAGGACTCCTTGTAAGAAATCAGCAGGCGCTGGAAAAAAGTGAGAACTCAGATTTTAACTTCGTTCGCATACTCTTAGCGTTTCGTGTAAAAGTGGCTGTTTTTTTCGTTTGCATTTACCTTTCCACTTCGTGATTATTGGATAAGTGCAAGATAAGAAAAGCATTATGCTATAATGTTATAATACACTATTTCATGCATTATTTCAAAGATATTAGATAAATTAAAGTGTTCAAAGTTTGAATCACGTTTTGAGGAGTGATTCAAACTTCGAACAGTCACGAATAATATCAGGTTTTCCGGGTTTTCCTTTGGGAAAATTAATTGTCTGCATTGTAAAGCTGCACAAAGTCAACCTGCTTTAGATGTGGTACATAGAGTATAAAAATATTAGCAACTGACTACAGAAGTATGAATTGAAACTAATTATTATGCGAAAAATTTAAATCACACTGTTAGGCGGATTTAAAAGGACAGTGCTTAGAAAAAGGATATAATTTCTCCATTTAAGTTGAGTGACATTAAAACATTAACACTTATCAAAGTAATACAAGTGTTCGATGTCTGAGACTGAAATATTCGAGTTTTGAATGTCGACCATGAAAGTGTTCGAAGTTTGAACCAAAACCGTACTATAAATTTTTAGTGTTTTTCAATGTAAAATAACATTTTATCCTCATTTTTAAAATTTTCTCACAAAAATAACTAAATTGTCATGCTATTAAACCATTTATGGGGGTAGAATAAAGCTGTTTTCGAACATTTTACATTGAAGAAAGTCTCAGCATAGCTTAAGTGTTCGAAGTTTGAATCAGAACGGTATATTTTTCAATGCCAAGATTGTGGAAAGATCGCCATTTCCAACCAATGGTTCAGCGCCGCTGCAAGAAAGTCAGTTAACTATTTTACCAAAGGCCAAGGAACTTCTCAAAAAAATGAAAAACCTAAATTATATCTTGAGTACATCCGAAGTTTACAATTTCTGACATTTAGTTTAAAAAAAAGCCTCCCAGTTGGCGTCGAGGTGCGTACGATACTAGCCTCACACACCAGCCGTTGCATGTTCGAATCTGGACTAAGAGAGGCTGTAAAAGGCAATAAGATCGCAGCATCAGCCCCGCAACCGTCCTGCACTACAACAGCCGGTCACGAAATCGTTCAAACAGAAAACAGTAGCTCAAGTTTCGAATGCGCAATGTAGCACCAAGGCTTTGCCTTTTCCATTTAGAACAATTTGTGGCAGTACGAAGTTTGCTGGGTCAGCTAGTTGAAAATAAAAATGGATTCAAAATTGAATTTAAATTTCTACTTAATATCGCATTTAAACCCTGAATTGCACTTGATATTGGCCTTGAAACTGGACAGGGAATTGAACCTGAATTGTACTTAAAATTAGAGTTGAAATTGTACTTGAAACTAGATCTATTTGTAGGGGAAAGTCCCCCAGCACCAGACAGCACCGAGTACCAGTAACTTCTGATTCTTATGGTCCGAACGGACCTTTGATTTTATCATGGTATTACGCAATACCAAGAGGTTATGAGTCATAATTAAACAAATTTATTATGGTTGGTCGGTCATATTAGCAAGATAAAATCAATATACCAATAAGCACGACAAAATTTAATGCGCATATGCTGTACAGCTACGGCAAATGCTGAAAATTTATTATTTACTTCATGGGATATTTCATTATGGTCGCTATGGCTGATCCTTTGGGGGTTATAAAAACTTTCTGAAGAGTGGGCCACTTGGTCGGAAGCCTGTTTTATAGCGGTCATTAGAAGGTTCTAGTGGAACTCATCATTAGCGCTTTTGTGAAATTTGTCATGAAAAGCACTAGAAGAACGCAATAAAACTAAAATTGCTAGCAGAACTTCTAGGAATAACCCATCCTCATTTCTTGTTGTCTTGTCCTTTATAATATAATGAGGTCAGGCATTAATTATTACAGTCTGCACAGTCTGCTGTGGTACAAAGGTTCACCGCTATCTGCTAATAATAGAACCTGGCGGAAAAGTTGCATCCGGTTATAATTGGCTTCTGTAATAGCTTGGTTCCGTAATAGCTTGGATCCCCCAGCTTGGGTAAAGAAGAACTTTATACAAACTTAATCAGCGTTTCTTCAATGACCCTCTCTTACCTAATTTGCCACTCTTTTCCCTTCACATCTTACCACAATCTGTTTGGATACAATAAACAGCTTTGATTTCATTACTTTTGCATTAAAATTGCTGCCACGTCTCTGCAAATTTTCTAATTAGTATTACAGCATAATTTAGTCAATGAAAACTTCGATCAAATGTCAATAGCTGTTCTATTCGAATTCGTCATTTTGAGAGATTTAGCGGTACAATAGCGGTACGTATATTTTGGCAAATTAGCTTTTAAGTAGCATTTGACGTGACTTAAATGACTATTGCTTTGCATTTGCATTGCATTTGTAATGCTTATTAGTTACCTCCGTTGTATTATTATTGTTTAAGGTTATTTCCATGCTGTCAAATACTTTTTCTTTCTTCAGATTTTCTGATTTGTGGCTCTGATTTTTTAATTTGGTTCATAATCTAATTCTCATATTTCATATTTTTTTCAGTTCAATTTTAGACTATCACAA
Organism: Sabethes cyaneus; assembly: GCF_943734655.1. Taxonomy (NCBI): domain Eukaryota; kingdom Metazoa; phylum Arthropoda; class Insecta; order Diptera; family Culicidae; genus Sabethes; species Sabethes cyaneus. The sequence continues at coordinate 45,528,891 of NC_071354.1, forward strand.
GTTTAGCATAATTTTTACTTTGATGTTGTTAGTTTTTTTTTCACTTTTAGTTTTCAACATGACAAGTTTGTGGCCTACCAAGAAGAAAGCTGATCAGTGCTCGAAAAAATTGATAGCCCTGCATGAAGGCGTATATAAAACGCATTCAGCACAAACAATGTTACCCCTGGCAGCATTCTTTGTCTACTGAACTGCTGACAGTGTTTGTCTTTCTCAGTTTTATACCCTTTAAAGCAATTCATTCTTGAATTGCAGTGCTGAATGATTGCTCGACAAACAGCAACCAACAGCACAGATGTCCATCTTTTGTGCCAACTGATTCTCTTTTCCGTCTTCACTCTCTTTCTCCGCCCGTCTTCTCTACCTCCTAACCTTCCCCCCTCTCTCCACCTCTCCCTTTTTCTCTCTGTTCATATCTTTCTTCATCTTTCTCTTCATCTCATTCTTTACAAAACACGACCAGTAAGAAAAAAACAAATTTTTATGTTTTTAACCATCTTTTTCAAGCTGTGTTTCGTATACTATGCTCAAAAGTTACAAAAGTCTTTGTCAAATGTCTACCACGGAAACAATATGAACTTTGTTGCAGTACACTGATTAGTATTCGAGAAAAAGGCACACGAAGCTTGAAGCCCATGCTTTAACTGCGTTGAATTTGTTTCACGTGGCACTGAAATTCTTAAACAATCAAATATTAAACAATTAATATTAAAATAAGTGCAAAAATGAGTAGGCTTCATTTCCTTAACAATCAATTACGATCGTTGCTAGGTTACTTACAAACAAATATCTGCCGTGGATTCGGGATTGCAATCGAAACGAACTGAAGTTTTTCCTTTCAATTCAAGTGCATAGTGAAGGAAAAATCAGTATCATATCGTTCGAGATAACTACTCGGTCGGTAAGTTAGTAAGTTTATGTGCATTAAGCTAACTTTCGCAAGTGCTCAGATCTCACTATTTAGTGAAATTCGCAAGTGCCCAAATCTCAGTCGATCCGCACAATAATATAATTATTAAAATGCAATGTTTAGTGTTTTGAGTTGCAAATTCACCTTAATATTTGCAGATTAGTTGAACCAATTTGTATTTTTTGTGATGGTGTTCTAAGGCTACGGATGTATGTTGGCAAATGGTAAAGGGAGCGGAAATATTAGGTGCCATACTGACTGCTATAATTGTACTCAGAAGACCTTGTCGTTAATAGAACTATCGCAACTTTGCGATACAGAATGCGATCATCTTCCGTTTTTTCCTGCCAGCAAACGGATATTTTTAGCAAAAAGTAATACAAATTTTCATGCAGGTAAAAATTAAATACCAACCATTGCATCATTACAACTTTAGAGACCAAGCATTCATTAAAAATGAAGTCTGTGAGGTAACATTATTCAAATGAAAATGTTTTGAACAAAAGAATTCTGCTAAAGTAGAACTTATGTTAACTGGCTGCTCATTAGAATATATATTGCAATTCTGCTGCCTTTTAAAAAAGTTTTCTTTCATTCCATACAATGATGGAAGGTATTCTCAAAATATAATACTAGCCATTACAGTTTATTCGCAGATAATAAATGACGTAGAAAATGCAGAACGACCCAGCACAAAAGAAATGGAAACAAATCAAATCGAAAATAACTTACTCAATTTCGCATGCCCACTCATGAGTTTCCAGCAAAACTGAAACATTTATCTTGTTATATTTCCCAACAAACGGTTGAATTTCAGTTTCAGCCAATCAGAAATTGGCTTCACTTTGTCTCAGCGTCGCTGATAGTAGATTCTCATGAAAGTTCGAATTTGCAACACTTTAGTGGACTCCTTGTATTGAGATACTCGACCAATTTGACGAAATTGAACTAATCAAGCGAATGAAACCAAAGATACGTTTTTAAAAAGCTTATTATTAATTGAAACTTCTTACAATTCTAGTGTAGTGTACAAAATTAGCTTCTGAATATTGGAAATCGTTGGCTCGTCAGCCTTACCTGAACAGTGTCGTCATAACCCGGCCTACCTGTACCCTACAATGCAATGAGTCGATCGCGAGTACGACAGACGAACCGCGAGCTCCTCTCGCTCTGCGATAATCTTTCGTCGTTTGCAACCGAAAGCAGTTCACCTTCTCCGCGGCTCGGCCTGATCCCTGCACTGCGCTGCGCTGGATGCTCTGATCTATGGGTACGAAAGCATTCGCTACAAGTTTATTTATTGGCACGTAGGAGCGCATGTAATCCAGCAGCTTGAAGACGTCACCCCAAGCCAGCCAGCCAGCACCAGCCGTTTCCTCCTCCTCGTTGGAGGCTGTGGTCGCGTAAAGCCAATTAGCACCGAAGGCGATCATCCTCGGGGCCGCCGGCCGCAGGAGTAGAGCGCGGGATCTGTGCCAAGGGCAGGATATGCTCGCTAGTCAACCTACGATTTCATCTCGTATTGTTGCGCGAAATCCTTAATTATAATTTTATCCGACCCGGCGGATCCTGTTTTCGCGTGGAAGCAGGCTAGACGTCTCTCACGTCGCTGGTCGTGGTCGTGGCCGTGGCCGGATAAACGTTTATTAGTTTTAAAAAATTACCACGCATGAGGCGGCCTCCGAACGCAGGCTTCTGCGAAGACGATTTTTCACCTTTTAACAAACGATTCAACGTTCAAGAGTGCACTTCATAACGGCTTCCAGCAAGCGCACTGCTTCCTAATCAGATAAGGCATAAGCTTCTTACCCAACCAACCTCGTGATGTCTCGGACGTTGAAAATTATAGAAGACAAGATTGTTGAATGAATTTCGTTTGCTTGCATCATTGCAACTCGCTAGGCGGTTAGATAGTGCGAAAAATTAATCCCAAATGGTGCAATCGGGCGGGAAGAAGAAAGTGTTTACTACCAGTGTTGTTTCCACAATAATATTCGCTTGCCTTACGACAGGCACTGTAGCGAGCAGTGTAAAACAACAGCACACTTAAACCAGAGCCAGAAAGCGCATAAAAACATGGTGGAAAAAAATGTCATGATTTCATCTCGCTTGCCTTCACTTCGCCAGGCAGCAGCGGATTAAATTGCAAGTTGGTATGCATTTCGATTGCGCCGAAAGTTTTCCGGCGGCGGTGGAGGAGCGAACCGGGGACCGTTGGCGGGATGCTGTCTTGTTTTGTTCGACTTGAACGGATTTTACTTTTCTTTTGTATGTACGTTAGTTGTAGCCATTGTTGGTGGCTTTGTAAGCTTACAAGCTCCAGCGATTATGCTCTCAGAAACTGCCCGGGCAGACCTAGTAATGCAATGCAATGCAATGCTGGAGTGTAAGTGCAATTAATTGCCCACCGCCTGGTTGCTTGTTGCGCTACTGCGCGCTCTGTTCGGTGCTTCGAGATATGACGGCGTTGATTGGGGCAGAAGCTTCTCCGCCGAATGGATGGCTGTTAGCAATTGCGGGTGGATGGCTCAGGGTTCGGTTGCTCGCTGGTTGCTGGCGAAACATGGAGGATATTTCGCCCGGCACCGGTTTAAGTGGGCTTCTGCACGCAAACGTGGTCCCTTCGCCGCTTATCACTTCTCGCTGCTCGGCAGCAAGAAGCGGTAATGCAACAAGCGGAACGTTATGTTACTTTTAGTGAAACGTTTGCTGTAACAAAATCATCGATCGACACATGTAGCGAAAGGGAACAACCCGTCCGTTGCATGATCCGCCCCGGTGAGAGCGCGTTTTTGTTTTTCTCGCCCTTCCATGATGATGGGCTCATCTGATAGATTTGACTAGAAAGTTCTCATCGCTTCGATTGGCTGCGGTGGAAACCGATGGCAAACGAAAGTTGCAGAAGGCCGGAATTTCGTCTTACACAGTAACCGATTTTCAGCTCGATAGGGCGGCTTGTACGGCGTATGTTATGGTCCAATTCTGGAACATAACTGTTTTGTTGTTGCCCTAGCTTGATGAGCTGGAAAGAGATCTACATAACGTGAAAGTGATTGTTATCGAAAGACTATCATTTCAAGGGTGATTCGATCAGTAAGATAAATATTATCTTTTTCTAATCGTCTTCCGAATAGAAAGCCGGATAGATCGACTAACACCATATTCCGCATATTATGTCATGTTTGGCATATTATATCATATTTTTGCTTGACGATCATCTTTAATTAGATAATTTCATTTCACAAACTAAACCTACAACAGCTTGACCAATGTTTTGAAACGATGAAATAAAGAAAAATTCGCAGGGGGAGTTAAAGATCATTTTCGACTAGTCTGCTAAAATTATTTTTCAAAGTATCTGACGACATTTTGAAAATAGAAGAATATAATTAATCGTATGTTTTTAATTGCACAGCACGGTTCAATTCGGAACAGAAGTCAACTGCAAATTATTTAAGGATACAACAGAGCATCTGAAGAAATCCACTAAAATGCGACTTCTGGCTGCTCCTCCAACTTTGAAAGCCAAAATAAAGAAAAGATCCATTGAAAAGAACGCATTTTCAAACAAAAGAGTTCATTTTGGCTGTCACCATAGCCCAAGCCCAAGCAGCAATTTAAGTTTTATTATGTTCCTCTAGTGGTTTTCACGACCAATTTCATAAAACCGCTAATAAAACCATGAGCTCTGCTAGAACCTTCGGATAACCGCTATAAAACTGCCTTCCGAGCGTAGGGCCCACTCTTCAGAAGGTTTTTTAACCTCTGGAAGAGTCAGGCCATAAATTCATGTAGGTTTATGACGCTCTGCTGTAAACAGCTTTAAAATCGGTTATGTTTTTCGCTGCTTCTGGCAACCGCCATTATTCAATGAAGGTTTCGCTTTGTTCTACTAAGCTTTAAAGCATAACACTTGCTACGTAAAAAGCTAAATCACCCAAACAACTTCAACAACTTGAAAATATATCGTCGTGATATATAGTGATATCTACCATAATAAAATATCCGAAAGAATAAATGACAAATTTTTAGCAGTTTTTGTAGTTGTGCCCAATATGCGCATTAAGTATTATCATGCACATTGAAATAAAATTAACGCACCATCAAAATTTTGCAATAATATATGCAATCAATCAACCTTACTTTCTAGTAAAATTGTTCTAGTTGCATTCTGACAAGAAAATCGATTAATTATAACTTTTTTTTGGCAACTCACATTTGACGAACTGATGTTTGGCGATCAAAAAACAAAATGCTAGCAGTGTTCAAAAATCTCATATTCAAGCAATACGCCTGAGACGGATTTCACGCCAACTCGTCTATGAAGCTGACAGCACCCTCTCAGAATTCAATGAAACTTTATGTGTGTAAAGAATTCATGTAAATAAGCAACTTTGCATACTTGGTTTTTCCAAAATTGCTCTAGACTAACTTTTGGAAAGAGCGCAATTTTTTTCTTTTTTTTTTTAATAAGGCCATTACAAATATTTTTTAAAGTTTTTGTCCTTCCGGTGTTCGGCCACTGAAGGGGGGGGGGCGAAAAAAACAAAGTGAATTTTTTAATCGAGCAAAAAAATACATGGATTTTAAGAAATTTTATTTAAGGTTTAAACGTGAAAACCGAATCTATTCTTGCTTATAATATATGCGTTATTATTTTCTATGCAAAAATATACGAAAAAAGACAAAAACGAAGGAAAATTTTTTTGGACGATTTTCGGAAATTCCATTGTTCGAATTTCCATTTCTGTTTCGTGCTAGAAGTGTTAATTTAACTCGGAGACTCATTTTTCGAGTTTTTCAGACTGTAGAGCCCACAGACAATTGATTTTATAAAAAGAAATTTGACTCATATCCTACAAATTATTTTTTTGCCTCCCGATTTTTCAAGCCAATTTCAAAGGGGGGGGGGGGGGGGGTGACAAAAACTTTAAATATTATTTGCAATGGCCTAAACAAATATAACTCGAAAACTATAGCACCTACAAAAAAAAATGCTGTATGAGTGACTTTTAAAAAATATTTTGAATTTTCATACAAAAATATTTAAAAAATACAAATTATTTCCTACACTGGAAAAAAAAGCATTTCAAAAATAAAAAATCGATTTCCCGAAAAACGCCATCTAAGAAATTGATGAAATTTTTTTGAAAGGTAGATAATTATGTGGCCTACAATTCCTCCGTACATTACAAAATGGTCCTACTTAAGAGAAAAAAGTTTTTCTAACAAAAACTTATAGCTGTTTATATCTTTTTTTCAGTGTGTAGGGTAGATGATCCATTAGTTGCGCCACTAAGCACAATATACCTTCATTTTGCTTGTTTATTGAGGTATATGCTTCAATTAATGCTTGTGGGATATAAATTTATCAAATACAAGGTATTTGTCACAAGGCAAGACAATTGCTTTCGTTGTACGAGAAGCTTTATAAAGAAAAAATGAATTTTCCGATTCAATTATATTGTACCAACAGTTGCGCTAATGTTTGCTTAATTAAGTTTGATGTTCCTTTAATTGTGTTATTCCATATACATTGCTAGGTTGCTAAGTGAAAAAACATCGTAGCAAAACTATAGATGAGCGCCTATAGTTGTGCGCTCCAACTGCGCGTTAGATTTTGGAAAATTGGCATTTTAGCAAATAATGCTTTAATTTTAAATGGTGTAGTCTAACTACCAATACTTCTAAAAACCTGTAATTGTTTTATCTAAAATGCTACGGTGACGAAAATATGCATTAATAATGAATAGTAGCGCAACTATTGGTACTACCACAACTACTGGATCAACTACCCTATATGAAAAGTTTTTGTTAGGAATTTTTTTTTTCTTCAATTTGACCATTTGGCAGTGTATAGAAGATTTGTAGGCCATACAATTATCTATCTTTAAAAAAAATTTCTTCAATTTCTGAGATGGCGTTTTTTGAAAATCTATTTTTAATTTATTAAATTTTTAAATGCTTTTATTTCAGCGCAGGAAATAATTTTGATTTTTTTCAGTATTTTTTTATGAAAATTCAGTAAATTTTCTAAAAGTCACTTCTACATCATTTTTTTGTAGGTGCTATAATTTTGGAAATACTGAAATATCTCTTTGTCCCGGTAAGCACTTAAAAAAGTTTTTGTTAGGAAAACTTTTTTCCCTTCAGTTTGACCATCTTGCGATATATGGAAGATTTATAGGCCACATAATTATGGGTCATTCTACGCGAAGTGTCCGAGCCCCGTGTAATCGACCTTCGCGAATTTGACCCAAATTTCGCCAAATTGCTCGTTTTCGGTCAGAAAGCAAAAATAGAAAATTTGGTGCCGATCGGACATTCCCTCGATTAATCGAAGCACCTCCATTTTTAGGAAAATACCCCTTTTTGTCAAAACCGGATATCTCCGGAAGTATTGAGTTTAGAAAGACACTATTCTCACATTTTTAAACGAAATCACCCAAGGAATTCGAAAAAGATATTATTTTTGAGCACCAGTGCTGCCAAATATTTTTAAACTCAATTTGAAAACTAAATTTACATTTTTCTTTCAGTAAAGACAATTTTAACTCAAGAATTTCAACTTGATCGTATTTCGCAGATTTTTTTACATAAGAATCACTCATCGCCCCGAGGTATTCTTTACCGATCCCGAGATGCAGCGTTTTAAATCAAGCAATACCCTATTTTTTATGTAAAACTATAAGCAAAATAATTTTTTTTAAGCAGTGATTCTCGCATTTATACAATATATAGTTTTTCTTGAAAGTTTTGCCAGCTTTTCAGTTTTTCGTTTGATGTATAGCACTAGATGAGGAAATGTTTCTTCAAAAAGGCGTAAAATATACTAAATAAATATATTAGTTATAATATAAAATATATTAGTTGTTTTATCACAGTCTTGTAAACTGTTTTTCATCTCGCTAATAGACATGAGCTCTTACCTTTTTTGTTTATTGCGTTTACCGTTGCTAGGGGACTAATATTCCCCTTAATTAATGTAACTAATCATGCGGGAAACTGAAAAGTTGCCAACACTGTTAAGAAAAACCTTTTTATATACTGTATAAATGCTTTTCTGATATGCTAAAGTATTTTTACATTGCGTAGCGAATTCAAAAAAAGTTATTTTGCTCTTAGTTTTACATTAAAAATGGGGAATTGCTTGCTTTAAAACGCTGTATCTCGGGATCGGCAAAGAATACCTCGGGGCGATGAATGATCCTCATGTAAAAAAATCAGCGGAACACGATGAAGTTAAAAATTTTGAGATAAAATTGTTTTCATTGAGAGAATAATGTAAGTTTAGTTTTAAAATTGAGTTTTAAAATGTTTAACAGCACTGGTGCTCAAAAATAAGATCTTTTTCGAATTGCTTGGATGATTTACTTAGAAAATATGAAAATAGTGTCTTTCTAAACTTAATATTTCCGGAGATATAAGCAAAAGAAAAAAAGAGGTTTTGACAAAATCGGGTATTTTCCTTAAAAATGGAGGTGCTCCCATTATTCGAGGGAATGTTCGATCCGTACCAAATTTTGCATTTTTACTTTCTGACCGAGAACGAACGATCTGGCGAAATTTGTTTCAAATCCGTGAAGGTCGATTACACGTTTGAACTTTTTCTCGGTCACTTGTCATGGAATGAACCTTATCTATCTTAAAAAAAAATTTCATCAATTTCTGAGATTTAATTTTTAAAATGCTTTTTTTAGTGTAGGCGTAGGGGCCATTCCACGTCAAGTGACCGAGAAAAAGTACAAACTTGTAATCGACCTTCTCGGATTTTCACCAAACTCGACCAGATTTTTCGTTTTGGGTCAAGAAGCAAAAATCCCAAGTTTGGTGCCGATTGGACTTTCCCTCGATTTTTGGGGGTGCCAAAATTTATTAGAAAAAGCATCATTTTCGTCAAATTCGCTTATTTTCTTTTGCTTATATCTTCGTAAATATTCAATTTAGAAAAAAAACTTTGTTCTACATTTTCATGGGAAATCATCTGAGGAAACCGACAAAAATATTATTTTTTTTGCGGCAGTGCTGCCAAATGCTTTTATTTTCCATCTGAAAACTTAATTTGTATTTTTCTCTTAATGAGTATAATTTGATCTCAAAAATTTCAACACCATCGTGTTCCTTAGGCTTTTTTACATTTGAATCACTCAAAACCACGAGGTGTTCCGTCTCGTTCTCCAGATATAGCGTTTTGAAACAAACAATTTCCAATTTTTCAAGTAAAATCATGAACTAAATTAAATTTCCTTTAATTTAAGGAAATTAAAGCCACTGAAGTTTTACTGAAGCCACTTGGTTTTACTCGAATTTTATATGGGTTTTATTGCGGTATTAATCATGACCACTGGTTTCATTTTGGCATTACGCAATACGCAATGTGGTTGCGTATATTACCACGATAAAACTAATTGGCTGCACCACGTCTCCTATAAACTTACCATACGTGTGGCGCACCGTGGAATGAAACTCAAATCTAGATAGACAAAAGTAATTGAGCTAAAACCGTTAGTCCTAGGTATATAGTATCTGCGGAATAAATTTGTTATTTTAACTTCCTCATCTTTTGTTATATATGACATTAGGGTGACCATCATAGTACAAAACATTAACTTTTTTATGGCTTAAGATAGCTGAATAAAATGTTCAGCAAAGTTAAAGAACATTAAATTTTCAGTAACTTTGCTTAAGAAATAAAAATTATATCTCTTATGGTTAATCAGCTAGAGCTATATAAAGTTCTTTAATCGGGGTGGACCTAAAAAGTTCGTTTTATCTTTATATCTCCTTTCATGTTTATTTCTCACAAATCATGCCTTCTCAACACTTTCACATACATGGAAAACACACATTTTGTTTGAAGGAATCAATTTGCTATTTGCTTCGGTTCCGAAGCTACAGGCATTTTTTGTAAAAAAAAAATATATGCGTTTTTCAAATGTCAATAACATAAAAACTGCTCAAAAGCAGCAAATCAAATTTTGTATAGATGCTTAGTAATATATTGGCCTCCGAAATTAATAGAGATCACTTCGGTCCTGGTTAGCACTTTTTTGCTAGACTGTACTGAATATTGAAGTAAAATATAAATCTATATAAAATTTGATTTGCTGCTTTAGAGCAGTTTTTATGTTATTGACATTTGAAAAAAGTTTATTTTTTACAAAAAATGCCTGTAGCAACAAAAAAAACCGAAGCAGATAGCAACTTGATTCAAACAAAATGTGCGTTTTTCATGCATGTTAAAGTGCTCAGAAGTCATGATTTGTGAGAAATAAACACGAAAGCAGATAAAGGAAAGAAAGATAAAGGAAAAACAAATTTTTGAGGTCCACCCCGACCAAAAAACTTTAAATAGCTCCAGTCCATCAACCATAATAGATATAACTTTCATTCTTTAGCAAAGTTACTGAAAATTTAATGTTCTTTAACTTTGCTGAACATTTTATTCAGCTATCTTAAGCTATAAAAATAGTTTATGTTTTGCACTCGCTTACTACGATGGTCACCCTAATGTCATATACACTAAAAAATGAGGAAGTTAAATTAACAAATTTACTTCGAAGATACTATATACCTAGGACTAACGGTTTTAGCATAATTACTTTTGTTCACCTAGATTTGGGTTTCATCTCACGGTGTGGCGTATTAATACAACATGGCGCACCAATCGAAATTGATCTTATCGCGGTTGCTTGTCAAACCCAAAAATAATTTTGTTAGTTATATAGAGCTATTAAAACGGTAACACCATGACCAATCAAATTCAGTGCTGCCAATATGAAGAATATTAGAGTTCAACACCGAAATCATTTTTTATGCGAGGCCGTATTGCCATATTCTAGTATTTTGATTCAGCTCGCAAAGAAAAATTTATCAAAACAAAGCGTTTTGCAGACTGAAAGTTATTATCACTCGGTTTTTCTGTCATAGGAAGCAACTAAATTGATTTTGCTAGAAATTGAGATTGACTAACTAAATATATTTGTTTTGTTAAAATGACCAGTTTTCTAAAATTGCATAATTTCGATTTTATCCACTTATCATGTCAATATGCACGAGAAAATTTTATGTGCATGCACTGCAAACCAATGTAAACTGCTAAAATTTATTAATTATACTATGGGATATTTTACTACGGCCGCTGCAAACCAAATTGATCAGCATGATCTGACAGTAAAACTATATCTTTTCTCCTCACGGATACATTTTCAAGTTAACGAACTGTTAATATTTGGCAGGGCAGTCTTCGGAGAAATTTATCAAGACTGAAATTTGATGTTTTCCCGACGTTTCGACACTTTGTTGGTGTCTTTTTCACACGCAACAAGGTTTGACAAGCAACCGCAATAACTTCAACTTTGATCGGCGCGCCATATAGTATTGCTACGCCCCACTTGTAGTAAGTTTATAAGAGATACGTCGCAACCAACCAGTTTTATCGTGGAAATATGAGCAACTACAATAAATTTGCTTATTAATAGTTTTGATATGGTTTTATAGCTCGTTATAGGTAATTTTTTACTTGTGTCGTCTTGACATAGCATTGCACCATGAAAATGACTCATACCGCAATAGAACCTTTCTAAAATTCAAATAAAACCAGATGGTTTTAGAATTGTTACTTGGGATATTCTATTGATTTTATCCGAGGGTCCTTCGGAATATTGTTAAGGAAGTTTTTTTGTTGTTGTCTTGAAAATATAGAACAGGATATAGTAATTGTTGTTTTGTGTGCCCAAAGTTACCCGAACTTGAAAAAAAATTTAATGGTGTGTATTTTTTTCAAGTTAAAAGCTATGAAATACTTATTAAATTCACGATAAACAGTCTTCAGAGAAAATGTGTAATTAAACGTACTGAATACTGAAAGCAATAAAAAGTTGCGTGTCGGTCTACCTAATATGTAATGCGGAAATGCGCTATGTTTTATCAATAAACTTCTTCAAAGACACCTCCCTCGAAGAACTACCGACTTATTAAGCAAAAGTAAATGATCGCATTTTTAACACTTTGTCCCACTGTGTGGGTTTGCTTTAACATACAAGTGGTCGCAGATTCGAATCTTAGTAGAATCTAGCCAATCGATGTCAGGTGACTTTATCATGGATTTATTCTCAGGCCGCTCCAAAACATCCTTTCCTTATTGTGCTGTACTTCACATTGCCAACAATAAAGCTTCTAGTCAGGACACAGTAATTGTGGTACTGGCTCGAGGTGCATAATGAAGCCTCTTGTCTATGGGCAAATTAAAATTTGACTGAAGTTTTTGGAGCCTTTAAGTAGAATACAAAACCTGAAATCAAATTGAAAAGAAAGCTTTCCAATACAATTCTACTAAGTATATTATTCTTGACAAATACGTATTTCGCCTACGACTTGCAGGCTTGGCTCACATGCCATTGAACAACCCAATATATTTTTGGTTTATATATCGAAATTTTCCAGTTTATCCAATTAATCTTTCTTGGCATCAGACACTTACTCCTTTTCAGGCCCTGTGGATCGTAGAGTCGAATTGTGTGCTGTCTATTATATAAATATTCAAAGAGGCGAGTTCATAGATGATTGAAGAATCATATCTATACATAGTACATGATTAGTCCTAGTAATGCTCAAACTATGCAAATATAATGAAAACCTTGCTACATCTATTATGAATCGATCGGTATCCAAATCATCAAAATCCATTCATAATGGGCAGCATTATGAATATTAGCATTAGCATTGAAAATCTCTCATATTTTTATGACGATAACCAGAATCTAAATTCTGGAATGACTCCCTGCGGTTAGCGATGGTTCAATCACTTTGATTCAATTTTGACTCATTTGACAGTGCCATCTCAACCAAGCAAAACATGAATAATTTGAGTATGGGATGTTTGTAGAACTAGTTATTATCTACAATTTTGCTGAACAAAGTTAGACTGTATCTCTTGTATTTATAATGATATGTGACTGCTAGTCCGTTGGTAATCACTTGGCTACCAACGGGGTAGCAACATTGTAGCACCCTAAATACAAAAGATAATGCTTAATTTCGTTCAGCAATATTGTAGGTAATAACTAATTCTACAAATGCCCCATAACTTTTTTCAAATTTTGCCTGGCTGAGATGGTACTGGTAAATTGAATCAAAGTGACGTACCATCCCTGCCTGAAATCTCAACAATATGGTCTAAGAACGGCACAGTTTTCCCAAGGTTACCGAGTTGACTTGCCGAGCGAATGGCCCTGGGTTCTAATCTCAGTAGAGTTAAGGCCATTCAATGTCAAATGACTTTAAGCCTGGACTCTCACTGCATTACTCACGCCCCTCATTGTGTTTTCTTCGAACTAAATTCTGCTTTACCGCTGAAAATTTCTTGAGAGCAGGCACGTAGCCAAATGGAGGCCTTGGGGCTCCGACTTTTTCAACACAATTGAATGCCATTAATGTGGAGTATTTGTGATTTCAACAAGACGGCGTCCCATGCAACAACTGAATTATTGAAACATCCGGCGATCAAAAAATACGCGTAATGGATCCGTCATGCGATTTAACGTCGTTGGACTATTTTAATGGAGCCAAGTGAAATCTCTGGTTTACGCCGATAACCTACGTATGATAAAACGCCTTGAAAGACAATATTTGTCGGATTACCTACGTATGACCAAAATAACAAATGGCATAATATATCTAATGGCCGAGGCACGAATGACTTAATGTCATATTATCGCAGCTAAAAAGGGTTCTTCAGGAAAACGTTCCCGATTTGCGTTATTCGGCCATTTGTTTTTTGGCCACTCACTACTAGCCCATATTCGTCACGTTATCAAAAAGTGCTCGAACGTTGAACTCTCTTCGAGCCAACCCTAGATAGCCATATACCGAAAATCATATTTACATGAAAATGCCAACAGAATATTTATCGTATAAAGCCATGTTTGAAGACTGATAAACCAAGTAACAATTTGGGTTTTATTACACTCTTATGATGGCATTTAAGACCAAAATTGGCCTTGAAGACCACCATAAGAGTACAATAAAACTCACATTGTTGCTTGGGAAAGCCTGCAGGTCCTAGGCGAAATGCGTACATCACTATCGTGATTAAAATTAACAGTGGAATTCAATCGCGAAAAAGTTTTTCTTTAATTTCAATCTTCGCTTTCCAGTAAGACGCTCAAAAAACTTCAGACGAAATCAATAGCCCATCGGACTTCATCAATTGCTAGCGGAAATGGAACTATTTTGTTATAAGAGCGGCCATGCGTCCCCATTTCTTTTAGATTCGATTCTGGAACCTTGTTTATGATGGTTACTAATGGTAGCGTTTGCATGAGAGGCCATTTTCTTGAAATGGATCACTTTTAATTTCTGTAGTACTTTGAAGGCTAAATTCCTACGGGAAAAGTAATGAAAGCCGAAGTGTTGATTCGTAATCAACAAAATATCGTTACTCATAAAAACTTATTGCTATCTGTGAGATAGTCTCTATGATAACATTACAACCTACAATCACCGTACAACCAATAATTTTTTAACATTACACTCCCTCATCTTTTTTATGCGTGCATCAATAAACTGGAGTTGATTGATGGTGTAACAATGGTTTTTTTACACCATCAGGTGACTTAAATAAGGCACTTATTCTTCGCCTAGCTAAATGGCAGGTATGGAATGTACGTACGCGTGTGCAGATTGTATAAAATTATATCATTTTCAGACAGTTTGTCAATAAAAGCAACAGCTTTTTGTAACATTTTCATCGCTAATAAATGCAATCAAATGCGATAGTGGAAAGTATTTAGGGTCTTTTGTTGCTGAGATACGTAGGGGGAACGAATTTCTTTGCGGTATTGTTTGTTGTTGTTTAATATTTTAACTCTCTCTTTCATTGAAGATTGCGCCAGAAAATTAGTTTGCTTGAGTGTCAATAATTTAAAAAAAACCGGACATAATTGTAAAGGTTTCAGTCTACATGGCAAGGCACCAGCAATTGCCAAGGATGTAGGAGTTTGCCAAGCGCAGCAAAAGTAATGTGTATTTATGTAACAAACATTGCATTATTATCATTTTCCTTTCAGGTAGATAGATTTATTATTTGTTGGATGGAAAAATGAAAACCTAAGGAAACAAAAGACTTTAAATGGTCCATAATGGTAGCAAAATGTAAGGTTTCCATGAAAGAAAGCAATCTTAAGTTTTTTCTCTATTATTTCTGATTATTTTGAACTGTATTCTTACTACTACGCTAGTTAGGGTGAGGCATCCGGTTTATCTATCATGGATTGCAACAAATGTCGAATTGTACTCAAACAGCCCTCATCGTTGGAAACTAATCAATTGAAACTTTAATTTTAAAATAATTAAATTATATGATTTGATTAAGTCCAGTTTTTATAATTAATGACTTTAAATTTGCTCCAGTGTGCCCCAGAGTTAACTAAAGCATCAACCAAGGAACTCACGAGAACATACCGCATCTGTTCTTGTGCTCCACCAAAGCACAAAGAATTAGGGGCAAACATTTTTGCGACATTTACGTTGCGTGCAAATATGAGCATAATTTCCCCAATGATTGTGTTTGAGAAGCGACTAAGGCAGACGTCAATGACTGCAGTAATAAAAATTGTTGTTTCATCAACAAGAATGCATAAATCCGTGAAAAACAAAGTCAAAAGCTCACCCTCCTGGCCCCCATTAAAAAACAGGTGGAATAATTAACATCTTCGAAATCGGACTTCGAACTCTGTAAGCGGGTCAACCCGCGGCAGAACACGCACTGATCCCGAAAAATCAGAAAAAAGAAAATAGTACAACAACATGCAAATGAATTACCGACCATCATCCATTGCCCCATCTGCTGCTGAATCAGTCAGTGCTCGCTTTTGCTTCCCCCAGCCGGGCGTCACCCCCCGCTTTCGGGAACCATATGAATTTGGGAAATCGATCCACATGTCGGTTCGATCGAAGCTCGAGACTTGAATGTAAAGCGCCAAGGAAAGCATCCAACCGGAGAGTGGAAGACGCATCGATGTTGAAATAATTCGAAAAATTTCGTGCCAATTACGATACGAATACCGGGGTGCATTTCTTTTCAATCTTTAATTATTACACCGTCCAATGTTGGTTGTTTTTCTCCCTTATAAACCACGCAGTGAGGTGACTTTGAACTTTATTAATTTATGCAAACTTTAACAGTCGCAAGATAATCAAAGCGGCTCCTGTTGAAGGTAGTGCCAGAGATGATTTCGCGAAACAGAAGGTCTCGAGAGGTTCGAAATTCGAAATTTACGATTTCATTAGACAACCTACCTTGTGTTCAATCGGTTCGGGCCGATCGGAGCGCGGCAAAGATCCTGGCGCAAGCAAACATCCTCGTCATCGACGCCGTCGCCGTCACCATTGGTGTATAATTAAATTTGGAAAATTATGGCAAGAAAATAACAGGTACAATTCTGCGCGCGATCCTCCTCCCGTCCTGAATTGGTTCGACGACTTTTCGCTCCGTATTTCTTTTCCCCGTTTGCGTTTTTTTTGCTTAGGAAGATCGAGTGGATGTGAATCTGCTGCTCCGCAACCCATCCCCCCTTGCCACTGGTCCACCTTCTCCACCCCAGCAAGCTTGTAGCTTGCTCGAATCTGGTTTATTTAGAGATCGAGAGTGCAAGAACCGAAACAGGCATACAGTTTAATCGAAAATGATTGTATTGATTCTAAATTACAGTGAAGAAGGTGAGCAAAGGCTGAACGAAATGTGCCGGGAAATTTGCGCTTGGCTTGGCTGGCCCAACGCCCATCGGGATTCCCCTTGGGGCGTTAGGCTGCTCGGGTGATTTTTGTCGGGAAAATGTTTTCGCCAAGAACTCGGAACGTGAGAGAGTGGTTCGTTTTTTGAATGTTTGTCAAAATTATAAAAGAAGTAAAATTTTCTTTGAAGATGACGGTTCGGTAATTCAATAACAAATACCTCCAATATCATTCCATTCTAGAATATCTCAAAATCAAAGTACAAATCTGTTTTCAGATAGTCACCGTTATTTCACGAATTGAGGCACCGAGCACGGTTCCACCGATCTGCAAAGTGCAAAAATCAGAACAAACGAAGAATGTTTGCTGACGATCGGAAACCCCTCGGAGTGTACTGTAACTTCTGCAGACAACGGTCCTGTTCACCGGTCGGTCGGTCGGTCGGTCGGCGGACAAACTCCCGCGCTAGGGTGCGCAGCGAAACCGCAATGAAATGGTGGCTAATATGTACTTATTATGATAATTGGTATCTGCTATAATTCGTGGCTGATTTTATTAGTCCCCGCAAGTGCTGGCTGGCTCTTCCCGCATTTAGCTGATTGCTCCGGTTTAGAAAGGCTTCTTCAGGGCGAATCGATCGGGCGGTTGATCTAAATAGAAGAAGACTTCGTCGATCGATCGATCGAACGTGCTTCGGTCGGCCCGAGATTTGGAAGTTTGTTGAACCTCCTTCGGCTCCGAAGGAGTCCGCATGAAACAAGCTTTGAGGGTAGATCCACTCAGTCGCAATTAAGCCAAATTCATCATAGTGGGCCCTCCAACGATCCTTCTCGTTGCCAACTTGCTTGGGTTCTTATCAAGTTGAAACAAACCGTCGGCCAATTGAAGCCCGGTTGCCACTCTGCTTAGGGTTTCCAAGATTAATTGATTCAATCCTATGCTTGGATCGGTATATTTAAATCTCCCAATAGCGGACGCGCGGTGCTGTGCGGCGCGAAAAGTCAATCCGCAGAATCGCACGATAAGAGAGCAAACTGGAACTTGTTCCACCGCATCTCGCCCGGCTCGGCCCCTTGGCCGAGCGTCGCATCGGTGCCGCTGCCGGCCGGTGTGCGAAGACAAATAAGAGCTTCTAAGGTTTGCGCATTAATTTGTTATTCTAGCGAAGTGGTGCCGTTCCAGCCAGCGAAACGTGCCCGCCCATCTGTGCGAAGCCTGGCCACCTTGCAGAACCCGGCCAACTTGCGGTAGGTTTCGGCAAAGCCCTCGCGAAAGCCGATAATATTATTGAGATAAGCATATTAGCTTTTAAAAGGATGAAAATCAGCACAGAAGGGCGTTGATATGCCGTGAGCCGATACTAAAGAGTTGATTTTTTTTCGTTTCCAACGCGCTTTGAAGAATTGAATGTTGTTAGCAGTTCAAGGATGATAATGTTAATCTCGTGGCAAAAGCACTTTACGTTTCGACAGAATATCAATCTTCGTTTCTTCTATTCCTTCGACATTGGGGGCTGCCTGTATAAAAAAATGATTTCGGGTGAAGTCTTCAGTTCTTAAAATATTTCCGAGTTATTGATTGGGTCGTGAGTCACTGTAACTGTTTAGCATGAGAAAGGATTTTGAAACAACGATAAAATGCTTAACCGGATTTTCTCTGAATTCGGTTAATAGAATTCGGATAAGATGTTTGTAAACCTCCTATTTTATAGTGGTCCTCAATTGATCGTAGTTTTGGTGTATTTGGAAGATTGGATTTGGAGATTTTCCAGCACGTAATTTTCACTGTTTGTCTTGTACCATTTTAGCATCATATAAAATTACGTGTTGTGAAGACACTTTTCGAAGACATTCCATTTTTAATTGTCGAATTATTCTGCAGATTCGACAACAAAAACAGAAAGTTCAAGTCCTCTCTTTGATAATTAGTAAGATTTCGCTTTACCATGCTTGTGGTCTAATCCACGCTAGAACTTACCGAATTGCATAAGCCATTGCGAAAATATCTAAAATAACAGCTGCATATCCTTGAGGTAGAGCTTTGAATTTTCCGATGTCATTTATGACAATATGGTGTGAAATAAAATTCAATAAACAGCCATTGCATTGGCTTGGCAAAACTAAATTGACTACTGACCATCATAAAAGATAGTCAATATTGTCTTTGAGAGCGCAAAACGTCATTCTAGACTAAATTTCAGGAGCCCATAGGGCAGAGTAACTTGTTAACGAATAGAACAATTAGTATAGGGCTCCGATGACTACCTTGGGGAACGCACTGTAATCCAAAATGGCGAAAAGTGGTACTTTTTTCCTAGTGTCTTTTGTTTTCATTTTACCCTTTATGGTCTTCAGAACTTTTGTTCGTATGAATATTCCCCTTAATTTAAAACTGTCAAAAATTAGTCATTGCTTACTATAATGAAAATAAAAAAATAACTTTTTTGTGTTAGGAAATATAGACATAGTTTCTTCGGCAAAGTTGTAAATATTATAAAAACAAGCAACTTTGCTGGAGAAATAAAATTTCTATCTTTATCGAGTGTTGAACTATAGGGCATATTCTTTAAAACTTCTTTAAAAATTGGTTTTGCATACTTGGCTACTATCGAAGGTCTTAAAATAGACGTTTTTCTTCTTGGACCTTTACTTGCTGAGTTATCGCAAATTCAAGCTTTAAATTTCCGTAGCTTCACGAGCCCATGAAGTAAAATGGGGTAAGCGGATTTATGAAATCAGTGCTTCATATTAAATCTTAAGTCGAGTACTATAAACTGGTACAGATTCCGCTTGTCCCTAACCACCTGCTTGCCGTACTTTCAGCATACGTTTTAACTGTTTCGCGTTCGCTAATGGCTCGCTACACGTCCATTTTTCTTTGTGTTAGTAGATAGACACATGGTTTCTTCGGCAAAGTTATAGAAAATATAAAGGTAAACAATTTTGCTAAAGCAATGACATTTCATTCTCTATCGAGTGCAGAGCTGTAGAGCATTTTCTTTGGAAATTATTTAAAAAGAAGTTTTTTACATTTAGCCTATGTTGGTTGCATTTTACAAGAGTAGAAGGTTCCAGGCGATTATTGAAAGACTCAAAACACATGTTTTTGCAGAAGGTTGCAAATCTCTAGGACCTTTCCTTACAAAGTTATCGCTTATGTAAGCTTTGCTTTTCCTAACTTCAGGAGCCAAAAGCGATAACTTTGTAAGGAAAGGTCCTAGAGATTTGCAATCTTCTGCAAAAACGTGTATTTTGAGTCCTTCAATAATCGCTTAGAACCATATATTCCTGTAAAATGGAATCAACATAAGCTAAGTATGAAAAACTAATTTTTAAAGAATTTTCAAGGAAAATGCTCTATAGCTCTGTACTCGATAGAAATAGAAATGTCATTTCTGTAGCAAAATTGTTTACCTTTATATTTTCCATAACTTTGCCGAAGAAACCATGTGTCTATCTACTAACACAAAAAAATGGACGTGTATTGAGCCTTTAGCGAACGCGAGACCCATAAAGCATATGTTTGCCATACTCTCATTTGGGTGGTTGGGGACAAGCGGAACCCATACAAGTTTATAGTACTCGACTTAAGCTTTAAGATGAAGCGCTGATTCCATAAATCCACTTGCCCCATTTTACCCGAAAGGCTCGTGAAGCTACGGAAATTTAAAGCTTGAATATATGATAACTTAGAAAGTAAAGGTCCCAGAGATTTGCGGTCTTCTGTTTTAATAGCTGGAACATTGTACTCTTGTAAAATGCAACTAACAAAAATTAAGAATGTAAAAGAAATTTCAAAGAATATGCTCTATAGTTCAGCACTCGATAAAGTTAGAAATTTTATTTCTCCAGCAAAGTTGCTTGTTTTTACAATATTTACAACTTTGCCGAAGAAACAATGTCTATATTTCCTAACACAATTTCATTATGGTTCATCATTTTATTTTCATTATGGTAAGCAATGACTATTATCTGACAGTTTTAGATTAAGGGGAATATTCATACGAACAAACATACTGAAGACCATAAATGATAAAATGAAAGCAAAAGACACTAGGAAAAAAGTTCCGCTTTTCGCCCTTTTGGACCACTGTGGAACGCCAGATGGTATTTCGAAACCAGGCGAGTTAAAACCTTTTAAGCTGACCAAAGCGGCGCATTCGGTTAGAACGGACTAGATCCGTTGTGCCGTCCCAGTATGGTAATCCCATGTTCCTTCGTTTTTGTTATCGGCGAGTTCGTCTAGTACACCACCCATTTAACTTCGGGGTACGATGCTGATCTAACAAACCAGTTGTCGTATGGTCGACTCTCGGCTGAAAGGTGCTGCCAGAGTCAGTAGGATCATAAGCGTCAAACATCCTAGTGGGGACATTGTAGTTAAGTTGTGCAAGAAGGTTAGGAGCATCAAGCAAGCGTTACCTTGTTGAGCAAAGAACAACGCTCCATGTAAGGAGGAAGTTCGAATGGATCAGGGAACTCCTTTTTCCAATTCGTCTAATAATAGCCAAATTTCTGTTCGTCATTAGTAAGTATTGATCTCTGAAGGACTTGTGATAGTTCAGCAGAGACACAAGTCGTCCCAAATTGATACTCTTGAGATCATACAATCTATTGTTTTCTACCACGTGGACGTGTTCACATACCATTTGGGTATATTAAGGGTGTAACAGATTCAAAAGATCATCAAGGTATCTTTGCAGTATAGTACAATCTAATCCACTGTGAATCATTTCGCAAGAAATAGTTTAAGATCATATAATAAAACAGACATCATTTAAAAACAAAGAATAAAGAAGAGGCCCGAGGTTGCTTCCTTGAGATACACTTGCTAAGCTGATGAATCCATATGAAACATATCCATATGTTTCCATATGTTGACGAAGTGAGCAATTTTTTCTACCAGAATCTGGTTTTCGATTCGATCAAATGCAGCTTTAATGTCTGTGTAGATGGTATCAACTTGAGCACCATCTTCATATGTTTAGTCTGTTTTAATGCTTTGCACTGAGCCAAACTAGTGGTTGTCGATCTGCCTCGAAAGAAGCCTTGTTGATCAGTGGAGACGCGAGGTTATACCTCGATGTATTCGGCACAACACTGCTTATTGCATTTTGACGTAGAAGTACGTCTGACCGCAGGGCGTCAATCCAAAATTTGGATTGAAGCAAACGTCACGAAAGAATGAAAGATTTTGAACGCTAAATAGCTCTTCCAATCTAGAACGAATTTTGATAGTTCGCATATACCATTCAATTCATAAAAGATGCAGCCACAAATCAAAGCAAATTCTAGATACTACATTCCGATTTGGAAACTTGATCTTCTGCTGTTATACGACAGATTTCGCGGCTGTAAGAATGCAGAACAATTGTAGGGCTAGTGCTACAATTCTATTGACTCTGTCAGCCTCTCCCAGTCGAGACTCGAGCATGCAACGTCCGGCTTAATTGACCAGTGTCGGACCTCTGGAGGCCAACTAAGAGGCTCAGGCTTTTTGCTTGCTACATGGCGCTGCAAACAGGCGACATATGACAGTCATGGACGACTGGCTAATGTAAATCAATTTTCGTGCCTCGTGACGGTTGCAGCCGCGGACTGAGAGAGCAGACAAGAGCAAATATGTTCAGATGACAAAGAGTAGAATTAAATGGTGTCTGCACGACAAGCTTGCTTTTCGATAATTGCAAGTGCGGACAAACGTGAAGCCAGATCAAGAAATGGCTCTTATTAATGCCATTAACATATTATTTTGAAGATTTAGTTTTTTTCCCAGAATTTTGTTATTAACTGGGTGCTTGAGGGACTTTTCGCTACAATTTTTTAGCACTATTATTTACTATTTTGCGCCATACATGACTAAACATGGTGTGAAAATTTTTCTTTATTTAAGGTTTCTTCGTAATAACCCACCTAACGTAGTTCTACGCGGTTGTGTCAGGAACACCACCGAAAGACCGAAAACATAACAGATCATTTCCAATATGTAGGACAAACAGCTTGCGATAAATATTTGTTAAAATTTTTATCCTTTCCAAATACTCCACCTTTTGTAAGAATTGAAACTTGAACCTTGTGTATTGGAACAATGGATGCAACTTTGCGCATTGATGGACTAAATCTAAAGAGGCATACTATTTTTTACACCATAGTTTTTGCCTTATTTCAAACATTTATTCTCGATAACGCCAAAGGCGAATCGATTCGGTTTTGTTTTGCATTCTAAACATTGCATTTTATACTAATAATTACAATTTTGCATTCATATGGGAATCTTTTCCCCCTCTCCTGCGGATGCCGGAATGTGAACATTCGAAAAAACATGAATTGCGGTACCATGGATTGGCGCTCGGGATCGAGCTTTTCCGAAATGAAAAATTTCAAAACGGCATGAAAGCATATTAAATTATCTCGTCTTTAAGCCATACTTTTTTTCAAAACTCGAACGCATGGCGAAAATTGCGGATATTCAAGTATAAAAGTCAGGTTTCTAGTCGAAAAATTTACTTTAAACGTTTCGATAGCAGGCTGTGACTGCAAGCGTGATAGAAATCAATTTTTGGTGAAAATTTTCTAATGGTAGGTAATTGTTATTTGAAAAGGCAAAGAACTATTTGAAAATTTCGAGAGGAACTAGAGCAAATTTGTGAATTCAAATCGAAAAGTGATATGTATCGGTCGATGAAATCTCTCAGTAGTAGTGATCTCCTGTAGTTCATAAAATAGCATTGGTAAATTTGAATGAAGATTATATACTTAGTAGGAGGATGGCTGCATTTGGTATCGCATGGATGATTCAAGTATCTGCTCTCTTATTAATTCATTCATTTGATTATTTCTCAAGTTTGGTTAACTTATTTTGAAAATTAATACATACATACATGTATTAAAATGATTTTGGTAGTTGGTGAGTTTGGCTATTTTCAGAGACCGAAATAAGGTTGGACCGAAATAAACTTGGCCTATTACAGCTTGGCTTGTGGTTAATGACATAAGTTCATCCACGAGAGTCCGGAAAATCACTTAACTTTTATTAGCATTGACGTTTACAATTATCTATATGTACTTATAAAAATGGATTTCTATCTGTCTGTCTGTCGGTATGTTCCTAATAGAATCGATAACTACTAAACCGATCGGCGTGAAAATTTGCATGCAGTAGTTTTTGGGGCCGGGAAAGGTTCTTACGATAGTTGGAGACTCCTCTCCTCTTAAGAGGAGGGGGGCTCCCATACAAATGAAACACAAATTTCTGCATAACTCGAGAACTAATCAAGCAAATGGAACCAAATTTGTATATTAAACTACCCATGCTTTCATAGTTACGTAGCTGCCAAAATTAATCATCTAAGGTTGAACTTTCAGAAACTTGCAAATTTTGACGAAGATCATCCGTGATTCGTGATTTATGTACAACCCAAGTAGCACTTGTAACTAATCATAATAATAAAAAAATACAAAAAGGTTGCACAGCAGTTACATTTAGGATACTTGTAACGAGTTAGGTTACATAAAATTAAAAATAGTTACTTTTTAGTTTTCTAGTGACAAAAATCTCAAAAAGTTACCAGGTAGTTACCAAATTACCAAATTGAAACCTTTTTTTCGAACTGTCAACAACTTGGTCATCGCAAAATAGTCACCTTACAGTTACGAGTTACCAATTAGTTATCAAGTGACACAAATGAAACCTTTTTCCAAACTGTCATCAACTTGCTGGTCGCAAAACAGTTAATTTTCCGTTACGAGCAGTTACGAAGTCAAAAATAGTCGGCTAGTAACATTTTCGCAAGAGCTTGTTCACTGTTCCTTGTAAACACAACGGATTAAGCAAAAACTAGATCTCAAGAATTTTGCTTATGGTAAAGATAAACAATTAGTACACGGGTTGTAAAATGCTCTTGTAAATGCGTTTATTTACTTAATTGATGGTACTTGGAATTTTCTCCGCACAGGCATTGGTATTAAATAAACAAATTTTGATTATTCTCAAACGTCAAAACGATCAAGTTACATCGAAACGAAACCGGCAATGAAAATAGGTTACAGTGTAACTTAGAAATGACGACATTAGAAATAAGTGACCACAACAGATTTATTATTGGTTGCCGTAACCGATAGCGTAACCAGGTCGAAGGCTAAGGTTACGTGCAACTAGAATGTAACTGAAATGTAACCTTCTATGATTAACTTGCTTTGACTCGACGCAATTTTAAGCTTGCCAGTGATAAATACCGCCGTCTGAATGCTTCATTATACAAATTGTATGTACTGCGTGTGCAGTCCGATTTTCGGAAGCAGCCGAAAAAATTCTGGAACTTTGTCAACTCTAAAAGGAAATGTTCCTCTATCCCTTCCAACGTGTATTACGACGACGTTGAGTCGAACTCAATCTCTGACTCCTGCGAGATGTTTGCGAAATTCTTCGCCTCAGTTTTCGCTGATGAAACTGCTCCCGATAGTATTACTGGAATTGCTGCTGCACCTGTTCCGGCCGATTTGGTGGACTTGTTTAGTTACATAAGTTGCGCTATTTCGGTTACACAACTGTTATATTTTAGGTTACTGTAACCGAAGTTTTACATTTAAATTTGTCGCATATCAGCCGCTGCGACTCAATTGTGACAACGTGTGCTACTTGGGAACACAGTTTAATTTGTGGCAATACGAAGTTTGTCGGGTCAGCTAGTAATTATACAAAAATGCAGGAACGGATGGTACTGTTGTCCCCGTGTTCTCTTGCCCTGTAGATTTGGAAATGTATCATTGTTCAAATAATGTTTGATCTTGATAGATTTTAAGAAATTATCTCTGCAGTAAATGTTGCTCAGTGGGCCTGGCCGATATTTATTTTGTATTAGCTGACCCGACAAACTTCGTATTGCCACAAATTAAACTGTGTTGTACATAAATCGTGAGTCTCGGATGACCTTTGTCACAATCTTGAGTTTTGCAAGTTTCTGGGTGGTTCATGGGTGTTTTAATATACAAATTTTCCTCACAGTGAAGTAGAAAACAACTCCTCTCATTGCTTAGCCTGATAAAATAAGGCGGATAGCATTTAAATATTCGCCATCATTACCAACCATTTCGCCGAATACCATTTTGCGGAAAACCTTACGCGGGATGTACCATTTCACGGAAAATCTTTTCATAGAAAGTACCATTTCGCAGGGGTGACCCTTCTGAAGGAAAGTAATAGAGGTCAGTAGATCTAGGAAAATAAATAAACCTAGATAGAGGTGATCTCATCGGGGGGCTGCCCCCGCAGTGCCAGGCGCTTCCGACGGCAGGTTGCCGGCAACACTCGTGGCCTGTGACCGTCTCGCGCTGAATTAACTAAAGTTACTATTGATAGTTTTTGGTATTCTTGTTATTGATTAATGTTTTATGAAAGAGTCTAAAATTTTTCGAGTTCGATTAGTTTTTCAATTACGCAAAAAATTCCGTTTTATTTGTATGAGAGTCCTACCACAGGGGTGAGGAGTCTCAAATTATCATTAAAAAAATTCCTGCCTCCAAAACCCCCACATGCTAAATTTAGTTCCATTTGCTTGATTAGTTCTGGAGTTATGAGGAAATTTGTATTTTATTTGTATGGGAGCCCCCCCCCCTCCTAAAGTAGGGAGGGGTTTCAATTCACTATAGAAAAAATTCTTGTCTCCAAAAACACCCACATGTAAAATTTTGTTCCATTTGTTTCATTAGTTCTCGAGTTATGCAGAAATTTGTGTTTCATTTGTATAGGAGACCCCCCCCCCCCTCTTAGTGGGGGGAGGAGTTTCCAACCATCATAAGAACCTTCCCTGGTCCCAAAAACCCCTATATGCAAATTTTCAGTAGTTTTCGATTCTATAAGGAACATACGGACAGACAGACAGACAGACAGAAATCCATTTTTATAGGTATAGATATGCATGTAACTATTATTTTGGTGTTGTACAGTAAATATTAATACGGACAAGATGTGTGTTTGGGATTAGCCCTAACAAACACCAGGATCAAACCGGCTGAGTGGACATTAGATTGATTGATTGATTGATTGAAAAATTGACTTTAAACGATCCTAGAAAATATATAAATTGCAATATCAGAAAAAGGATGGGTCAAAGACTAAATAATTTTATAAGCTTTTAAGCAGAAACAAAAAGTAAGCGAACTGTGGTATTTATGGTACCGACTTTAAGAAACGGCGTTGAAATTTTTATTCGTTAATCTTTGGATATAAACAATAAAAAAAATCAATTTTTTTTTTAATTGAAAAAGTACTATGCCCCCTTATATGCTTGACCTAACTATAAAGGCCAAGGCAAAACACGAAGTTGGTCCATGTGTAAATGGTTAGAAACACGGCTCATAAATTCATGTATCCGAATGACCAGCTGATTCTCTTAGTGATGTTCGACGCAGGTAGGAAATCCTTTGATTTTTGAAAAAAATTGTAGAACGGAATACGGAGCTTTAAGTTATCTAAATCATTGAAAAAAATAAAAAATAGCAAAAGGCCCATCTTGCTTCCTTGAGGAACTCCTATCTGAATCCAGTGCCAGGTATTACAAGCGCCATCTTGTATTACGAATTTTTATCGCTTTGATGAAAAGTTTTTTGAAGTAATAAAAATTAAATATTAATAAGGCCATTGCAAATCATATTTAAAATTTTTGTCACCCCCCCTTGGAAATTGGCTTGAAAAATCGGGGGGCAAAAAAATAATTTGTAGGATATGAGTCAAATTTCTTTTTATAAAATCAATTATCTGTGGGCTCTACAGTCTGAAAAACTCGAAAAATGAGTCTTCGAGTTGAATTAAAGCTTCTAGCACGAAACAGAAATGGAAATTCGAACAATGGAATTTTCGAAAATCGTCCAACAGCTTATGTCATTCGTGACTTCTGCGGGGTTGGGATTTGAACCCGGGCCCTCGGCGTGAGAGGCGTGAATGCTAACCACTACGCCGGGATTGACCCCCTCAGAGAAGTTAATAATTCCGAAAAGTGAAATGGCCCAATCCCATTTCGATTGACTTTTCCGAGAGTCCATTGTAATTCATTTTTACTTGCTGAAAAAAAATGCCAAGTAACAATTTTGGTTTTTCTACACTCTTATGATGGCATTTAAGACCAAAATTGGTCATGAAAACCGCCATAGAAGTACAATAAAACTCACATAGTTGCTACATAGTTGCTTGGGATTTCAGCTGATTCGGTCCACTACATTCTGAGATACACTTTTCAACGAGATCAGATATCGAAAAATCCTATTAAGACATCATTTCTGAAGCTATAATCCTCCCGAAAATGTAGAACAATAAAATTTGATTTTATCAACTTTCCAGAGTAGGGTCCTTCTTCAATAGAATCACCAACAGACTTTAGATTTCTTTTAAATTTGTTTGTCAAAATGTCGGCTTCATTCAGTATAACTTTTTAAGTATTTATTTACGACCCCTATTCAGTTTTGTTCGAATTTTACTTAAACAATTTCTATCTGTAAAATGATCGTGGCATAAAAATTTACAGATAAAATTTAATTGGATCGGGAGTGAAGTTTTATCACATTTCGATTGAACCGAAATTTTAATACTGCCTCAATCTGTCAGGGAAGCTAGAACACTGCTTTATCAACTAATTTTGTAACTTGCAAAAGTTTGTTCAACTCAAGCAATTCGAATTAATCAGAGCCCAGAGAGAGTAAAAAACAGGTTTTATCATATTGCACTTGCTCAAAAGCAAAACCTCAGCAGCAAATATGCATGTTATAACAGCTATTTTGCATTACGTGCTTTTTCATAACCCAATTATCACCAAACTGTAAGGATATATGCCTAAAAGAGGCTTGTATGTTTATTAGATCTTTTAGGTGCAGCATAACATCACGTTCTTTTGAAAAGATAACATTTCTCCGTTAGCAAATAGAACAAGTTGCTTTGCACTGCTTTTGTTTTTTTTGCGGGTGTGAATGAATGAAAGCTCGAAAAAAAACTTACAAACTAATGTTGAACCAGACATATGCAAATATTTTTGTGTTTCGAGT
This sequence comes from Sabethes cyaneus, assembly GCF_943734655.1. Lineage (NCBI taxonomy): Eukaryota > Metazoa > Arthropoda > Insecta > Diptera > Culicidae > Sabethes > Sabethes cyaneus. The sequence goes on from NC_071354.1 coordinate 45,557,568, forward strand.
GTGTTCTCCTAGGAAGGTATCAGTTACCAGTAAAGTTCGTTGCATAATATTTTCTTCAATTTCCGAGGTCGAGTGTTCGTTCTAGTGTAAGCAACTGCTTCACTGTGCTTCACGGTTATAGCTAACAGTTTCTAGAAGTTTGACGAATCAATTAACCTACCAATAAGTTCACTGCTACACACACGCACCCGTATTTACACTACGTCGAGAGTACGATTTATAACAACAACGAAGACAACAACAAAAAAAAAGCACTTACCTCCTCCCAGCGTCGCAACGGCCTGATGCTTGGAAGTGGTCGTAGTTCCGACCACCGTTCCGTTGGTGGTCTGCAGCGTCGGTGAGGCACCCATCACCCCGTACTTGATGGGCTTGAAGTGGAAAAACGATGGCGAATATCCGGATCCGGCACGGCTCAACGAACTGAAGCGTTCCTCGCGATCTTCCACGTACAGGCCTTCCTTGCCCATGGCGGCCAGCTGACGGCCCTTGGGCATGAACATTACCAGAAACACAGTCGAAGCGGTGGCAACGAGTCCGAAGGCTAAACACGCGTCCCGGTGCCGGTCGGCCACGGCCAGTCCGCACAGGGTCCAGCCCAACCAGATCGGAATGATGCCTCCCACGGCCAGACCGATGTACGTTGCCTCGCGATAGTTGTCCCGAATGCCGCGCGATTTGATCGCCAGAATGGCGACGAACGCAATCAGAAACACAACGTAAATCAGAGATAGGAGCAACTCGGAGAAGGACGTGTGACACAGCGGGATGGTGGGGTTTACATGGGACAATTCGCCTGCTGTCAGCAGCAGATAGTATCGGCTGGAAATGGCAGTGCCACCGTTGGATATTGGAACCTGATCAACGATCGGTGGATCCGTCAAAAGCCATTGTGCCCCTACGGCCACTTGAATAAGCACGGCAAACAGAAGAAGCAGCCCTTGGTACGGAGCCGGAAGATAAACTCCACCATTGAGGCTGATAAGAAAAACACATTTCACCAGCAAAGAAGCAAATACAAGAGCGAAGGCAACGCCGGCTCCGAAACGCATAGTCGCACAGGAAAGTACGGTTGGATTGACAGTCAGAACCGCGGCTAGTCCCGAGCAGGAAAACAATCCCAAAAGTAGCATCTGGCCAAGAAACAAATGCCGGCGACTGGGAGACGTTCGCCAGGCCTTGCAAAGGACAAAAATTTCAAAGGCTGCCATCATGATCATCGACAGTGAGGCCAGTACCAAAACCGGCACTACCCAGGGTTCTTTCCGCAGGCCGCTCGGATAACTGGTCGAAACTACGGTTGGCGGTGTGACGTTCAGCTTGTGAGTATTGCTGTTGCTGTTGTGGTGGCTCGTTGGAGTACGAGCGGCTAAGATTACTCCGCCAGGACGCAAAGTTGTCGAACGGGACGCAGCGGGAGCCGCTGTCGATGGCACTACGAAAAATTCGGTAGACATTTCTAGTCGATGTGCTTGCGCCGAGGACGCATTCGCACCACTACTGCTGCTGGCATTCTGCTGGCCGACCAGCAGTGCCAAGCTGTTATCCTTAATACTATCACTTTCGAGCAGCAAATGCTGTTGTTGCTCGTCACTATTTGTAGCACTTCGGCCTTGCACTGTCAAATCTTCGTCGTGCTTTTGTTCTTCTTCGATGTCAATCTCTTCACCATCTTCATCTTCACCTTCCTCGTCATCCTCGTGTTCGGGACCGGCTTCGTCGTCCTGTTCATCATCGGATACCGCATAGTAGTCACTGTTAACATTCGGATCCTCCAAATTTTGAGTAACACTAGTAACCATCACATCACTGCGCTTGATATCATTCGCATTCACCAGTGTGTGCAGCTCTTCCTGATTGCTTGCACCACCGCTCAGAACACTAACAGTGCCAAATCTTCCCGCATTCCGATGACTCACCCCGGGATGGACGTTCCCGGGAGCTGGCTGTCGCCGAAATTTGCCTCCGCTGCTGCTAGCACCCCCGGCCAGCGAGGGTCCGACAGCACTCGCGATCACGGAACCACTACTGCCGGCTTCCTCAACGTGGGGCCTATTGCGAGGCGCCAACCGGTCACCAAATTTCGGAATATTCAATAACTCGCGATAATTTCTGCTTTCCTCCGCGTTCAGATCGTCGAGCTCGCCGCTGCTGCTACTTGCGCCAGAACACCGATTCACTAAGCTCGCTAAGCTGAGCGTAACAATCGTTACCGCCAGCATCAGCGCCGACCATTTCGGCCGACAAGCCATAACTGACTGACACCGAGTGCAGGGTCCAGAATCACGAACGCTAGCGCGCATCTCGTCGCGTTTGCGTAGCCGCCCGGCTGCGATTCGCTCTCTCTCCCTCTCTCTTTTTCTGCCGCTCGCGACGCGAGTCGCGATCGTTTGCCACGATCACTCTCCTCCGCACATTCCGTTTCGCGAAATGCAACCAAAGTGCATATAAACAGTTTCTCACGCAGCCCCAAACCGGTACTCTTCGCGCTCAGCCAGCGCGCATTACCATTTCTTCGTTCTTGGTGCTTGTGCTGCACGCGTCGTGAGTTCAAGTTCGCGACCAAATAGTGCTGGGCCTGGCAGTGCACATCGAAGGCGGGCGGCTTACCATTGTACGACGACCGTCATCGATCCGTGCGCCGGGGCGGCTGATGATGGCGATCGATGATGGTTGTGTACTACTCTCCGCGGGCTCTGCTCTGTAAAAGCGCAGTGGTTCTCTCGGATCGGAATGCTGCTCTTTCTCTCGCGGTTGTTTCGCAGTTTAAAGGGACTTGGACGCGATCGTTGGATCGGAACGCAACTTGGATGGATTTTGCTTTTGGTTTAGAGCCGCCGAGAATCCAAGTGCAGTTCAATTGTCGCGCGTACAGTTCAAAGTCAGTCGCGTTACGCGATGATACGGTAATAAGCAGTCGCGTAACAGCAATCAGCGGGAACAGAAGGCGCACATTTGACCTGTGGCTTGTTATTTAATGAAGTGTGAAAATTATCCAACTACAGTCGGAAATTTCACTTTGAGTTGTTTTTGATTCATATTCGCAACATTAGTCGCTAACTAATATATAATGTTGATTATGTTAAAATTGTATTAATTAAGACAAAGTTATTAAAATTTGCAAGCACTTTAGCTTTTTAGAGCTGGTCTATCGATCTCTATATAAAAATTATTATGTGGAAATATAATCCCATTCTAATATCTTTGTATGAACAATTAATGAAAAATAGCCGAAATTCCATATTGGAACCTCACTTGAGTGATTCTACAAAAAAGTTTTAGGTTGCATCTGAGGCAATACCGCCGTGCCGTCTTAACGTAGGACCACGCAAAAAAAGTGTCAATTTTCAATATTGAACAACAAAAAAACCCGAATTAATTCACCTAGCGGCATGACCTAGCCACAATAATTATTTTTTAATTCATCAGAAATATGTATAATTTATTTGAAAATATTTTTAAATATCCGTAGAAAATAAATATGTAGGGGAGTGTCGTCGTGGTTGGGCCACGTTTTGGAATTCGCCCATAACTTTCGTTTCAAAAGGAATTTTGGAAATCTAAATACATCGTGGCAAAGGTCTAAGAATAAGGTATATTTCCGGAAAGTTTTGAACTGATTGCTTGAAAAATAAAAAAGTTATAGGCATTTACGTGAAGACAAAAAATGTTGTCATAGTCGGGCCATGTTGTACAGCTTGGGCCACCGCAGAAAATCTAAGACATACGTATTGAAATTCTATACAGAGGCATGAAAAGAATGAATTCCGTGAACAACGGCTCATATATGCACAAATACCCTATTTTTAATTGCATTTTTGCGAAATTTTGGCGATCTTGTAAAATCAGTATTGCTACAATTGCCTTTTCCGAATTGTACAACTACAATGAAATAACAACAAAAATCTAAGTATTTATCGTATTAATTTTGCTTCATTTCATCACATTTTACGTGACTGACATTCTCTAGCGATTATTGCGCTTCTGCGCTTAAAATTATGGTGGCCTAACCATGACTACTCAAGTGACCCGACCTGTACAAATAGCGCTTTTCTAGTATTTCACCTTAGCCTTCCCAAACACCTTACTGGAGGGGATTTTTCTATAGTCTTCGTGTGCAGCACAACACACGTCATACATTTTCAAAATTTATCTCGATAATTGCATTTCATGAATCATTTCCTGAAGAAAAGTTCGTTGCGCGTGGAAAAAATTTTTTTGGAAGATTTAGTCACTGAATTCAGTACGGGTGTTTTGAATACACGATTGAAACTCACAATATTGTGAAAAGTTAGCTATCACAGTAAGAAGTTTTGCAATGATTGTATCATAGATATCATGAGTTACTAAAACTGTAAAATCGTGATGGCCCGACCACAACAGTGGTCCGACGATAACGACAATACCCTATAGAAAAATAGAAATTCGCTCTCTAACAGTTCTACAGACGGCCTTAACTTTTGGACTTCAGAGCCGCATAAGAAGCTTGTTTTAAATTGTCGATAAGAAAGATGAGTTCATAACAGATTTATTGATATTTTGGTACTAAAACTATGCGTTCAAGCGATAGCATCTTTCAAAAGCTTTCAAAGAATTCAGAAAAATTACGGAAAAAAGTTATTGTGCGAATATTTCCTATTTCATTTTTGAAGAAAAAAGATGTCTAGAACAAAATGATTGACCTCAAAATTTTACTATGAGTTTGCTTGACATCAATTTTGTAATACTGAATTTGAAACAGTAGAGTAGATCATAAGTTATGCAAAACGGCGCTCTTTCAGATAATTATTTTTGCTTGAAAATCAAAACTGGAGCTTCTTTTGAATTTACAACCCGGACTCGATTATCCGGGTGTTCATTTTTATGTTTCACCCGGATAACACTAGTTAACAGCATTTATGAACTCAGTAAGCTGAAGGTGATTTTTCATGTAAAATTGGCCGCTGAATCCGAAAACGAGGTCAGCAAAATTTGAAATAGGATAGTTTTTGAGATAAGCATTAAAGTTGAAATTTTGCTTAAAGAAAAAATGTACATGCACATAAAATCAAATTTCTCCGGCTGCGGTGCACCAATTTCAAATCTCTTTTTCCATATTAAAGAGGAGAAAATTTGCTATCGATTAGTTGAACTTCATTTTTCTGCAAGAATAATAGTACTGTAGATATTTGAGAATTTGTTCACAACAAAACAAAAAAGAACACATTTTTTTTAATAATTTCAACTTTATCAAAGGTTTTAGACATGATTAACGCATTAACGCATTTCGAAAATCTCTTTTTATGTGAGTCTTAAAGGCTGATAAAAAACAAAGAAATCATGGGGTTAATGAATACTATCGGTTGAAAATTGTAGAAGTAATGACCGTTTTACTAAAAATAGATATAGATCAGTCAGAAAATTCATTTCTTACAATTTTTCCTACTGATGATTTTTTTTGGTACAAAATTAGGCCATTGCAAATTATTTTTAAAATTTTTGTCACAAACCACCCCCCCCCCTCACCCCGCGCTTGGAAATTGGCTTGAAAAATGAGGGGGCAAAAAAATAATTTGTAGAATACGAGTTAAATTTTGTTTATAAAATCAATTGTCTGAATTGTCCGAATCAATTGTCCGAAAAACTCGAAAACTGAGTGTACGAGTTGAGTTGACGCTTTTAGCACGAAATAGAAATAGGAATTCAAACAGTGGAATTCCCGAAAATCGGCAAAAAAAAAGTACGTGAAATCGAGGGTTTTGAAAAAAAATTGATGCCAAACGACTTAAAAATGCATGAAACGTCGAGATCTGGTGTTACCTCGAAAAAAAATTTCCAATTTTGCGCTGGTGTATTGCAGCCTCCGTCAAATCGAAACTTTTCCAAACCTTGTTTTTTGTTTCATTAGCGGAAAAGAGCTGTAGAGCACACAGTTTTCTGCAGATCTTTCATTTCTAGTATCTGTAATATACCGTGTACCCCCGAATGGAATGACCTTCCTTAATCTGAACATTTTTAATCTGAACCCCGTTGAATGCGTTCACATTAAAAACTGATCAAGCGTCATACACAATTGACGGTTAAGTTGACTGGGCAAATTGAAAAGTTGACTGGGCAAATTTTGAAAAAAAAGCAAAAAACCTTAATACGTTTCCTCTTGCTCAGCAGGTTTGGCAATATAGCTCATATGCAACTTTCTCTCCAGCACTCAATATAGACTATTTTAGTTGATACTGTCGAGCCAATTTCCACTTCTACAATCTGGATGTTCAGAATTCGAGCATATTCGACATGTTTTCAAAACGTTTGTTTTCGTCAAATCAAAACAACAAGGTCATAGGGTGCGCGCCTTGCGCGTATGTGAAAGTGAATAGAGTTACCAAATATTCAGATCAAAAATGAATTCGCCTGATCTGAACGAGGTGTTTTTCATATTAGCGGGGGTTGAGTTTAGTGCCTAATTAAAGCCTATAATTAGTGCCTGATTAGCTATACATTTTTGGCTCGTCCATGAATCGCACTTTTGCCCCGTCCATGAATCGCACTTTGACGGGGTGTGAATAAATTATGGAAAAGCGAAATATATTTTGTAAATTCTTTTCACCGTATTTTCAAAAGTATGTGAGTGATGTAAAACGCTGCTACAAAATTTCAACAAGTAATATCCTCCTGTTGATATCGTTTGTGCCGTATAACGAAAAATTACATCAAAACCGCCCTAAAATAACATTTGCGCATAGCTCAGCAACTATGCTTCGTAAGCAACCAAAGTTTACGTTAAATTCAAGCTGTCAAAGTATTCACCCTTCCATGCCAATGTAGTCAACTTACTCGGAATCTGCACCGATAAATCATTGAATCGCACTTTTACCCCTCATTACTCTATTATGTTTTAATCTATCACAGACTTCTGATACATACTTTTGCACTAAGATGATTCAATTACCATCCTCTAGGGTGGTACCTGCAACATAGTACGAAGATTTCTGAGCCCCCATAACTGATTCAACCGTAGCAACCGTAACAAACAAACAAACATTTTAATGAAAAAACTGATGAATGAGACCTAAGAGCCTTACTCCTTTGGCAAAACGGATAGCACGGGGTAGGTGAAAGTTTCAAGTATTACTGCTGGGAAGTGAAAAGTTCTGATAAATATAATAAAAATTATTCTCAAATTGTAATTTTAAAACATAACCTAGTTTAAAAATAATTAAATTTTGTTTACATTCTTGATTTTTTACGTTTGCTGTTCACTTCATCTTTTAAGATTTGCAAAAAGAAAAATCGTTTTGATTGATTGGCTTAAGTTGGTGTTAGCACGAAGGAAGCGTTAAACTTATATTCTGCAATTCTGCTGCAAACATTGTTTTTATTTAATACAACGTCAATTAATGTCAAAACGAATATAACAAACATAGACAAATGTTGTATAGCATCACAGAACTTTACAATCTCAAACCATCAAATCAACTTAATGGAGCGAAAATTTCGTTTTTTGAACCTTCAAAAGATTTAAAGACTAACAACACAGATAATTGAAAACATATCGGTAAATTTGGGGACTATAATCAACCTCAGCTTCGGTGGTGCAAGTCGAGTGACGGGTCATTCCAGGTCGACTCCCTAATGGCTTCATCTGCTGCAAGTTCTACACTTATCATCGGTTTTGCCCTACATGGTTTGATGCAAGTCAATGGTAAAAGCAAAGCCTAGGTGCTACATTCCGTTATCGAAACTTGACCTTCTGTTTTTATACGACAGACTTCGCAGCCAGCTGTTAGAGTACAGGACAATTGCAGGACCAGTTGCTACGATCCTACTGACTCTAACAGCCTCTCCCAGCCGAGATTTGAACATACGACGACTGGCTTATCAGGCCAGCGTCATACCTCGAAGCCAAGTGGGAGGCGGTCAATGGTATAGCCAACAAAAACGCTAGATTTCTTGATTTGGTCTTGACTAACGAAGCCGCAACACCAATCTGCACCGTTTCGGAATCAATTGAGCCTTTGATCGCTCTCGACGCAGACTATCCTGCTTTGGACGTCCTGTTGAATCTCCCAAGGCCGATCATTTTTGAGGATGCCTTCTGGAATGATGATACACTGGACTTTCGCCGAGCTGATCATGACGGAATCAGATCCGCTGTCTCTCGCGTTGGCAAACAATAACCTCTGCTACATGTATTGACGACACCGTCGATTATTTCCAGCGAACAATCTTAAACGTGATTAGTGAATTTATACCCGACGCCCACCCGCCTTCAAAACCTCCTTGATCGAATAATCGCCTATGCAGACTAAAACGGCTGAGGGCTAGAGCTCTACGAAGATACTACCGGAATCGTTCTCACCTTACAAAACAGGAATTCAACCGTGTGAGTAACGACTACAAGAAACTCAACAGGTTTCTGTACCAACGATATGTTCTCCGTACGCAGGCATTTCTGTGCAGGAATCCAAAGCGATTTTGGCATTTCGTAAATTTCAAAAAAAGAGGCTGGTCTGCCAATGTCAGTTAACCTTGGGGAACAATTTGCCAACTGTGAACCTCAGAAGTACGACCTTTTCGTCCAACACTTTAGGAATTCGTTCAACGAGCGCTCTGCCTCACCTGCGCAAGTCACCATTGCCAACAACGACTGTCCTAGTGATGCTTTTGAGTTCCGTCCACTTTACATTAGTGAACAAATCGTCATGTCTGCACTCCAAAAGTTAAAGCTTTCTTATGCTGTTGGTCCCGATGGAATTCCGGCGTCCATTCTAAAGTCGTGCACGGAGGCGTTAATTACTACACTTACGAAACTGTTGAACAGGTCACTGCAAGAGAGCAACTTTCTTGAACTGTGAAAATCCTCATTTATGTTCCCTGTTCACAAGAGGCATCACCTCCTTATGCTGCTATTCAAAAGTTTTTGAGATTATCATTGGCACTTTTCTGCTCATTTAAGAATTACATTTCAGCTGCTCAGCGTGGATTCTACCCCAAGCGGTCTGTTGCGACTAATTTGACCGAATTTGCATCACTATGCGTTCTCGCAATGGACAACGGTTGATGCTGTCTACACTGATCTCAAGGCTGCATTTGATCGAGTGGACCACGAAATTCTGTTAAGCAAACTAGAGACTTGAAGTCAACAGAACCTTAGTCGCCTGGTTCAGATCCTATCTGATACACCGATCGCTTTGCGTTAAGATCGGAGCTTCGTATTCCGAGGTGTATACGAATGTTTAAGGTGTTCCCCAGGGTAGTAATCTTGGGCCACTTTTGTTCTCGCTATTTATCAACGAACTTTCTGTCATACTGCCATCTGCATGCCGCCTGTTATACGTCGACCGTCAAAATATATAACATCATCAACAGTACAAATGATAGCGGCTACTTGCAAATAAGTGTAGATCGTATGCAGAGTTGGTGCTCCCGGAATTTTTTGACACTTAGTAGGGGAGTGTCGTCGTGGTTGGGCCACGTTTTGGAATCCGCCCATAACTTTCGTTTCAAAAAGACTTTTGCAAATCTAAATACATCGTTGCAAAGGTCTAAGAATAAGGTATATTTCCGGAAAGTTTTGAACCGATTGCTTGAAAAATAAAAAAGTTATAGGCATTTACGTGAAGACAAAAAATGTTGTCATAGTCGGGCCATGTTGTAGAGGTTGGGCCACCGCAGAAAATCTAAGACATACGTATTGAAATTCTATATAGAGACATGAAAAGAATGAATTTCGTGAATAACGGCTCATATAGGTACAAATACCCTATTTTTAATTGCATTTTTGCGAAATCTTGGCGATCTTGTAAAATCTATATTGCTACAAACGCCTTTTCCGAAGTGTACAACTACAATGAAAAAAACAACAAAAATCTAGGTTTTTATCGTATAAATTTTGCTTTATTTCATCAGATTTTACGTGATTGACATTCTTAAGCGATTATTGCGCTTCTGCGCTTAAAATTATGGTGGCCCAATCATGCCTACTCAAGTGGCCCGACCTTTACAAATAGCGCTTTTCTAGTATTTCACCTTGGCCTTCCCAAACATCTTACTGGAGGGGATTTTTTTTATAGTCTTCGTGTGGAGCACAACACACTTCATACATTTTTAAAATTTATCTCGATAATTGCATTTTATGAATCCTTTCTTGAAGAAAAGTTCATCGCGCGTGGAAAACTTTTTTTGTAAGATTTAGTCACTGAATTCAGTACGGGTGTTTTGAAGACACGATTGATACTCACAATATTGTGAAAAGTTAGCTATCACAGTAAGAAGTTTTACAATGATTGTATCATAGATATCATGAGTTACTAAAACTGTAAAATCGTGATGGCCCGACCATAACAGTGGCCCGACGATAACGACAATACCCTGTCAACAAATGCAATGTGATACCCTTTCACCGCAGACAGAAACCGATCATGTTTACTTATTCAATTGCTGGACACAGGCTTGAACGAGTTTACCAAATTAGAGACTTTACTGTTATTAGGGTGGCCTAGGGACTAGGGTGGCCTAGTGAAAAATAATTGAACCATCCTAGTGAAGTCTCACGTGTCAGAGACTTATTGTGTATTAGAATAGCATACAAGTAATTTGGAAAAAAATTGGACAGTTTCAATGGCATTTTCAACAAAGTTTCCTATGACCATGTGTTCTGCCTCATATTTCGAAAAAAATCCCGATATGTGATTTTCGATATTTAGCTGTTAACTTTTGGCTTGTGATTTTCAATTTTCGAAAGTAGTTTTTTGATCTTGGGCTTTCGACTATCGATTTGTGACTTAAAATTCGACTTTCAACGCTTAATTTTTAATTTTTTACACTTTTTCTTTTCTACTTTCGAATTTTGAGCTTTAAATTTCGATTTTCAGTTTTTGATTTCAGAAAGTGGATTTCGATTTCCAACTTTCGATTTTCAATCTTCAGCATCCGAATGTCGGTTCTTGAATTTCGAATTTCGACTTTCGGCCTTAGATTTTTGGTCTTCAATTTTCGAATTTCAGCGCCAGATGACGACTTTTGGAATTAAAATTTCGACTTGTGGCTTTTGAGTTTCAACTTATGACTTTCTTTCTTGGATTTTAATTTTTGACGTTCGATTTTATATTTTTAACCCCGATTTTCCACTTTCGATTTTCGATTTTCGACTTTTGGACTTTTGGAGATTTTCATGGTTTGACTTCTGATCTGTGACTATCGGCTTGACGAATCCAAATTTTCTATCTTCCATTTTTGACTTGCAACTTTCGATTTGCGGTCTTCAACTTTGGACTGCGGGTATTCTAGATCAACTATTGATCTTCATATTTATAATTTTGATTTTCCAATTACTATATTTTACTTTCGATTCCCGAATTTAGAATTATGGGATTTAGGTTATGGGATTTTTCATCTTTCGATTTTCGATCTTCAGCATTCCAATTTCTACTTTTATATTTCAAATTTCGACTATCGACTTTTGATTTTTAATTTTCGACCTTCGACTTCGATTTTTAATGCCAGATTACGACTTTTGCATTCAGAATTTTTACTTTCGATGTTCGACTTGTGGCTTTCAAATTTCAAATTTTGACTTTCAACCTTCGAATTTTGACCTTCGATTTTCAATTTTTGATTTCCGGCTTTCGATTTTCGATTTTCAACGCGGTTTATTTACCTTTGTTTTTCGGCTTTTTGCTTTTGAATTTTCAATTTGCATTTTGATTTTCGACTGACTGCTTTCAAATTTCGGCTTTCGGCTTTTGAGTTTCAACTTTTGATTTTTTATTTTGGCTTCAATTTGTGACTTTCGACGTTCGTATTTTGACGTTCGTTTTTCGATTTTTAAACTTCCGTTTTCGGCTTTCTATTTTTGACATTTGACTATAGATTCTCCATTCTCGATTTTTGATTTTCAATGCCGGTTTTCGACCATTAATTGGAAATTGGCTTGAAAAATCGGGGGACAAGAAAATAATTTGTAGGATATGAGTTAATTTTTTTCATCAAATCAATTGTCTGTGGGCTCAATAGCCTGAAAAACTCGAAAAATGAGTGTACGAGTTGAGTTAACGCTTCTAGCGCAGAACAGAAATGGAAATTCAAACAATGGAATTTTCGAAAATCGGCCGAAAAATTTTTCTTTCGTTTTTGTCTTTTTTCGTAGATTTGTGCATGGAAAATAATGACGTGTTTATTAAACGCGAGAATAGATTCGGTTTTCACGTTTAAACTTTAAGTAAAAATGCCCAAAATCAATGTTTTTTGCTCGATTAAAAAATCTCTTTGGTTTTTTTTTCGCCCCCCACCCTTCAGTGGCCCAACACCGGATCCATTACAATGTTCGATTTTTGAATTTCGCCTTTCGATGACTTTTTGACCTTTAACTGTCAATTTTCGATTTTCGAAAGTAGACCTTTAATTTCCGACTTTTGACTTTCAACTTTCGATTGTGACCTTCAACTTTTGACCGTAGACCTTCGACTTGAACTATTGATTTTTACCTGGAAATTAAACAAAAAGAAAACTTATCCAATTTAATTCTACTATGTATATTTTATTCCTGACAGATACGTATTTCGCCTACGACTTGCAGACTTTCTCAGTGTCTGTCATCGAGCTATTGATTTTTAATTTTCGAATTTCTATTCTTTATTTTCGGTTTTCGAGTATCAATTTTATGAAGTAAATTTTAGATTTTCCAGGATTCGATTTTCGATCTTCAGCTGCCGAATCATGAATTCATTAATTTTATTTGCTTTTTAAAATTGAAGTAAGCAAAGTTGCAAATTTCGACTTTCGATTTTCAATTTCAAAAATTTTTGACTTTTGACTTTGAAATTCTAATTTTCGATTTGTATTATCGACACCGTGACTTTCAAGTTCAGATATTGATTTTCCACGTTCGACTTTCGGTTTTCAGTTTTTGATTTTCGGCTTTGGCCCTCGACTTTCGAATTTTAACCTTCGATTTTCGATTTAGAACTTTGATTATTTGCCTTCGATTTTCCATTTTCAAAACCGGTATTTAACTTTTAATTTGCGACTTTCATATTTTGAATTTATATTTTCGATTTTCGACTTGCGACTTTTAGTTGCAACCTTTGACTTGCTATCTTGGATTTAAATTTTTTACTTTCGACTTTCGTATTTTGACCTCTGATGTGATTCTTTATTTTTTCCTAAGATTTTTGGCTTTTTATTTTCGATTTTCCACGCCGGTTTTCGGTCTAAGGCTTTCGTGTTCAACTCTCGACCTTCAACTTTCGACATTTGACTTTTAACTTTCGACTTCTGGCCTTCGATTTTCGATTTTTAACGATGGTTTTCAACCTTCAACTTTCGACACGAGCATTTTCAGTTTCGATTTCCGATTTTCGACTTTTGACTTCCGACTTTCGTTTTTCGACTTACGATCTATCGACTTACAAGTTTCGATTTTGAAAGGCATATTTTCGTTCTCCGACTTTAACTTTGAACTTTTGCTTTGCGTTTCTTTACTTTTGACTGTGCACCTGGACATGAAGTTTTGATTTTCAATTTTCTATTTTTATTTTTTATTTTCGACTAAAAAAAGTGGATTTTCGGTTTTCTAAATGTTAATTTTCGATCTTAAGCATCCGAATTTCAACTTTTGAATTTCATACCTCGACTTTCAATTTTGGATTTGAATTTTCGACCTTCGGCTTTCGATTTTCAATGCCGTCGATTTGCGGCTTTCATATTTCAACATTCGACTTTTTAATTTTGCGGCTTTCGATTTCCAGCGCAGAATTTCGACCTTTGATTTTCGACTTTTGAATTTTAAATTTGGCCTTTTGTTTTCGACTTGCGGTTTTCCAATTTCATCTTTCGACTTTTGACTTGATATCCGTCAATGTTGATATCCGATTTTCGATTTACGATTATCGAACTTTGATTTTTGCCTTTTGATTTTCGACTATTGAGTTTTGAATTTCGACTTTAAATTTTTGACTTTTGATTTTGGCATTCGGTTTTCCAATTTCGACCTCCGTGTTTCGAGCATGCATGCATGTCGGGCTCTCTTTCTAATGTTTTCATGCAAAGCCACGAGTTTTTTTGCAAGTATGCACTCTTACGCGCGTGTAGGAAGCGAGGGTGTAAGATGAAAAATAAAAGAAGAAGTAAAGCAAACACTATAGCAATATATCCTAGCTCGCGGGCTGTTGGCAGCTTTGTGAGCGGGTTGTGCAGACAGACGCAATGGCGTATGTATGCACACAGCATCATCGGCTATTTGTTGTATGGTTGCGGCTGTGAAGAAAGCATTGGATGCTTTAATTCTCATAGTCGATAGCGTGAGAGTGGTATCATTTGTTTCTTGTTCGTTTCATAATGTTTTAAATTCCGACTTTCAATTTTCTACTTTCAATTTTCGAAAGTCCAATTTCGATTTTGAACTTGCGGCTCTTTACTTTTTGCTTGTTACTTGTTACTTGTTACTTGTTACTTGTTACTTGTTACTTGTTACTTGTTACTTGTTACTTGTTACTTGTTACTTGTTACTTGTTACTTGTTACTTGTTACTTGTTACTTGTTACTTGTTACTTGTTACTTGTTACTTGTTACTTGTTACTTGTTACTTGTTACTTGTTACTTGTTACTTGTTACTTGTTACTTTTTACTTTTTACTTTTTACTTTTTACTTTTTACTTTTTACTTTTTACTTCTTACTTTTTACGTTTTACTTTTTACTTTTTACTTTTTACTTTTTACTTTTTACTTTTTACTTTTTACTTTTTACTTTTTACTTTTTACTTTTTACTTTTTACTTTTTACTTTTTACTTTTTACTTTTTACTTTTTACTTTTTACTTTTTACTTTTTACTTTTTACTTTTTACTTTTTACTTTTTACTTTTTACTTTTTACTTTTTACTTTTTACTTTTTACTTTTTACTTTTTACTTTTTACTTTTTACTTTTTACTTTTTACTTTTTACTTTTTACTTTTTACTTTTTACTTTTTACTTTTTACTTTTTACTTTTTACTTTTTACTTTTTACTTTTTACTTTTTACTTTTTACTTTTTACTTTTTACTTTTTACTTTTTACTTTTTACTTTTTACTTTTTACTTTTTATTTTTTACTTTTTAATATTTTTCTGATGATCTTCAGTACTGCAAGTTTGTTACTGCTCAGATGGTGTCGCCGGGCAGGAAATGCCATTCGAGGGACCCGAACGGGAGGCTGACTCAGCAAGTGCATGAATCAGAACCGAATCAGAAACTTGTTTTGTTTCGCTTTTTCGCTGACTTGACTCAGAAAATATCCTGCACACACATCGGCACGTGATTCTCGCTGGAGTTGTGTTGTGGCTCGAGTTCTGTGTCATATCATTTTCGTTTTCTTTACAAAAAGGTTGGAGAGCGTAGTGCTCCTCTTTGTTATTCTTTTTTTTTTGTTTTGTTCCCTTGTCGTTTGTTGATCCACGACTTCGAGTTCATTCCACGCCAAAAACCATTTTCATGTAGCAACTCGTCTCGATCGCGGCCCAAAGGGGGAAAGCGAAAACGGAAAAGCATTAACCGTCCGAGATTACATCGCCATTTCGGCGACCGACGACGCGACGCGACGCGCGGTAAGAATTGTTCAAAATTAAGATATGTGTGCATGCACATGAATATTTATAAAGGCTTGCAAGGAGGATTAGTCCGTTTGGACTTTCTCGTCGGAGGGGGCGGCGCAACGTACGGAGGATTTGGCAGAATTGTATTTCGAAAAGTTCTCGCCGTCTTTTGTTTGTTATCAATTGTTACGGGGCGAGAATTTCCTGTGCACTGTGCGGGCACGACAGTACCCCGACAGACTTGAGTGGCAGAAGTGGTGGCACTGCACGTTGGTGTTTTGACTTTTCGAGATGATCTCGCTTCTCTGGAGGAAAAAATGTGCTGCTTTGTGTTGCATAGGGTTGACAGCAGCATAAAAAACCGGCTTACAGGAAGAAAGCTTCCCCCGTAATCGGTTGACGATCAGCTTCGCAGTCCAAATCGGACAATACACACGAAGTGGTTTGGCATGTAAGAAAGGTCGAGGAACTTGCAGTTTCGTTTTTTTCATGTTTCAGGCCGGAATTTTATTCTGGCTGTATGACTTTGACTTCTCGGTACATCACCTATGGGAAAGCAATTGTTAGGCTGCCCTATAACAGCACATTATTGAGCATGATTTTTTCCCAAGAGAAAGTTGTAAAAATATTACGACTTTTTCACTTTTATGAAATGTATTTTAAAAGTAATAAAACACCAATTTTTTCAGCTTCCTCCAGGAGTACAGTAGCTCCCGCCTGAAGTACATCCATACGATAGATTTCGTTTTTTTTTCTTCCCTGACAATATGATGTTGGCGCTGCTGCCTGGTTTCGAACTATCCAATTTGGCTTTCATTGTTTTTCTTTTATTTCCTACGAGGCGCCATTCGGGACAGGAGTAGGTCCATCAGTAATTTTCTTTACTTTATCTACGCTACGTTAAGCTTCTGTACGGTACAAAAAATGCGCTGCGCGGTTCGGATGACCGCCGCCGCTGCTGCTGCTACGGTAATTATATTTGCTATTTCTCCGATATATGCTAGGTCAAGTTTAAGGGCCGTAATTGATTCGGGAAGTGGGTCAACGGAATGTAGGTACTGTCGCGGCGGATTTCGAAGCCGTTTGTATGGACAACGGTCAGATCGTGGCCTGCAAGTCAAAGAAAAGAGATGATTGCTTGATTGTTACATTACTGCCGGACTGAAGTTATGGTTGCTGGCACTAATGTTGGATAGTTTTCTATCGATGTCAAGAGGATTTTTTTCCGACGTTAATGTGAACTAAACAGCGTCGATCATCGTGAATCAAATAGAGTTTTAAATTTTCAAGCAATTTTTGAAATTTTTGATTCCAAAACCAATGCAATGTATCAGTAATTGATAATCAAATTATGAAAATTACCAATTGATTAAGATGCCTTCATTTTCAAACCCAGCCAAAAAGGTTTAAAAGGGCCTTCGAAAACACCACCACTGGAAAAATTGATTTCAAATATTTCTGCATCGAGCGAGGTACGAAAGAAAACGATACTGAGCTTCCGTACGACAAAATAGTTTAGTTTTAGTATTAGTTTTCTTTCCCGAAAACCCGTACAGTGAAAGAGAAACAAAGCCTATATTCCTTATTTAGACCTCTCTCCTTCTCACTGGCCACCCTCATTTTTCTTGTTTGGTCTTGTCTGTTAGCCACTTGTACATCTGTTATCAATTCGGAAATTTGCTTAATGCAAGAAAAATAGAGCTTTTAGAGATTTATGTTCACGCTACGATGCTGTCAATATGAACTTGCATTTTTCCACGGTTTCCACTTCCACGACAGATAGAACCTTTCACCATTGTACGCATTGATAGCATGATATTCCTCACTTTCAGTCTTTCACTCTCTGACAGTTTGATGGTTCTCAATTTAATTTCGGCAGTGCGATAGGACTTTAAAGTTCTTTACTCATGTCAAGCGAATAAAGTGGTTCTTTATAACCAAGAAGCTGGTACTTTCATTTCATTTGCATCCCATTAATTAACCTTACTGTTTTTACGCGATAATCGAATACTCTTGGTTATTTAAGCCATCAAAAACAACAATAAAGCAACGAAAAGAAGTCTGAAATATGAGAAAAAAAATAAAGAGGTGCTACAAATCCGACGAAAGGACGATGAAAAAATGGAAAAGTGATAAGAATATGGCGAAAATACGCGATAGATAGAAACAATATCAAAATGCGATGCACAAATGCCAAAACTGCGACAAAAAGAATAAAAAGCACGTTATAAAGAGTGTGGAAAGGCGTCAAAAGAACGTCGAGACATGCTAAAAATCAGAGGGGTTGTGCACAACACACGACCGCATAGTTGACGTAGAACTACGTTAGTCTCTTTGTAGAGATAGTAGGATGTATCCATGTAGGTAATAATACGATTCTTCATGTATACAAGCTACATACGTAACGTTTATTAAAGTAGTAACATTGTATACGTTCAATCCTCAACCGATTTTGGAGTTATATCCATGAATTGATTGAATCTATTTTATTAAAACGAAACCAAGTCACACTAAACCAAACAGCAAATAAATTTTTATGATCTGTTTCTACGTTGAATAGTGCTTTTCCTCAGTTAATCGGTAGACGGTACACGAGAGTTTTCAAAAAGTTGAAAATTTTGCGCAATTTTTCTGCGGCTTACAAAAGAACACTGATAATAAAGCATTAACAAGCTGCAGACGTTTTGGAAGTGGCAGAAAATGTCGCCCGTGACCAGAAAACTTATTTCCGTCATTTGTTGGTCGTTCGCAATGGCGAAAAATTCAACTTTTCCCTCGTTGCCTGTGTTATTATGATATTAACTGGGCAAGAAAATATAATAAACTCTTCAATCGTTGTGTGGCCCTTAAAAGGACCGATTGTTTGATTATCATAACTCCAGCTTGCAATAAACTTGCACTAACACATTTAACGTAACTCTCTGTTCGGTAAATTGGAGTACCGATAACCACTAACCTGGCACGGCTTATTGCAACGGACCAACCGGAAAGCCTCAGCAGCTATGCGATCAACGAAGCTGTTCGTGTATGGTCTTGAATCACGATGAAATACCACTCCAAGTGGCCAACTGCAAGTGACGTGGGATGCTTCTGGTCGTTTAGTTGTCGCGATCAGCATATTTCCTGCCAATTCCAGGACTTCAGCAGCCAGATATTCCATCACGACAGCGAAATGAGTGCTCCAGCCTCAGTAGCCGACCGGGAACTGCAAACGTGCACGAGTTGACTTTCGTTTGCCCTGGCAAACGATGTTGGCAGTAGCTCAGCTAGCGTTTGAATAATGCTGTTCGCCGGCTTATCACGTATTATGTACCAGAACAAGCGACAAGAATCGGCCACACCTATTTTTCATGGTCCTTCATTCTATCATCTACGTTAAATAAAATAGAGCATTTCAATTTCAGTCTGTACAAAAAAAGCAAAGTTACCAGTGAGCCGTTTGCCTTTTGCTGTCAAAGAAAAATTATGCTACGTATTATTACTGTAGCATTGGTGATGGATAAATTTGTGTTGCTAAAGAAAACCGAGTGAAAAGCCGTAAGTTCAAAGTTTCCTAGGTTTCATTAATTATCGAAAACCGTTTTTTGAAGAACGAACAAATTCTTATATGAAGATGCAAAAGATGTTACTAAAACTTTCATTTTATTAAACCCATGGTTTTATGCATTTTGACGCTTGACGGAATACATTGAGCTGGTATATTTGTTGGCAGCTTCTTACCTTCCGAGATGGTCAATTCAGCCAGCAGCAACAAGCGAACAGAAGCGCGAGAGGTAATCGGTTAAAATTATTTGATAAGAAGCGAACAATTAGAATCAGTCTAAATTAAATAGAAATAAAATCAGTGAGTGAAAATTCCTCAAATCTTCATGAACATTATGTTTCGTCCTTAGAAGAACATTTTGTCAACGTGATATATTGGACATTGAAGCCTTCTTTTCCATCTTCTTGGGCAGCAACAAAACAGCTTGGATGTTTGGAGAGACACTTTTCTGAGCAGTGGTGACACCGGACAGCAATTTGTTCAACTCTTCGTTGTTGCGGATGGCCAGCTGCAAGTGACGATAATTCTGATCGTTTCATTGTCGCGAGCAGCATATTTCCACACCGATGAACATATTCAGTAACAGTTCTTCGATGAACACCTGAATGGCGAAGTAGCAGAAGGAGGCGGAACGGAAATTAACCTAGGAGCGCTCATGGAAGATAGTAATAACACCTAACACCTGATCTCCAAGAAGTCAAACGAGAAATCAGGCTGCTGAAGACCAATAAAGCCGCTGGGAAGGACCGCCTACCGGCAGAGCTTCATTTCAAGAATTTGGGAGGAGGAAAAGCTACCGGAGGAATGGATGGAAGCAGTGGTTTGTCCCATCTACAAAAAGGGTGATCGGCTAGACCGCTGCAACTATCGTGGTATTACGCTGGTAAACGCCGCCTACAAGGTACTCTCCCAGATCCTGGTACGCCGGCTGTCACCGATAGCACAAGGTTTCGTAGGGAATTATCAGGCGGGTTTCATGGGGGCTCGCGCAACTACGGACCATATTTTTACTATCAGATTTACTAGGCAGATCTTGCACAAATGTCAGCAGTACAATGTGCCCACGCATCACTTCTTTATTGATTTCAAAACAGCATACGATACGGTCGATCGAGACATGCTATGGCAGATAATGCACGAATACAGTTTTCCGGACAAACTGACGCGACTGATCAGAGCTATATTGGATCGAGTGATGTGTTTCGTATGCATCTCTGGGACACTCTCGAGTCCCTTCGAGACGCGACGAGGGTTGAGACAAGGTGACAGTCTATCCTTATGCTGTTCAACATCGCTCTTGAGGGGGTGATCCGACGAGCGGGCATCGAAACGAGAGGCACGATTTTTACCAAGAGTAACCAACTTCTAGGCTTTGCAGATGACTTCGATATCATTGCCAGGAACTTTGCGACGGCGGAGGCAATCTACGCCAGACTGAAAGTGGAGTCTAGGAGAATTGGGCTAAAAATAAATGCGTCGAAGACCAAATACATGAAAGGAAGAGGCTCAAAGGAAACAAATGCGTGCCTCCCACGGACGGTAACCGTTGACGGCGACGAACTAGAAGTGGTAGAGGAGTTCGTGTATTTGGGATCGCTGGTGACCGCGGACAACAACACTAGTAAGGAGATCCAGCGGCGCATCCAAGCGGGAAATCGGGCCTACTTTGCCCTTCGTAAAACGCTACGATCAGGAAGCATACGCCGCCGCACGAAGCTAACAATGTACAAAACCATTATTAGACCGGTAGTTCTTTATGGACTTGAAGCCGTGACGCTGCTTACGGAGGACATACGCGCCCTTGCCGTGTTCGAGCGGAAAGTGCTGCGGACGATATTTGGCGGAGTACAAACTGAAAGCGGAGAGTGACGGAGGCGTATGAATCACGAGCTACAGGCACTGCTTGGGGAGACTCCCATCGTACAGCTAGCGAAAGTTAGCAGGCTATGGTGGGCCGGACACGTCGTAAGGATGCCGGACGACTGTGCGACGAAAATAGTCCTCTTCAACAACCCCACCGGAACCAGGAACAGGGGGGCCCAACGTGCACGATGGCTCGACCAGGTCGAAAACGATTTGCGACTTCTGAGACGACTAGGAAATTGGCGACGAGTGGCCCAAGACGAAGACGAAGAAGAAGAAGAAGATGCAGTCAAAAAGCTAATATACAGCAACGTGCAGTATAAAATGCCAGATACGCTGTGCTTAGGCTTCGTGCACAAATTACGTAACGCTCAGTGGGGAGGGGGGAGGTCAAGCTAGCGTTACTTTTTGTTACGTAGGGGGAAGGGGGAGTATTGAGAAGAGTTACATAACCATTTTATCAAATTGAAAAAATACGGAATTATTTTTTGCTAAATAAATCTGAGCAGCTGCAAACCGTTTGGCCCAACATGCAATATGGGGTGATGCCTAATTGCTGTTTCAGTGGTGTAACTCTATGATTTTAGCCGCGATTCTACTTGATCAAAATTTTTGTTCTGAACTCAGACCTGGTTGTGTTAGATTATACAGTTTGACCAGAATTCAGAATTTACATTCTGATAATAGTAGTTTTGATAGGAATGTAGAATCGATGCGTTTGCAAAACTAAAAAAAAAATAAACGGATTGTGCGATTTTCATTCAATTATAGGGGGGAGGTTTAGTTTAAGTTACGTCATTTAAAGGGGGGGGGGCTATGCCAAGCGTTACTTATTGTTACATAGGGGAGAAAGGGGGTCGAAAAACTATAATGTTTGCGTTACGTAATTAGTGTACCACGCCTTATATTAATGCTAATTAGTTACCAGGAATGGGTAGTTTAATATACAAATTTGCAGTTTTCCCTCACACTAAAGTAGAAAACAACTCCCATGTCCCCTCATTGCATAGCCAGAAAGCGGATAATAATATTCGCCATGATTGTACAACATTTCGCCAAATATAATTTTGCGAAAAACCTTAAGCGGAATGAACCATTTCACGGAAAACTTTTTTGTGGAAAGTACCATTTCGTGATCCTCTCCTTACTCGCTGTCGCTCGTTCCAGGAAACCTAGGTAGACCTAGGAAAACAAATAAACCTAGACAGTAGTGATTTCTGCGGGAAGTTGCCTCCCCCCAGTGGGCGGCGCTTCCGACGGCGGGTCGCCGGCAACACTCGCGGCCGTCTCGTCCTGAATGATCTAGTATTACTATAGATAGTTTTTGTGGTCTTGTTATTGACTAATGTTTTATGGAAGAGTCTCGAGCTTCTCGAGTTCAATTAGTTTTTGAGTTTCGCAAAAAATTCTGTTTTATTTGTATGAGAGTCCATACCCCCCTACCACAGGGGTGACAGGTCTCTAACTATCATGAAATAAATTCGCCAAATTTGGTTCCATTTGTTTGATTACTTCTCAAGTTATAAGAAAATTTGTATTTCATTTGTATGGGAGCCCCCCTCTTAAAAGGGGGAGGGGTCGTAATTCACCATAGAAAAATTTCTACCATCTAAAACCCCCACATGCCAAATTTGGTTCCATTTGCTTGATTAGTTCTCGAGTTATCAGGAAATTTGTATTTCGTTTGTATAGGAGCCCCCCCTCTTAAAGAGGAGAGGAGTCATAATTCTCCTTCTAAAGAAGGGAGGGGTCTCAATTTACCATAGAATAAATTCTTGTCACCAAAAACACCCACATGCCAAATTTTGTTCTATTTGCTTGATTAGTTCTTGAGTTATGCAGAAATTTGTGTTTCATTTGTATGGGGCCCCCCCTCTTAGTGGGGGGAGGGGTCTCTAACCATCACTAAAACCTTTCCTGGCCCCAAGAACCTCTACATGCAAATTTTCACGCCGATTGGTTCAGTAGTTTTTGATTCTATAAGGAACATCCCGACAGAAATCCATTTTTATATATAAGACTAGCTGACCCGACAAACTTCGTATTGCCACAAAATAACCTGTGTTGTACATAAATCATGAATCTTGGATGATCTTTGTCACAATCTCGAGTTTTGCAAGTTTCTGAGGAGTTCAACCTTAGATGATTCATTTTGGCAGTTACGTAACTATGAAAGCATCCCAGGTAATTAATAAGCATCACCAATGCTATTTAAATGTAGACCAATAAGCATTAAAGTCGCCTTAAATGCTTTAATTAGCATTGCTTTAATTGCTATTTTGGCAAAATATACAGCTGCTTTACTGATAACCTACTTATAGTGCTGACAATGCTAATTTACAGCTAATTACCGACACGAAGAATTTGAATACAATTTTAGATACAAATTTACAACACCTATGCAGTCAAAAACATAATATACAACAACGTGCAGTATAAAATGCCAGATACGCTGATTTGCTGCTTATGTTAATGCTTATTAGTTACCAGGAATGGGTAGTTTAATATACAAATTATACAGTAAAGTAGAAAACAACTCCCCTGTCCCCTCATTGCATAGCCAGAAAGCGGATAGTAATATTCGCCATGATTGTACAATATTTCACCGAATATCATTTTGCGAAAAACCTTAAGTGGAATGTACCATTTCACGGAAAACTTTTTTGTGGAAAGTACCATTTCGCGATCCTCTCCTTAATTGCTGTCGCTCGTTCCAGGAAACCCAGGTAGACCTAGAATAATGCGTACCGTCGGTGCCTTGTGCACGTGTAGGCATAAAATAGACCCTACAGTGGTTCATAGCCTCTTATTCAGCAACTCCTATTCCTACCGCCTCGTGGTACCAGCCGGGATACGAGCAACTTTGGTGGAGATCGGGTAACCAACCCCGGTGGAAGCCAAGGTCGTATGCTGACAGGAAAGGAGGGCTCTTTCGAGCTTCGTTGGCCCTCCGGCGAAACAGGGGGTTGGTGTAGCAGGCTTTGCAAGCCGTCACCACGAAAAATATTAAAGCATGGAACGAAGAACAAATATATTCTTACGGGAACAATCGGAATAGACCCACGCGACGAAAAAGGACTATGGATTGGAAACTCGGGACGTGGAACTGCCGATCTCTCAACTTCCAAGGGGGCACTCGAGTGCTCTCCGACGTATTGAAGAGCCGCAAGTTCGCCGTCGTAGCGCTGCAGGAGGTGTGCTGGAAGAGCTCAACGGTACGTACGTTCAGAGATGGACATACCATCTACCAGAGCTGCGGCAACACACACGAGCTGGGTACAGCTTTCATAGTGATGGGCGAGATGCGGAAACGGGTGATTGGGTGGTGGCCAATCAATTCTCGAATGTGCAGGTTGAGAATCAAGGGCCGATTCTTCAACATAACCATCATCAACGTACACAGCCCTCACCTCAGAAGTACCGATGACGACAAGGATGAATTCTACGCGCAGTTGGAGATTGAATACAACCGCTGCCCAAAACATGATATCAAGATCGTCATCGGGGATTTCAATGCTCAGGTCGGCCAGGAGGAGGAATACAAACCGGTGATTGGAGGGTTCAGTGCACACCAGCGAACCAATGAAATGGGCCTAAGACTTATCGACTTTGCCGCCTCCAAGAATATGGCCGTACGTAGTACCTTTTTCCAGCACAGAATCCACCATAAGTACACCTGGAGGTCACCAAATCAGACAGAATCACAGATCGACCACGTTTTGATCGACAGTCGGCACTTCTCAGACATTATCGACGTCAGATCCTATCGAAGCGCTAACGTTGACTCGGACCACTACCTAGTGATGGTTAAGATGCGCCCAAGACTCTCCGTTGTGAACAACATTCGGTACCGACGCCAGCCTCGGTTAGATCTCGCGCGGCTGAAGCAGCCAGACGTCGCCGCAAACTACGCGCATTCACTCGAAGCTGCACTGCCGGAAGAGGACGAGCTGGACGAAGCCCCTCTCGAGGACTGTTGGAACACTATCAAAACAGCCATCAGCAGTGTAGCGGAGAGCTCCATCGGGCATGTGGCCCGGAATCAGCGGAACGATTGGTTTGACGATGAATGTAGGAGGGTGATGGATGAGGAGAACGCTGCGCGGGCGGCCAAGATGCGCAGTGCCACACGTCAGAACGTGGAAAGACACAAACAGAAGAAGATGCAGCGAAACCAAATCTTTCGGGAGAAAAAGCGCAACCTGGAAGAGCAGGAATATGCGGAGTTGGAGCGGCTGCATCGTTCTCAGGAAACGCGGAAGTTCTACCAGAAACTGAACGGATCCCGCAAAGGCTTTGTGCCGCGAGCCGAAATGTGTCGGGATAAAACTGGCAGTATTCTGACGGACGATCGTGAGGTGACGGATAGGTGGAAGCAGCACTTCGACGAACACCTGAATGGCGCCCAGGCGGCGGGGAAAGCGATTTCGACGGTGCAGCAAACGGGGAAGAGGTGCCAGCCCCAACGATAGGCGAAGTTAAGGAGGCCATCATGCAGCTAAGGAACAACAAGTCAGCTGGAAAAGATGGCATCGGAGCGGAGCTTATTAAAATGGGACCAGAAAAGCTGGCCGTTTGTCTACACCGACTAATTATTAGAATTTGGGATACGGAACAGCTACCGGAGGAGTGGAAAGATGGGGTTATCTGCCCGATCTACAAAAAGGGCGACAAGTTGGACTGTGAGAACTATCGAGCGATCACCGTTCTCAATGCCGCTTATAAAGTGCTGTCCCAAATCATTTTCCGCCGTCTATCACCAATTGCGAATAGATTTGTGGGAACTTATCAAGCCGGCTTCGTCGAAGGTCGGTCTACAACGGATCAAATATTTACACTGCGGCAAATCCTCCAAAAGGGCCGTGAATACAGAGTTCCCACGCATCATTTATTCGTTGACTTCAAAGCCGCATATGATACCATCGACCGGAAAGAGCTATGGAAAATCATGGACGAGAACAGCTTTCCCAGGAAGCTCATCAAACTGATTAAATCTACGAT
Source organism: Sabethes cyaneus (assembly GCF_943734655.1). NCBI lineage: Eukaryota > Metazoa > Arthropoda > Insecta > Diptera > Culicidae > Sabethes > Sabethes cyaneus. The sequence goes on from NC_071354.1 coordinate 45,583,520, forward strand.
GGATGGTACGCAGTGCTGTGTTCGGATTTCGGGTGGATTGTCAAGTTCATTCGAATCACACAGAGGGCTTCGTCAAGGTGATGGTCTTTCATGCCTGCTGTTCAACATAGCGCTACAAGGTGTTATGAACCGAGCGGATATCAACACGCGGGGCACGATATTCAACAAATCTAGTCAATTCGTCTGCTTTGCCGATGACATGGATATTATCGGCAGAACATCTGTGGCGGTGGCTGAAAAGTACACCAGACTAAAGCGCGAAGCAGAAAAGATTGGGTTAAAGGTAAATACGTCTAAAACAAAGTACATGCTGGCCAGCGGAACCGAGGCCGAACGACACCGCTTGGGCAGTAGTATATTGATCGACGGCGATGAGTTTGAGGTAGTCGATGAATTTGTCTACCTTGGCTCACTGGTAACGGCGGACAATGATACCAGCCGTGAGATTCGGAGGCGTATTATCAGCGGAAGTCGTGCTTACTATGGGCTCCACAAGCAATTGCGGTCGAGCAGACTAAGTCCCCGTACAAAGTGCACCCTGTACAAGACGCTTATTAGACCGGTTGTTCTCTACGGGCATGGAACATGGACAATGCTCGAGGAGGACCTGCGAGTGCTCGGAGTTTTCGAACGACGAGTGCTAAGAACGATCTTCGGCGGCGTACAGGAGAACGGAGTATGGAGGCGGAGGATGAACCATGAACTCGCACAGCTCTACGGCGAACCCAGTATCCATAAGGTGGCTAAAGCTGGACGGATGCGATGGGCAGGGCATGTTGCAAGAATGCCGGACAACTGCCCTGCAAAGATGGTGTTCGCCTCAAATCCGGTAGGAACAAGACGACCAGGAGCGCAGCGAGCAAGATGGTTAGACCAGGTGGAGCGAGATCTGGCGGAGAGTACTCGGTGTCCGAGGAATTGGAGAGCGGTAGCCCTCAACCGAGTTACATGGAGAAATTTTGTTCAACAGGCTTTGTCTTAGGACGGCAAGCCACCTAAGTAAGTAAGTAAGGTAGACCTAGGAAAACAAATAAACCTAGACAGTAGTGATTTTTGCGGGGAATTGCCTCCCCCCAGTGGGCGGCGCTTCCGACGGCGGGTCACCGGCAACACTCGCGGCCGTCTCGTCCTGAAAGATCTAGTGTTACTATAGATAGCTTTTGTGGTCTTGTTATTGACTAATGTTTTATGGAAGAGTCTCGAATTTCTAGAGTTCGATTAGTTTTTGAGTTTCGCAAAAAAATCTGTTTTATTTGTATGAAAGTCCATATCCCCCTACCACAGGGGTGAGAGGTCTCTAACTATCATAAAATAAATTCAAGACTCCAAAATCTCCCACATGCCAAATTTGGTTCCATTTGCTTGATTAGTTCTCAAGTTATAAGGAAATTTGAATTTCATTTGTATGGGACCCCTTCGCCCCCCTCCTAAACAGGGGAGGGGTCTTAATTCATCATAGAAAAAATTTCTGCCCCTTAAAAGCCCTACATGCCAAATTTGTCTCCAAAAACACCCACATGCCAAATTTGGTTCCATTTGCTTAATTAGTTCTCGAGTTATGAGGAAATTTGTATTTTATTGGTACAGGAGCCCCCCTCTTAAAGTGGGGAGGGGTCCTAATTCACCATAAAAAATATTTTTGCCCTCGAAAACTTCCACATGCCAAATTTTGTTCCTTTTGCTTGATTAGATCTCGAGTTATAAGAAAATTTGTATTTCGTTTGTATAGGAGCCCCCCCTCCTAAATTGAGGAGGGGTCCCAATTCATCATAGAAAAAAGTTTTGTCTCCAAAAACACCCACATGCCAAATTTGGTTTCATTTGCTTGATTAGTTCTCGAGTTATGAGGAACTTTGTATTTCATTTGTATGGAAGCCCCCCCTCTTAAAGGGGAGAGGAGTCATAATTCCCCTTCTAAAGATGGGAGGGGTCCCAATTTACCATAGAATAATTTCTTGTCACCAAACACACCCACATGCCAAATTTTGTTCTATTTGCTTGATTTGTTCTCGAGTTATGCAGAAATTTGTGATTCATTTGTATGGGAGCCCCCCCTCTTAGTGGGGGGAGGGGTCTCTAACCATTACTAAAACCTTTCCTGGCCCCAAGAACCTCTACATGCAAATTTTCACGCCGATTGGTTCAGTAGTTTTTGATTCTATAAGGAACATCCCGACAGAAATCCATTTTTATATATAAGACTAGAGGAGTGGGGCGCGTTGCTGCGCCATTTTTTTTCGTAATATTAATTAAAAACGTGTATGAAAATTGACTTAAAATAGTGTTTATTGTAACGCATACAACAATATTATATTATATACAACATTTTTAGTTATTCCATCTGTTGTGTATATGAATAATGCTGATGGTTTACCAACTCTTGAACACGCAACGTACAGCTGTCCATGCGAAAAGCATGGATTTGCTAAGTTCAAACCGCATACTTCCAAGGATTGTCCTTGTGCCTTATTAATCGTTATCGCAAAAGCAAGACGGACCGGAAATTGAAGTCGTTTAAATTCAAACGGTAAATCAGTTGGAATCATTGGGATTCGGGGAATGAAAACTTCTTCGCCTTTGTATTTTCCGTTTAAAATAGTAGCTTCAATCACATTGTTCATTAGTTTTTTGACTGATAGTCTCGTACCATTACATAGACGTGGTTGATTAATATTTCGTAGCATAATGATTGGTGCTCCAACTTTTAGTTGTAGTATATGTGGAGGCATACCAGGCAAATCAAGTGAGTTTAAAAACTCAGCAGGATAATTCACTACTTCTTCTTGATTAATAATACTATCCACTAACTTATATGTTATTGATATTCCTGGTATTAAATTCTGAATATCTGTATTGAGATCATTAACATCTTTGTTTTTTGCTGCCAATATTGCTCTCTCGCTTAACTAAGCATGATTTTTATATTGTTGTGCTATGTTTAGGAATACTTTTTGGATTAATTCTTCTTTAGAATGAGCAATACTATAAAATGTTTCCGGTAATGCTATTAAGCCAGTATTATTATCGACTGGTATTTTACCATTTCCCAAGTCCAATAGTTGCTTAGAAAACTCATCTGCTGACGGGTCGTTTTGTAATTGAACACGCACATTTGTAGTAAGTTTCCGTTTTTTACAAATCTCCACAAATTTGAAGACTTTAAGCACGCATTCCATTCAACTGCAGCCGTAGAACGCAGAATAACTGGGAGTGTTTGCCGGAAATCACCTGTCGTTCAGCGCAGGATACTTTTAACCAAGAATTGTTAAGAGAACAACAGTATGATTGTAATGAATTGAATACATTTGTACAATCCATTCTTCCGAAGTTCAATTATGAACAAAAAATGCCTATAGTTTGATTATGCAATTGGATAAAATGTTCGCTGCACAACACTTTCAGCTCTTCTCTTAATCCCTCTACGTTCTGTTTCCTTTGTTTGTCTACCAAGATTAGTTCTTTTTGGTGGAATAGTGTTAAAATGTCATGTTAAGTTTTGTAAAATACAGACAATGCTGCAAAACCTTTGAATTTAGATTTGTAAAATTCAACAATTAATTGGTGTTGACATGAGATTGCTTTGATGTTTTTGCTTTTTCGATAGTAGTGAATGTATGCGATTGAAATGCAGTTTGTTCCACATGCAGTATTTTCGAAATTTTAAAAACTTCCACATACAGAAATTGAGCAAAACTATGCTAATAACATTCCTCACATCATACGCAACGTATATGCCAAGTTTCAATAAAATCCGTCGAGCGGTTTGCGAGTCTATACCGGACACACGAACAGCATTTCATTTTTATATGTATAGAACAGAGAAGATAGAAGATAGATATCGAAAGATTAATATTTTGAGCAAAAAAAATTTTGAAAACGTTCGGATGAATTCGAAAAATTAGCAAAGTTACAGCTATTTGTACCGCGCATGTGCGGAGCGATTACACAGCGAATAAAAACTTCAACGCCGTTTTCCTCGAAATCAGGTTTTTGAAGTCGGTACTACAAATATCTCAAGAACGGCTCAAGCAATTCACTTGCTTCTTTTTTTTTTGTTTAAAAACTTATGAAATTATCTTGTCTTTAACCTCAAAGGTCAAAAGTCAAAAGTCGAAGTTCGGTAATCGAAAGATGGAAATCAAAAACCAAAAACTTAATCAAGTGGAAATTTTGAAATCAAAAGTCAAAAATAAAACCTAATAAATAAAAAGTTAAACGCAAAGAGCGAAAAATAAAAAATAGCAGAGAAGATATAGAAATAAAAACGCTAGTTTGCAAGCTAGAAAGTAAGAGCAGTAAACGGAAAAGTAATATTAGCGAGCAAACAATTCGAAGTACAATGTAATTAACATTCTAGAGAAGATGAGCAATGAAACTATGTCTATTACGCGAAAGCATCTAGAAAATAATTCAATCTCACTCGAAGCTTAGAACAGTGAGTTCTGTCCTAGACTAGCAATCAAATCTGCAAGTAGGACCAGAGAAAAGAAAACTGCACCGAGAAAGTATGAAATTAATTGCACCGAGCAAAGCAACGGTTTATCGGAAAGCGAATGCAGTCAACCGTTCTCCTTCCATCAGCAGCAGCAGCAGCAGCAGCAGCCGTCAACATCACGTAATCACGCTTGTCAATGTACCCATACTCATTGCAAACCGCGCAAACTCTGCAAGAATATTCGATTCGCTTTCTTTCTCCGCAGATATTTGCTATTCGCTGGTGCTCCTGCTGCAGCATGCACCGCTTCTTCCACTCCGCTTCTTTGTTGGTTGCAATTTTACTTTCTTCTCCATTTCACCTGCATCGGACGGACCATTGCGTGGAACATATTAGAAGTTATGCTATGTCTTCTTCTCGAAAGAAAGCCTCAAGGCTGCTGCTGCTGCTGCTGCTATGCTGCTCTGACTTCACGATTCGATCGGTACATTTTACCGATAGTTTAGTAAGTAGTTTGTATGTAATAATGGTTGCATGCAAATTTCTCCCTTATGCTCAGCAGCTTCATCACATTGGACAACACTTTGCATGCGCTGCTTCGCTGGGGCTATTTAGCTTGCAATGTGATTTTCTATTACCGATCGTTCAGCTTTGGCAAAACGACTCATGGATTAACAACGTCGATGATGACGAAAAAAGCGAACAGTGGAACCGAAGCTGACTTTTTTTAAACGAAAAAAAAATTTTTTTCTAGTTTTGAAAACTCATTGAGACTTGTCAAATTATCAGTTGTAATCACTGTTGAGTGAAACTGTCAAATTTTGGCAAACAATCCTCGCACTGTGCGCCCAGCATATGTACAGCAGCAGCAGCAGAGTAATTATTTTTACGTGCCCATCCTCACTTAATCGGTGGTGGTTATCCTCTGGCCACATGGTTACGATCATTACGAGCATGATTACATTGTAGACCAGCACGCGACCGGTACTTTTAAAACCCCGGGTCTCCTCAAGCGGTCGTTTACGTACTTTGTATCGGTAAATATTTTTCGGAGCAACCACATCGAACGCATTAGCCGGAGCACGGTTGAATTCTCCGAATTCTTCACCCTTGATTATGCCACTTCACGGTGCTCTTGGGCGAAATCGTGACATTTTATTATGCTCGCTTCTCGCCTCTCGCGGTCCTGTCTTATCGGGGGGAAGAGCTTGCGCTGCGAAATGGCAACTGCTGGCCAACCTTCCAGTCTTCCAGTCAGTCAGCCGGCCAGACATCATCACCTTCTGCGAATGTGCGGTGCGGCCTTCGCCGAGATCTGCTCCAGAAGCAATTTACATCAAATTAATAGGACAAGAAAATTGAATAATAATCATTCGCGAGATGAGCGATTAAAATTCGAGATACACGCTCGCGATCGTGCTTCTCCTGGATCTGCTTCGGTGCTACCGTTTGCCGGGCCAGGCAGTTTGCCGATGCCGCTGCTGCTGCCAAGAAGAACTTTATAAAACTAGAACTGATCGTCGTTGTTCTGGTTTTCTGGTTCTTGTGATCATATTACTCTCCCTAGACTTTCCTTCTTCCACTCCACTAGCCGCTCGGCCAGTGTGCCGTTGTTGATTGGACACCACCAGTTCCAGGCCAGGCCAGGCTAGGCTAGGCTAGGCTAGGCTAAGCCAGGCAATGCATCCATGGTGGACCCACTTCTTGTCCTCGGTGTCTCTGATTTGACGCGTCACTTTTTTGCTCAATAAAAGCAATTCATAATAAACGCTGCGGCACGTAACGGTCCCGATCACGCGTGTTGTCTTCTGTGCGCTCTGGAATGCCTGTGCTGGGAGTTGGGAAGTTGTCCCATCTGGGAAAATATGTGGAATCATTGCATAATTCGCTTACTCGCTGACTGGTACCGTACTAGAACTGGTGCAGAGAGCTGGTAAACTATGTTAGAACTGTTTTATTATTAACAGGTAATCAAGGTTATTAATGCGGATAAGAGCTAACGCATAAAAGGTACATGGTGGAACACGTATAATAACGGGATCGACTTTTTTCCCGTATTATTCGTTTGATCTTGTACTGGAATCATCCAGTTGAATGAAGATGAAATTAAGAAATTACGCGGAACGTCGTAATTAACAAATAATATGATTTTTCATAATACTTAACATACTTTTACCAGAAGCTTGAGTTTGAAAAAAAAATGATTTTCTGTTTCGATAGGCTTCGCAACTTACTTCAGAGTACAGGACCACTACGGGACTAGTGCAACGACTCTATTGTCTCTAATAGTACCTTCCAGTTGAGATTTGGCAGTTGGTGCCGAATTGTACATTTAGGCAAAAATTGAGCCACGGGACCTGACCCTGCCGTGAGAGTCGGCAAATCAGAAGCCCTTAAGTCAAGATATAACTTCGTGCCGATGACTGGATGGCTGGAGGGGTGAAAACATGCCAGTCGCGAACGGAATGCTTTGGACATCTTTTCCCTACTGTGCCATGTGGGGCTCTAGTATGGTCGATCTTTGTTGTCCCTTGCATCTCATAGGAACAACCTAGGAGTCCTATTCCATTTCTCTTATGGATATTACGGCAGTCAAATAGTTAGAGTTGCACAAATAAATTCAACACAAACGGGCAGCAAATTTGTATTTATGCGAGAAACTTTTCAATGGCTCTGTCACCATCGCATTGATTCAGGAGCCATATTTTCGCAAGGGGTAGTTTCATTCGACGGATATTGGATACCAAAACTTTGCTGTTTTCAGCAAAACTGGTATAACAAATCCTCATTCGATGCCCAGGGCATGCAAATTGTTGCATAGGTCAATAAGTGCATGCCTTATCTCTGAGTTGACTGCTCGAGATATTTGTGCAGTCACAGTAGAAATCGTCGTCGATGATGTCCATAGGTGCTATTTCTACTGTTCTGCATACTTACCACATAACGAACCGTTTCCGAGCGACGATTTCAGAAATGTGGTGAGATACTGCCAATCTAATGGGCCTCCGCTCATTGTAGGCAGTGATGTCAATGCCCATCACATCATTTGGGGCAGCTCGGATATCAATCTGAGAGGCTCTGATTTGATGGAATATTTGGAATACTCAACATTGGCAATTGTTCAACTTTCATACGAACTGGTAGAGAGGAAGTGTTAGATATAACACTCTGCTCTAACAGGATCAGTTATGAGTTGGCACAACGGCATGACAAAAGATAGGAGTCAAAACGACTACTTGTTAAGCGTAGCTAACAACACCCTCCCCCTCCCCTCCTCACCTTTCCGCTCTTTCCCCTCCTTCACCAAAAAAAATTCATTTCTTTCCCCTACCGTCCCTTCATCAATTGTATAACCACTGTTTCAAAAAAAAAATCAATTCAGTTAGTTTCATTCGGAAGTTAAGAACATTTTGTACTGAAAATTTTACTTTATGAAATTTAGAAGCGAGGCTATGAAATAAGTGTTTCTCGAGGTGTTTTATTCAAATTTCTCTTTAAAAAAGCGAGCTAAAGTTGGTTGGTTTTATATATCAATTTGAAGCTCTGGTATCGTTCTCTTCTACGACTCGTTCTTTAGCGTGGAACGGCTATTTCGTTTAGTTTGTTGCAAGTTAAGACGGCTTAGTGGTGTAATTGGTTAAACAACACACTCGACGGGAAATTGAGAGCTGTAAGTTCGACTCTCACCTTCGCTAAGTCTATATTTTTAGCCTACTATCAAGAATTTTTCAGTTTGCCTGAATCTACATTTTTCGCATTAGGGGGGACCCTACGCTGGAAAGTCGGGAAAATCGAATTTCATTTTTTTGCATTTTCAAGACGCTTACACCTGAGTAATTCTCGCTGAAGCGGGGCCACTACTGACACGAGGTCTTCAAATATTGGAATTTTTGCGCTTAATTGGTTGAAAATGGTTATAAAAATAAGAATTATACTTTAGATACTTCGAAATAGGGGACCCCTCGTTCGCCAAGGGGCCTAACAGTTTCAAAAAAAGTTGAATTTTGAGCAAACCTTGAGATCTATATTGTAATATTTCTTAAATTTGCTATGAAACAACTAACAAATGGCCCGGTTCTGTAAAGAAGAAGAACAGGGCTTTCAAATGGGGTTAAAATAATTTTGGCGGTCATCTTGGATTTGGTCGCCATATTGGATTTTATCAAAAAATCGCCGTTTTCGCCAGGATCCCCCCAACCGATTTTAATTTCAAGACCACCATCGGAAAGCTGAGAAAAAATTCTATTAACATTCATCAGGTTAGGTGTGCAATGGCATTAACTAAATAAAGCAATTAATTTTCTGTAGCAATATATTCCAATATATGAGCGTTGTAACCGTTTTTTGATCTTCTTTACAGAACCGGGCCATTTATTAGTTGTTTCATAGCGAATTTATGAAATATTACATGATGATTACATGAAGGTTTGCTCAAAATTTAACTTTTTTTGAAACTGTTAGACCCCTTGGCGAACGAGGGGTGCACTATTTCGAGGTATCAAAAGTGTAATTTTTATTGTTTAACCATTTTCAACCAATTAAGCGCAAAAGTTCCAATATTTGAAGACCTCGTGTCAGTAGTGGCCCCGTTTCAGCGAGAATCACTCACCTTCAGAAATGTCATGTCAAAAGGATTTTTTAATATCTGATCTCGTTGAAAACTTATGGCAAATATTGTGGAGGCACCTCAAGCGAAGTCCGTTGCTGTACGAAACTTTGAACGTGTTTTCCCCAAAACCATGTTTCTTTAGCTGGCGGTGCGTGTATCTCAGAATCTAGAGGACCGATTTGACTGAAATTTTTTTTCAGCATGTAATACTGAATTATTTAAATTGTTACGTAGCCGTTTTTGGATATCTCAATTTTTCAATTTTTTATGAGCTTTTAATTGGCGATTTTTGATGAAAAATCACCTTTCTTTTGGAAAAATTGCCGCCTTTTTCGTAATTTTTTGAATTTTCAAAAACCGCTACGTAACAATTTAGGTATTGACCTAAGGCTTCAAAATCATCCTTGAAATCCATTCTACGATACTCCGTTGTTTCCCGGCACGTACCGCCAGCAAGGAACTCTTTTCTAGAGGGCATTCACGCGCCCACCTGCCACCAGCATAATAATCACTATTGTGGTATTCAAAAATAACAAAATATATCTTCAAATATACATTAACCAATAACCAAAATACCTCAACACTTAACTATAATTCTAGTATCTGAAAAAAATTTACGAAAATCTATTATTTGTCGGTCTTCCAGAGTAGAGTAAGCATTTATTCTTACGCAACAAAAAAGTTGCAATTTAAGTTTAAACGTATCAAGTGTTCAAACGTTTTGAGTGTTGAATTAATATCTGAATACTGTACGAAATCATTCATCACGCATAGCACACCAGATCACCGCGTGCGACAGACACAGTCTGACACGTATGAAAAACCACAGATCAACAATGTCATCTAATACTGTTGCTACTGCTGCTCCTGAGCAACAATCAGTTGGTCGTTGCTGCTCATGACAACCTAAGGAACTTGCTTTCCTGTCCCACGCTGTTGTGTAAACTGTTTTGGCAGCACATTCCTGTGCCGAACCAATTCCGTTAATTTTGGTACAGTTGAAGTAGGTTCGCTTGTTGAACTGCTATCAACGTTGAAACACTTCTAGGTGGTTTAGTACCAGTATTTTTATCTACGAATCTCATCTCACGCATTTTGAAAATCCAAACTTCACTATGAATCTTTCTTAAGGTGAAATTACTAGGTACCTATTTGGTATACCATTTTAACCGAAAGAAACTGGCACGAAATAATTTTTGACGTCTATTTGCGACCGCGGATTGCTTCGATCTCAAAAACAGATCCAGGACTACTTTTTAAAATTAGTTTTTTCTAATGCCCCATATTTTTTCATTTATGCCATCATGCGAATTTGAAAGTTCAACAATGAAGAAAATAATGGGTCCAGACGGGGTCGTCACGTCAAGTGACCGAGAAAAAGTACAAACTTGTAATCGACCTTTTCGGATTTTCACCAAACTCGGTCAGATTGTTCGTTTTGGGCCAAGAAGCAAAAATCCCAAGTTTGGTGTCGATTGGACTTTCCCGCGATTTTTGGGAACCCCGCCCCCGTTTATTAGAAAAAGCATCATTTTCGTCATATTCGCTAATTTTCTTTTACTTATATCTTCGTAAATATTCAATTTAGAAAAAAAAGTTTTTCTACATTTTAATGGGAAATCATCTGAGAAATCCGAAAAAAATATCAGTTTTTTGCGGCAGCGCTTCCAAATACTTTTATTTTAGATCTGAAAACTAAATTTGTATTTTTCTCTCAATGAGTACAATTTGATGTCAAAAATTTCAACACCATCGTGTTCCTTAGACTTTTTTACATAAGAATCACGCAAAACCACGAGGTGTTCCGTCCCGTTCTCGAGATATATCGTTTTGAAACAATTCCCAATTTTTCAAGTAAAATCATAAACAAAATAAAATTTCCTAGCAATAAGAAAGTAACAAAATAAAGCAGAATTATTTATTTTATTCATTATTTCTTTCATCTGACCTCTAAGGCCTCAATGAAAATTGGGGGTGCCCACCTGAGGTTATTCTGGTTTAATCTAAAGCAACATTGCGCGGTTGTGAAAGCACATAAATAGTGTATAATACAACTAAAGCTTGTTTTTGAGCGTCTTAGCAGAATACGCAAATTGAGTGAACGAAAAGTCAAAAACCCGATTTAATCCACCTAGTGGTGAAAGGAACCTTTGTTATACGGTCTTACTTGGTATTTGAGATAGAAATCGATACGTTTTCGGAACATAATTCATCTATTGGTTAACGTTGCGTAATGCGTTGGTTTACATAAAATTTTTGAAAATTGAATAAGTTTACAAATTTTGAACAAAATAGGAACACTTTTAAATTTTGATAGATCCTATTTTCATGTAATTCCTGAGTAAGGATAAGTAAGTTGTTATTAATTTGAGTAAGTGCAAATAAAAGTAAGTTGTAAGAGGAAATATTATTCTTTAACATATACATTGCGTAGTAAAGGTCTAGTTTATAGGTTTTTGAACTATGCATAATTTCCTGTAATGCCATTCTATTTGATTCACATCAATAGAGTTTACTTGAATAATTTTAATCAATTTTTATTAACCTTCGGTTACTCACGCTGTTGTATTTTGTACAACACGTGTAGGTTTTTCAACGCCATATTGTTATAAAGTTACAAATCGTTGTTTAACTAACGAATATTCTTCAATAAACTTATTCTGAGCAAAATGTCATAATTATTCAATGCATTAATAATTTAAATTGTTGGAAAAATAGATCAGCATAAACCGTCATCACAGAAACGAAACAATCAGCATGCGAGGTGTACCGCAATTGACCCCAAGTGGAATTTTCTTTCGTTTCTTCATATGGAAAAATGGTGTCTGTATGCAGCAAAACTAGCCAATGTAAAATGTTTAAAATGTATCCGTCTGCTGGTAGTCGAGTAATTCGTAATCAAAATTAAGGTATTTTTTATAATCAAAGTTCTACAGTTCCTAAACAAGCAAACATAGAGGTATACTATATTCAGCAAAGTTGTTTATTTTTATCATTTGTACAATTTTGTAATACAAGAAAAAGTCATACAACAATTACAAAAAGAGCAAAAATATAAAAACTGAGTTTACAAATTCATATACAATAAATAAGATTTTTCTATCTTAGCTGCAGAGATGGAAGGTTACTGTCTCTAGCAAAATTTCTTGTAATAATATGCTCTATAACTTTGCAGAGCACATCAATGTGTTATATTGACACTGAAGAAAAATAATTTTTTTTATTTCACTTTTAGGGGGATTAATCAAAATTTAGATTCCACCAGACGATAGAGCTTTTAATTTCAAGAAACTATTCTAAAGGTTCGATAAACCTAAAACCAAGTTTTCCCAGTCAAACCTCTAGTGCGCACGTTTTCTTTGGTTTGGGATTATAGTGCGCGCGAGTAACTGTGTTGCAAAAGTTGGCGCGAGTGTTCGAGGGGTAATATCTTTTGACCGGTACAACCAATTCTTATGAAATTTTGCATATATATTCGTATTGTCAAAACCTCTCGTTTGATATTAAAATATTTCAAATTAGGTAAATTATCTTGGTTAAAATCATTATAAATTATTGTTAATTTTGGTGTGGTGTATACAGTTGCTCATAACTTTCAAATTAAACGTCCAATCAAAAAACCATTCAATAGTGATCAATTAGCATATATTATCTTTCAAATGAGACTAATAGCGCATAAATCGGTTTGGCCATCTCTAAGAAACAGGCGATAATTATTTCCTTGTCAAAACAGGTTTTTTAAGCATAACTTTCAAACTACTTGTTTGTTTTCAATTAAAAATTTCTGAATAATTTAGCTTTAATAAGGGCTTTCATTTGATACTAAGATCGTTGAAATCGGTCATGTAGTTCTAGAGAAACCCGTGTCACGTATTTTTCACATCTTTGCTTATAACTTTTAAACGAAACGTCGTATCACGAAACAACTCAATAGTGATTTACTAGACAGTAACACCTTTCAAACAAAAGTAATAGCGAACGATTCGGTTCAGCCATCTTTGAGAAACAGGCGATAGAAAAAATCATTACATACATACACACACACACACACACACAGACATTGCTCAAATCGTCGAACCCTATCGATTGGTATATGTGACTTGGCCCTCCGGGCCTCCGATCAATTTCGTGTTTTTCGACCAATTTTTAAACCTTTGTTATAGTATAACAAAGGTAATATAGTATAACAAAGGTAAAAACAATTCCTTGATTCTCATGCCTTCAACCATGTGAGATGGCTAGCAGCAGAGGTGACACAATGTCAACTGTGCAACAATACCATTCACTAAATATAGAGTTCATAAGTCAGATATCTTTGTATGGAAAATGTTTGAAGGTACTGAAGCATAATTTTTAAATACAGTTATACCAATTGTAAACTAAACGCTTGGAACTGTCGTGCAGTCTAAACAGCACAAACAACACGTTACGTCGATACTACGTCGATATGTTTTCTTTGTTTATACTAGAATGGTTATCTTACAAAAACTTGGTGCCCTCAAGTAATTCAAACAATTCTTATTCAAGCGCAACTTGTCTTCTTTATGAATACAATAAGTATTGATGAACCTATCACGCTCTTGGAGAAATTTTCTTTGTCTTGTACAAGAAATGTTAATCTAATAAGCGCTTTCGGGTTGATTTCGATAAAACCATTGAAATAATGGCGAACAGGGCTATTTTGATTACTTTTGAAATTGTAGTCAATTGCATTTGGGCGCTTATAAATATGGTATTATGCAATACCATTAGTGATCTTATCTTTTTAAATAAATGTTTAGACATATAAAAGCCTTTTTGCCACAATTAGTTAAAAATTTGGTAGCTATCAACTTCTTCATGAAATCATTAATTTTTGCCTTTCTACTATATAAATATATAGTATAAAGGTATAGAAATCACTTGGAAAACCGGAAATGGAAAGAAGGTCCTGCGGGCCGAATGTTATATACCATTCGACTCAGTTTCGAAAACTGAGCATTTTCTGTGTGTGTGTATGTATGTGTGTGTGTGTGTGTGTGTGTGTGTGTGTGTGTATGTAACGCTTTCAATCTCACTCACTTTTCTCGGAGATGGCTGGACCGATTTTAATGTTCTTAGTGTCAAATAAAAGGTCTAGGTGTCCCATTGGTCGCTATTGAATTTCATACTGATTGAACTTTTAGTTCAAAAGTTATGTATAAAAATACGAAAAATATGGGACTTCATTATCTCATAGATCCCTTAACCGATTTGAACAAAATTGATTGCATATGAAAGAGGAGTCTTACAAACCCTTAACTTCCAAATTTCATGACGATTGGGCTTGTAGTTTGAAAGTTACATAAATAAATGTGAAAAAATAGTATTTAAAACCTATTTTTGTAACATTTAAGAATTAATTCAATGAAAAACATCACACATTTTATTATTATTTGAAAATTACTGCTAAGATCTATCAAACGAAACCGAGTTATTTAAAATCGGACGGTGCATTCAAAAGTTATTCAAACTTTAACACTTAAGCACCGTATATTAAACCGTTAAAACGTGTGAAATCAAAACATATCAATCAAATGTTGATTGTATTCAATGTGTGTAATGTATGTATGTATGTATGTATGTATGTATGTATGTATGTATGTATGTATGTATGTATGTATGTATGTATGTATGTATGTATGTATGTATGTATGTACGTATGTATGTATGTATGTATGTATGTATGTATGTATGTATGTATGTATGTATGTATGTATGTATGTATGTATGTATGTATGTATGTATATGTGTGTATGTGATGACAATTTGCAATTTTGAAATTTGCATTGAAATTCAAGAAAAGTGAGAAACATGTCAATTGTCTGAACTTTTTGAAGCCTCTTAGTGGGATACGAACTCTGAAATAAAAGAAAAGAAAAAAACTTTTACCGACTAAACTGCCCATGGATGTATAGTTGACGTAAAAACCAAAATGACCAAAATGTACTTTTTCGGTCTTACGCACTCTTAACTATGTTGTTCACATGTCCAATACTCAAACAACATATGTTTGTTCGAAAATATTCGAGAAATTTAGGAAAATTGAGTTACTCTGCTATTGGTTTCACGTAATGCTAATGGTTGACGTAATTTCCTGCATAATCAATCAGCATAGTAACCTATTTGTTTTTGTAGCTTTACGCCAAGTAATCGTTCAAAAAACAGTCTGTTTATTCACATAAACTGGCGTTCGCATTTTTTAGACACAATAAATGAGGAATGAATCATGAAACCCCATCAGTCCTGTTTTGATTAATAAACTCTATTAACAGATTAACAAATTATTCGTTTGAAAAAGTTTATAGCAAAGATTATATGGCTTTTAACGATAAAAATGCGTTTTCTCAACAATCATGGTGCTGGTCGTTACGTCGACTATGCATCCATGGGCAGTAAATTCCACTATTTAATATTTATTCGCGACAGATACGTATACGCTTTGAAATAAGACACTGATGAAGCCTGCACGTCGTAGGCGAACTACGTATCTGTCGCAAATAAATATTAAATAGTGGGATTCAATCGAAAAGCCTTTTCTTTTCTTTTGATTTTTCCAAATAAATTTATACAAATTTCATACAAATTTTGCGCATTAATAGATGCTCTTTTCAATCCATAGATACTAGAGCTTAGAAATGTTATATGAAAAATAGGAAGTAAACGTTGCACGGTAGTAACTTTGTAAGATTTGTTTTCGTTAGTGACATTTTAAAGGACAGATGTCTTATGTCATGTATCATATTTTAATAAATAAATCAAAAATGACAAGCACTGGAAATCATATCGATCATATTTCTCATTCTCAAGCATGTTTATGGCGCAGTTTTTGCACTATTTTTCGACCTCATCTTGTTTTCCTAACCCTCTAACATTGTAAAAACGATGTGATCAAGTTAATGACTATCTTTTCATGAAAGTACATTAAAAAGAAGCTTAAGTTTTGATTTTCATGCAAAAATAATTATCTGAAGGAGCGCCAGCTAAGAAAAAGTTCAATTTCTCTTTTTCATATCTAATGCTCTATTCAGTTATTTTTCTAATTCAGATATATTGCAAATTGAAGCCAAGCAAACTAATAGTAAAATTTTAAGATTAATCATTTTGTTGTAGATATCCTTTTTCTTCAAAAGCGAAGTATAATAATAATTTTTCTGAACTCTTGGTTTTCAAAGATGCTAACTTTTGAACGCATGGTATTAACATAAAAATATCAAAAAAATCTACCCTTTGGGTTAAAACCACTCAAAAAAAAAATATCAAAAAATCTGCTATGAACACATATTTCATATAGTCAGTTCAAAACAAGTTTCGTATGTGGCTCTGAAACCCGAAGGCCAACCGATTATAAAACTAAATAAGGTGTTCATCAAATAACATAAATGTCGCTTACAAGTATTTAATTAGTATAAGGATTTTGAGGAATACGGAACGGATATTTAAAAATATAGTCAAGTTAATTATAGATGTTCCTGAGAAATTAAATAACGATTATTGTGGCAGTAGAAAGGCTAGGTCACGCCGCTAGGTGGATTAATTCGGGTTTTTTTATTAAATTTAATTTTTCAATAATCTAGCAAAAATAACTGGCGCGTTAAAATTTTCTAACTTTAATGTCACAAAACATCGACAAACCGAGCGTGGCATGAAAAATTTCTCATTTATGAGCAACAAAGCAGCTGCTTTTATCACCATTTTTATACCCATTCCGAAATAGCAATATCTGTGAATGCTTATAGCTTATAGCTCTTGGTCAATTTAAAACATTTAAGGCTGTGAAGAGTCTATGATGTCTTGCAAGTGTTCTTTGAAGAGACAGCCATAAAATCATCAACACTTGTGGCGGTTTTCTTTTTGTTTCAAGCGACTCTTGGATGTCATTATAAATAGATATCGATAAGAATTACAAGTTTTAAAAGGATCTTTGGAAATTTTCTTGAGAACCTTCTTTAGTGTGGGCCTCCCTCACCTTATAAGGGTTTTATGGCTGTTTTACCGCAGTTTTGTAGAATTACAAGTTTTGAGATCGGTTTTAAGCAGCAAATGCTGGAAACCTCTTCAAGTGCACCTTAAAATTGAAATTGTTACTTGGGACGTTAAGTTGGATATAAGCTAGATTTGACATTGGACGATTGGACTTGGAATACTGCCGTGAATCGAATAACAGTCCCATTTTCTGTGGAGTTTCCTATATAAATGGGACTGTTATGAGATTCACGGCAGAATAAGACTTGAAGTTGAACTTGAAACTGAAACTGTACTTAAAATTAAACTTGAAATTTAACTTCAAATTAGTCACGAAACTAGACCTGAATTATACCAGCACTAATTGCAACTTGAAACTTTACTTCGAATTGAACTTAATATTGTGCTTGAAATTGGACTTATTAGACTTAACATTGGCTAAACTAGAACTGAATTTGGAATAATTTGGATTTAAAGCTTTACTCTAAAAGTTGGCTTGAAATTAAACTTGAGTTGCACTTGAAATTGAGCTCAAATTGGACTTCAAGCTAAACTTGAAATCGAATTCGAAATTGGACTTTCATTTAGACTTGAATTCTTTTTGAAATTTGACTTAAAAATTGGAAACTCCCAAGGTAAACAAATTCATCGACCACTTCTAAAGTATTTCCATCAAACACCACTTTAGTTCCAACACCCGAAGGGTTCTCTAGCATCCACCATATACTTCTTTTTGGGACAGTTTACGATCAGCCCTATCCTCACAACTCTTCTTCAGCTCTGCAGTTAACATCGTTGATATAAAAGTCGTTCACGAGTACTAGAATAATGAGAAATTTCGTGATGATGGTAGATGGTACCGCTTCTTTGCATGACTGCCCTTCGAATAGCATGTTCCAATGAAATGTTCAAACCATGTTTAGGCATAGCTCGCAATAGCACGGTTCGTTTAACTGAATCGTACGCCACCTTGAAGTCTTCCAACCAGTTTTTGGTAGTTCCACCTCAGTAAATATAATATAGAATCTAGACTTTACGTTACATTTTGTGGCATTGATATACTGCAAGTTTTGCCTAAAATAGATTGAATTATCTTGAATCATTATCAATCACAACAAGCAGCTGCTTCCCATGACTGAGAAACATGCCTTCAGAACTCCAATCTATCTCACTGATCGTTTGCTGCGCAAATTCTTACACCAGATACTCCGCCAACGGTGACATGGAAACATTTCCTAGAACAAATTCATGTCAGAGATGTGAGATCATCCCACCACCACGGTGCAGTTTCTTTTTGGCGCAAAACTGTTCCATTGCGGCCGGCCGGGAGAAATCGAGGATGGCAAACGGTGCCAAACCAATTGCGACGACCGGAGCGACGAAGACACGAGCGAAAACAGAAACCAATCTCGGGCGGATTCTTTCTCCACTCGGTGACGCCGTCGCCGTCGTCGTCGTCGTCATCGTCGTAGCCGGCTCCGCAGTGCGCCGAGGGATACTCGCTGGGGGTATGTTATCAATAAAATACATCATAACAAACATAACATCATGTCAGTCATGCATGCTAACAAGACATGACTAGGCAGCACGCAGCAGCCGAGGTCTAATCGACTTGGCACACCGCCGACCGCCGTCATATTGGCCGCCTTGCGGTCGATCAGTGCTTCTGCTCCAGCGGGCGGTACAGCGCAGCGTAGGGTAACCGATCAGTTTAAAACAATATATTTTTACGAAATATAAAATATTTCCTACGACTAGCAAAGAAGTGGTTCGAATATTTGGATTTCGCATTAATGTTGGTGAATCTAAAATAATGCACACCCTATGGCAATCGTCACAACCTACAAAAAATCATCTCTTCAATTTGGAAGGGAGCCTCCCTCGCTGGCCTCATGCTCATCTCAAGCATCGGAACGAGAGCCCGTGTTGCGCCCAGCCAGGCGAGAAGAGAAGTGAAAATTGAAATCGGCTTTCATTTCACAAGCAATTTCTTTGTACATTTCCAAACATGGGCTCTTTCTCTCCCACTCTTTCTCCAGCTTCCCGATTCCGTACAGCATCCTCTTGCTCGGTCCTCCCGTGTCGCGGAACAACCGGAGCGAATTCACTAAAACGGTAGGAACCGGCAGGCGAGGAACCCCACGGCTAGGAGATTGTGCAATCGAAACTAGATCTCACAGCGAGCGAGACCGGGCCTTGCGTCATCTTGCTTCTTATCGTGCACGCACCCGGTCCCGGTTCGGTTCGCTGCACAACCTGAACAGAGAGTGGCAGAAAAGTTCAAGTTCAGACCCCCTCTGCTGTAGTCGGCCACGGTCGCCGGTCGGCTTGTGCTGCTTGCTGTTGCACCACACCACAAGAAGGCACGGTCGTCACGCACTTCGACGGCCGCACCATCGACTGACTGGAGAAGAATGTCAACAGTCTTGTTTGGGAAAGGAAACGGAAAGTGGTTCTTTCTCTTGTCGAGATCGACGTCGAGTGCGGCTCGATGTGGTGATATGAGAAATTTCAAGTGTTGATAAATGACTGTCGTTCGGATAGAGTGTAATAACTTTTCTGACACAACGTCTCCCGTCCGTCTCCGTACGTATGTACGTGCTCGCTCTCGATATCAGGCTTGAGCTGTATTCTTCTGTTGCTGAATGGACTACATCCTTAATAAAGTGGTTATGAGATTTGAAGGACTGAATGCTAATGATAATATTTTCATCGTCAAGATAAGATCCGTCGTTGGATAAGAACTATGATCGACAGTATCGGAGTTTTACCAGTTTTACGAATATTATTTTTATTTCTTCTCAAGTAACCTATTATTTTATCAAACAAATTTTACACGTATTTACAATAGTCTGTTAACATATGCATGCAATTTTCAAAAGGTTTTGGGCATTTATAGTTTGAAGAAGTGTGGAATTTATTTTTTATATCGCATATTTTTCTTAAAAATCATAGCATTCTCAAATGAATAGCTTTATGTATACATATTCCCCTAGCTGTGTTACCTAAGATAAAAATTTGCAGAATTTTGGAAGTTTTGACTGAAACGTGGGGTGCGCATAATTAGGTTCGTTTACGGTAACAAGGTGGAATTTTAACTATCAAATAGCCAAATTCACCTGGAAATGTTAGGGTCACGTTCGTACATTTTAGACACAATCGTCTCAATCCACAGGCATTAACCAAAACACACACCATGAGAGTCTACTGTCGTTACTCGTATAACAGTCCCCTTTTCTATAAAATTTCTTATATAAATTTGACTGTTATGCGAGTAGCGACAGTCTACTACAAACGAAAATATACAAAGTGAGGCGAATGCCCCTCAAAAATGCTCAAAGTATTCAAAATAGTATCACTATGAAAAAAGAATAGTTTAAAGTAGTGTTATTTACTTTAGACAGAAGGTGTTATTTCTCACTTTTTCGTTGCACACGATATTCGTATATTCAGCAGTGCTATGAATCGTGAATGTATGTGGCTCGTTAGTTATAGGCGAATTGAACCATTCGCATATCTGGTTTTCTCATGCTGAAACCGTTTGCCGATGCTCGGTGTATATATTCATTTTGCGAATTTTCCAACCTCTGCAGCCGGCTGTTAGAGTACAGGACAATTACAGCGCAACGATCCTGGTGACTCTTTCTAGCGGTACCGCCCAGCAGAGATTCCAATATACGACAACTGGCTTGTTAGACCAGCATCGTATCTCGAAGCTAACTAGGGCATGTTCCGTTTTCTACCTATTTGTCTCGTTTTCCTTTCTTTACGCACTTTTTGTTCTTTTTTCTGCCCGCTATATCCTCTTTCTCTATATCTCTTCTTTTCCCACCCCGATTTTAGCCTCGTTTGTGCTCTTTTTCTTCTCTTTTTTTGTCATTTTATCTATCGTTTCTTCTTTTCTTTTCTTTTTTTTTTGTTTGCGGTTTTTGCATTTTTCCCTTTTTAACTTCTTTTCTATTTTTCGGTTTTCGTCTGTTCCGATTTTCTTCTCATTTTGTCCTTCTATTCTATCACGTTCTGTTTTTATTTTTCATGTTATCTCTTTTGCCTGTTGTTTTAATTTTTTTCTGTTTCTGTTCTCGTTACTCCTGCCCGTTTTTTATCCTTTTCCTTTTCTCCTTTTCTATCCCATTTTTAACATTTTCTGTCCATTTTGTCGTCATTTTCTTTCTCGTTATTCTCGTTTTCTTTATTGTTTTTCCTTCTTTACTTTTTCGTTCTCTCTCTTTTTCTGTCCAGTCCTTTGTTAGCATTTCTTTTCTCCCAATGTCTTCTTTTCAACCAGGCTTCATTTTGCTCATCTTGTGCAAATAGAAGCAGAGCCATCTGCTGCTCACAACGATGAAATTGCTATCGTTTTGTGTTCAACCGTTTCCTCTCCCTCCGAACGATGCCTGAATACTGCTTTCTCTTTCGACCACTCATCTTGCACAGAAGGAGCACAACGATAGGTAGAGCTAATTTGTATTTTACAACGATAGGTAGAGCTAATATTTTCTTCGCACACTGGAAACACGAGGCTATCCGCTCCGTGTCCCAAAGAGAATATGCGATAGGCAATTATATGGACTAGAACGATTTGCTCCGTGACACCTTGAGAGCATGCATTCGGTAGCGCTCCTGCAGAAAAAGAAAGATGAAACCAAACGATGCCCGCTCGCCGGCAGAACAAAGCAGCAAAGCATTGCAAAAGCAAAACAAAACACGTCGCGTCGGAGAACGTAACATCCGACTGAGAGAGAAAGCAAATCGATTCGTCTTCTGTGCTTTGCCAGGAAAACGCCGAGAATTGAGATATTTTGCAGAGCACGACAGAAGCCTACTTTTCCACTTTGCTTCTTTTTTCATGCCCCGTTTTCACTACCACTAGGTCAGGTTTTAAATGTCCAGTTTTACCCCGTTCTCAGTTCTGATTTTCCTCTTCTTTTTCTCATCTAATTATATAATCTATTTATATAAGAGGATTATGTATGTACCGAAAACCAGGTCTCTGACTGACAGGACGTCATAAAAGGCTTATCGGTAATAAAAAACTACAAAGTATACAGCCCTAAGGGTTGTACGAAAGGGTGACGTAGAACTGTGTCATATAATACTCATTATATTGATAACATGTTTTAATCGATGAAGTATAACTTTATGTCTGATCATTAAATCAAACACTAATGTAAACTGCATTTCTGGCATATGCATATTTAAGTTTTTGTGAGTATCATTGTTTGAGTGTTTATTTGTAAAAGAGCGAAATATTCTGATGTAATTCTTCATTGAATCAATGGTGGTTTTGAAAAAACCGTTTGAAATTGTTTGGTGGCCCTGAAAAGAACTATGTTTGAGCTGATAGTACTATAATTACTGTTGCCAATATATAGATGGATGTCGCTATTCGGTCCTTTAGACTCTAGGATGATGGTTGTCCGCTAATACAGGAGTGATAGGAAATACCAAATCACTGTAAAGTAGAAATGGATTAGTTTTATCAAAATACTGACCGTCCGTCAGTGCGATCGTGCGGTAAATGAGCAGACGGCGAACCTAGTGTGCGATTTTATAGTCACTGGCACTGCCGTTGCTACTTGTAAGCTAGTGTAGGTATGGGAGAAACCAGATCGGCTGCTGCTCAAATAATTATCCGAATGGAACGTTAATCATTTAGAAAATGTAGAAAAATCTTTCCATTCTTCAATTACTATAGTTCTTATAAGAACTGTTTAAGACCACAACGGCCTGCTGCTGAATTTGCTGCCCGTCAGTCGATCCGTTTCCATTTGCCTTCAGTGTCCGATAGCCGTCGATGATAAATAAAATACTGACCGTCCGTCAGTGCGATAGTGCGATAAATGAGCAGGCGGCGAACCAAGTGTACCATTTTATAGTCACTGGCTGCTGCTACTTGTAAGCTAGTGTAGGTAGTGGAGGAAACCATATCGGCTGCTGCTGCTTAAATGATTGTCCGACACTGATTGAGCAAGCATCGAACAATTTCGCTTGTCTGCGATGGGGATAATGCAAAATGTAACGTAGTGTGCATCGTGTGGGATTCACGTTGGCCATTGCCCGCTGATTCCGCTTGTCTTCGGGGTCGATGTTGCCGTCAATAGCCATCGATGTTGCCAATTGGATTGGAAAAGAGGTGTGGCTTACAAAGTGGTCTCAAAGGTTATCATTTGGATCCAAATCCTTTGGTGTATCTAATTGTCGTCCGTGCCTGTGAAGCTAGGCGATCACAAGGGAAATGTATGGGAAAATTCGGCCTTAAAACTTTACACACATTTTCACTATTTAGCGTATAAAAAATTATTATTAATATGTTACTATAAAATTGCTGGACATTTTATCTATCCAACGACATATTAACTGTTATGTTTCGTTCAGTAGTATAGTAGCTATTAGCGTTTGAAATATTTCATTCAAACGTTACACTTCTATTTTTCGTTTTTACAAAGTGCTACCCAGTCCCAGCATAGTAAACAAAGACGTAGTCCTACGTCAAAAAGGCCCCTGACAGGACATCATGTTTTCGTAGCAATGAGTTCTATCCTCAGTCACCTCACTGGTCGACTGCTGGACTGCTCGATTGCTCAACTGGTTGACTAGACTGCTCGACTGGACTGGTCGATTAGACTGCTCGATTTGATTGCTCGACTGGACTGCTTAATTGAACTGTTCGATTCGACTGCTCGCTCGACTGCTTGATTGGACAGATCAACTTAACTGCTTGACTGAACAGCTCGATTTAACTGCTCGAGTGGACTACTCGATTTAACTACTCGATTCGACTGCTTGACACATTTGCTTGACTTGACTAGACCCGACTACTCGACTGGACTGTTCGATTCGACTGCTCGACTGAACTGCTTAACTGGACAGTATGATTTATTTTCTCTACTAGACTGCTCGACTCAACTGTTCGATTCGACGCTCGACTCAACTGCTCGATTCAACTGCTTGATTCCACTGCTCGACTGGACTACTCGACTCAACTATTCGACTCGACTGCTCGGATGAACTGCTTGACTCAACTACTCGATTGCACTATTCGAATCGGCTGCTCGACTCAACTGCCCAACCCGATTGCTCGATTCAACTGCTCGACTGGACTACTTAACTGCTCGACTCGACTGCTCGGTTTAACTGCCCAACTCGACTGCTTTACTGAGCAGCTTAATTTAACTGCACGACTAGACTGCTCGATTTGACTGCTCGAGTCAACTGCTTGACTTCTGTTTGAACCGACAGCTCGACTTAACTGCTCGATTCAACTGCTCAACTGGACTATTCGAATCGACTGCTCGACTCGACTGCTCGAATAAACTATTAGACTGGACTCCTCGACTCAACTGTTCGAGTCGACTGCTCGAATGAACTGATCGACTCAACTGTTCGACTTATCCGCTTGACCCGACTGCTTGACTAAATTATTCGATTCGACTGCTCGACTCAAGTGCTCGAGTAGACTACTCGATTCAACTGCTCGACTGGACTAATCGACTTAACTGCTCAACTGGACTGCTCGATTTAACTGCTTCACTTGACTTCTCGACTTGACTGCTCGACTAGACTGCTCAACTCGACCACTCGATTCAACTGCTCGATTCGAATTTGACTGCTCGACCAGACTGCTTGACTGAACAGCTTGATTTAACTGCTCGACTTGACTGCTCGACCCTACTGCTTGACTCGATTGCTTGATTCGACTGCTCGACTCGCCTGCTCAACTCGATTGCTTGTCGCTATATCATATGATCGGTGTTAAATCAGACCGGACAAAGTCGCAAAATCTTAAAAAATGAGTTAGGCAAAAAAAAACAAAGAGATTTTTTTAATCACGAAAAAAAATTAAGATTTTTAGGAATGTTTGCTTGAAGTTTCATCGCGAAACCCGAATTTATTCTTGCTTTTGATATATACACTGTTATTTTCCATGCAAAAACCTTCCAAAATGGAGTCAAAATCGAAAAAAAAAATTTTGCTCGTTTTCGAAGCTTACATTATTTGTACTTCCATTTTTGTTTCGTGCTAGAAGCGTTCCCAAGTAACAATTCTATAGCCACTTGGGTTTACTTCAATTTTATAAAGGTTTTATTGCGGTAATACCAAAAGGATACGAGTCCAAACACACTTATAGCTAGCTAGAAAACCATAATAAAACTGTTAATAAAGCAAATTTATTGTGGTTGCTTATATTACCAAGTTAAAACTTGTTGGCTGCACCACGTCTCTTATAAACTTACCATAAGTGTGGTGTAGCAATACAAAATGGCGCACCAAGCAAAATTGATCTTATCGCGGCTACTTGTCAAACCGCAATAAATCTGTTAGTTTTCTAGAGCTATTAAAACGGTAACACCCTGACCAAACAGTTTTTTTTTGCTGCTGTTATGAAGAATACCAATGTTGAACACCAAAATCATATTTTTTATGCGAAGCCATATTGCCATATTCTAATATTTCGTTTTAGCTCGCAAACAAAAATACACCAGAACAAAGTGCATGGCAGAAAGAAAGTTATTATCAATCGGTCAGTTCCTGTCAGAGGAAGCAACTAAAATGATTTTGCTAGAAATTAAGGTTGACTAACTACTGAATATTTTCAATTTGGTAAAACAACCAGTTTTCGAAAATTGCAAAATTTCAATGGCGCGCTGATTTTATCGACCTATCATATCAATATGCACGATGAAATTAAATGCGCACGTGCTGCAAACCAACTAAATTGCTTACAATTTAATCAATATTTTATTTTGATCGCTATAAACCAAATCGTTCAGAAGGATCTGTCAGTAAAATTTAAACTTTTCTGCTCACGGATATATTTTCAAGTTGACAGACCTAGCGAACTTATTTAGCTTTTGCCAGAAAAACGAAAAGCGAAAAGCTTTTTAAATTATGGCGATGGCTGTCAAGAAGCGAAAGCTTAACCGGTTTTATTGCTGCTTTTGCTTTCAGCAGGGCGTGAGGCGACTACTTGAGATTATAACCTGATTCTTATAGGGGTTATGAAAACATTCTAAGGAGTGGGCCAATTGGTCAGAAAGCAGTTTTAAAGCGAAGCTCATAGTTTTATTAGCGGTTTTATGAAATTGGCCATGAAAACCACTATACGAACGTATTAAAACTTGGAATTGTTACTTGGGTATGCTAGGAAAATTTGCTTGCATTTTCATAAGAAACTGTTTGCTCTACGCTGCTGTTTGGTTCACGAAATATCAATCTTTGAATTAGATAACTATTTAGGAAACCCAACTTTACCGGTCTCTGAAACAACAAAAAATGCTATCATGAAAATTTTATCACTAAAAATTAGCAAATCAGAAAAAAAAATATTTTTAAAAATTTCCACCACTTCAATAAGTTTTAAATTGGACTTGAAGCTTAATTCGATATTAGATTAGATATTTAAAGTTAACCATGAAATAGGACTTGAATTTGCTCTTGAAGTTGGACTTAAAATCAAAGTTGAGATGGGCTTGGCAGTGGATATGAAATTAGATTTGAAATTGATGTTAAAGCGGGAATTGAAATTGGATATAAATTGGATGCAAATTGCACTTGAAATTGGCTGTCTCCTGCTGTCCTGAAACATCTGGAAACATTTGCTACTGATACGGTAGCACCTTATAAGGGTTCTTCAAGAGAACGTTCTATTTTGATTCATGGATAAAAATAGACGAACAAATCTTTTCCAAATGTGTAAATGCTTTTAAAATGAACGCAGTTGCGCTTTTATTGGGCGCCGAATAAAGGCGTTCTTGAAGCACGTTTCATTTGTTTTTTTTTACGATTAAAGTTATTTGTTAACTGCTTTCCAACTTATTATTATTTTATTAGGCCATTGCAAATCATATTTACAGTTTTTGTCACCCCCCCCCCCCCCCCCCCTTGGAAATTGGCTTGAAAAATCGGGGGGCAAAAAAATAATTTGTAGGATATGAGTCAAATTTCTTTTTATAAAATCAATTGTCTGTGGGCTCTACAGTCTGAAAAACTCGAAAAATGAGCCTCCGAGTTGAATTAACGCTTCTAGCACGAAACAGAAATGGAAATTCTAACAATGAAATTTCCGAAAATCGTCCAAAAAAATTTTCCTTCGTTTTTGTCTTTTTTCGTATATTTTTGCATAGAAAATAATAACGTATATATTATAAGCAAGAATAGATTCGGTTTTCAAGTTTAAACCTTAAATAAAAATTCTTAAAATCCATGTTTTTTTTGCTCGATTAAAAAATTCACTTTGTTTTTTTTTCGCCCCCCCCTTCAGTAGCCGGAAGGACAAAAACTTTATAAAATATTTGTAATGGCCTTATTGAATAGTTATTTAGGCATTCCGAGAAAATTCGTCTTTCATGTTGAGCCTTCCGAGACTCAGCCAAATAGGAGTTCGTGATTCGACCAAATATAACTTCGGCCTTTCTTGGATTTCGACTATTTGTTATTCGGCCATTTGTGTTTCGACCATTCGGTACCAGTCCTTCTGCTGAAGGACATATCTGCGAAATATTTGAGCAAATGAATAAATTGTTTTACGAACTATTCTAATGTGAATATTTGGTATACAAATCATTCATAAATTAAATTTAAAGCTTTTTAACTACTAAAACTTGTTTTCGTTTATGCAAGACAATTCAATTGCGTGCAAATCTCCTCATATTGTATTATGAAACTGGTGGAATAGTTTTGAGCTTTCATAATTTCATAAAAAAGCTAAGTTGCTGTTATTAAGACTATTTAGGTTAATTCTGAGTAAATATAATTGACCTGTTTGTAATTCTTGATTCGGGTGCTGACATTTTTACGACACTGGAAAGTAAAATACTTAAAGAGAATTTTTCCCACATAATTCCCCTTTTACTCATATTTGAACTTCTACTGAGAAGCTCAGGAACCACCATTCAAAAGTAATTAGATGTAATAACAAACTAAACAAGGTACCCGTCCGAGTAAAGTGGTGATACGACTGTATCACCTACATATTAAGCTGACAATTACCAACAATCAGTGCATGACTATTTGTATCATCACAAAATAATTCTTACCGTTTTAAACTATGCTATGCTATGATTTCTATTACTTTATAGGAACGCATTTAATTATAATAATTTTACTACACAAAGCAACTATAGTAGAGCAGCCCCCATTCCCACTGGAAGACGTTATGATTGGATTTAAATAAATTGTTGCTCTCCGAGCTGTCATTAGGTGGAGTGCCTTTGATTGGTATGAAAATAACAGCACTTCGCGGCCAACCTGCAACAGACTCTTAAACCTACTCAACTCACTGACTGACTGACTGGTGCAATAGCCCTGCTGCTGGCTGCAGAGACCATATAGAGATGTACTTTTATAGATGTTTTCACACTGTTTTCCACAGTCGCCATAAATTACGAATGTGAACCCCAACTAAGGCGACCACGGCAGTATGGAGGATCTGTACGGTACGGCCGGATAGATAGATGGTTGGATGGATAAATGATGGACGGATGGCTGGAGAGTCCTCGTACTCAGCATTGAAGCATTGAAATAACAATCGACAATTGCCAATGTACCGCATCAAGCATTATGCATCTCCCGAACTGAAATGAACAAACAGCGACAAAGGTTTCAATATCGGATCGGAGATATGTGGACCAGGACGGACGGTGTGGTTAGACTTCAGCGGAGAAAAGGTACCTCGCCGGTACTCGGTTGTACAGTTCATCAAGCCGGGCTTATGGTCTTGGGAAAACACAGCAGGGCAACAATGTTGCTCCCACCCAATGCACCATGAAATGGTAAATGCTATTGAACCTCTGAACCAGTCCTCTATGTGCAAACAGCCCGGACTGGTCCGTGGAGTTCAAAGAGAACGAATTGAGAAGCGATTTTATTTCCATAAAAGTAGAACCTTCTGCGGGATTGGAGCGTTATTATGGTAATGATGATGAAGATGATGGCGGAATACCTACATAGTTTGCCGCTATCGAGCCGGATTGGAATAGTATAATAAAATTGAGTGAAATGCCCTTCGGGGGTATGGCTCTTTGGCGGCTTTCCGGCAATACCGGCATCATTGGATCGCGAGGTTAATTTTATTCCAATTCGCGGAGATATATGCGAAATTATTTCTTACAATTAAAAAACTAGGAAATAACTAAAATTAGTTTATTATTTATTTCTCTTTTTGGTTAAAAAAAACTGCAAATATTTTGACAAGCCACCAACCACAGCGAAAGATTGATGAACGGCGTACCATAATTGACTGATCGCGGAACGGGATGATTAAGCTGAGTGTTATCACCGCCCGACACCGAAACGTTAGCGCATTATTGACGGGACCATGCACTCATCAAAGTGGTGAGTACATTATATTTTTAAAAATTGCCTTCATAAAAATTTGCACATTTTCGCTGCCCACTCTTATCCATCAACACCACTGCACTGCCGCCAGAACTGCATCGTTACGATACGTTCCGGTCTGGCTTTTCGCGGTTCGCTTTCGGTGCTCGATAATGGCGCGCACTGCCCGGACCTACCGTAGCTACCGTTTGGCAGCTCGGTTCCTCGGTTGGTCGGTCGGTTTGGTCAGTGATATGCGCAAGTGGGTGGTCGTTCATTTTTTCCTGATTACGCTTCTAAATTGGTGGAAGAAGGATAAAATTTCGACTTGAAACGATAACGCAAATTGGATTTGCACAATTTGATTCTAAGAATTTTTCAGAAAATTAGGGCCATTAAGCAAACAAAAGCGTAAATTTCGTTGTGTTGTAAATTGAAATCATTGAATTCCGAAATGCTCCGTTCCGAAGAGTCATACTGCGGAATCTTCTTTATCTGAGCAAATTAGCGAAGATAGGTTGAAGTTGCTTTTAAGCATATTTTTGGAATTCATGAGACCCTTTCAGGCAAATTTCAGAATTTACGCAGTTTAGCTCTGATTTGAGAGTCGTAATTAGTTTTCGTCATTCACATTCATCAATTAAGGTAGAAATATACCATACAATAATCGAAAACCTGCTTTACGTAGCTCTACGTCAACTATGCGGTCGTGTATACATTTAACATAGCCCTTCTAATATTCTATTTCGATTCATAAGCATAAATTGGATTAATTTGGACTAAAAAGCGGATTTAAAGTTGTGCTTGAAATTAAAATTCAACTTCAAACTAGATCTGAATTTACACTTCAGATGGGACTTGCAATTAGACATGACAAACTTGGACTTAGACGAAAATTGGAGTTACACTTGACATTAGACTTGAAACTGAATTTGGAATTGGACTTTAACGACAAGGTCGTCAGAGTCCATTTATGGCAGTCAGTATGGCACCGAATATCATCCTTCCCTTCCCTTCTTCAGTGTACCAACATGCTCCCATACACTCGGGAAACCATCACAAAAATATAAAATTAGTACAACTAACCTGCTAGTCGCAATAAGATCTTGCAACTCGAAGCACTAAACATTGCATTCTATAGGTTCTATTACTTTTTGCGGCATAATTTGCACTAAATACTGAGATTTCTGCCCAATTAAAATTCATCACTACATTTTCATTTTTTCGCCGTCGATTTTTCATTAATTTTTTTCGGCAGTTCCAGTCGTCACATCACTCGCGAAACATAACTTGGGACACAGAAAACTTTAACCACCCGAACAGTTATTTGGTAAGATATTATAATGATTTTGCCCAAACTGTTCACTTGACTTGATGTGAAAAACTTTACTTCGTTTCGATTGCAATTCCGAATCCGCGACCGTCGTTGTTGTACGTTACCAAGGAAACGGGTGTATATGTGGAGTGGTGCCATATTTACGTTGAGCATGAAATTGACCAATAATTTTCGCTATTAAATTAACGGTCGTAGAGTGTCGAATAGATGTCGTATAAATACGCGATTCTACCTTTCATAATTATTCATAACAGATTATTGCCTACTACTAGCAACTCTGTTCTTAACGTGAAGGGGCTGGAATCAGTAAAAAAAAGTTGCTGGACTCTGACGACTTTCACCTCAAATCGGATTTAAAGTTGACCATAAAATTATGCTGTTAAATTGTAATTAAATAAGACAATTAATTTATTTACCACAAAATATCGGACTCAAAAGTTATACAGCAATCCTTCGAAACTTTTCAACCTTCTTTAATGCAATGCAATGCTTTTTATTAATTTTTTTGGCACATTATAATAGACCCCAATTGCAATCTAACTATATGAGTTGCTGTATGGTATGTAAAAATCGTTTTGAAGGTTTTTTTAAGACTTTATAAATTTCTGAAAATGTCACTGTTGAAATGAAAAGATCCTTTGAAATGTCTTTCCGGTCTTGCAGTCAACCATTATTGTTTGTTATTTGGCTGCTATTAATTGATGGCCAACGCTGTTCGGCGAAGCTTCCGTTTGATGTCGGAACAGAAGCGTTGTACGGCAGTCATGTCAACTTTGCGAATGCATCTCTTGATTCTACCAATCAACTGTTTGCAATTCGTAGCTCTCCAGTTATTTTTGTACACCAAGGAACTCAAAATCCCGAAAAAAATCTTCGATTGGGCGCACTAAGACAGATTTCGTGCTTCGGGTCGTGCTTTTTGGTTAAAAATGGGATCAAATGGGTATTCAGGAACGATTGTGTTGTTTTGGCGTAATGCGATGATGCTCTATCCGGCCAAAACACGTACTGTCCATGTGCATGATGTTTTTGTAGAAACGAGATCAAAATTTTCTTCAAAAGTTCGTCTGTTGCATCTTAATTGATAGCCAAACCAGAGGGCTCGTTGTTGAAGAAACGAGAAAAAGAACGATGTCCTTCTGCGTCCATAATTTTGGCTGGTCTTCTATTACCTTGCTTGTGAATAGTTGTTGGGCATCTTAGGATATGGTAAACAGTCGAAGCCGCAACATATTTGCTTTTTGAATGTTGTACCGTATACTTTTTGCCGAGATTTCTGTTTCAGTTCGTAGAAGTGTACAACGCGCTCCCGAAATGCTTCTTGTTTCGACGCCATTTTTAGCAAAACTAGGCAAGCATAAACAAAACAAAATATATTATCAAAAAGAGGAGAGAGAGAGAGCTAACACATACATTCTCTCATTTCTCTCGGAGCTCGTTTGTTGTTGTTGTTCCAAAATTTTAGTTTAGTTGATTTTAGTTGAGTTGTATATTAAAACACCCATGAAATCCCCAGAAACTTGCAAAACTAAAGATTGTGACAAAGGTCATCCGAGATTCACAATTTATGTACAACACAGTATAATTTGTGGCAATACGAAGTTTGTCGGGTCAACTTGTACTATATATTTATATAGTAGAAAAGCAAAACGTTTCATTTTGTAAGTAATCTGCAGTTGCGAGGTGAAAAGTGACACATTCCTAATTTCTGAATCCATGGACCAGAAAATTTACCAAAAGAAGTCTTCTTTCAGTAAAAGATGCCACATTTTCTGACCCGACTTGGTAATCTGGCCGGAGTTCTGCCAGAATGAACCAAGCGCCAAAAACATTATTTTGAGTATTTCAAACTTTAATTTTATCGTCCCACCAACTGCTTGCAGCTGACCTAGTAAATAATTTTATCACTCACATATCACAAACAGGATGTCTTTTATGCCCTGAGACTATAAAAATCCGTAAAATAGTATGTTACTATCGAAATAATTAACTTTTAGTTTTGGTATGAATGCACTGAGTTCACTTTGGCTGAATGAAAATGAAAAAATATAGTTTTCAGTTCCATCTGATTGGATGTATTTTTACTATATGTCGTTCTTACAACGTTAAGAACAACTTATGATGCATGCAAAAATACCATTTCGGTTTGACTAAAGATTGTTGAAGACTCTCAACCTGTTTTTTGAATCCGGCTTAAAGAAGGGAGCATCTGGATGATGGCTATACTTAAGCACTAGTATTCCGTATACGTTTATTTTCAAAAATAAAACATCAGCGTGTTTACGTTTTTTGAGCCGAGGCATCCAATCAACGTTCTTCAGTAGACTCAAAAGTAACGTTTTCTCCTGTTTCTAAAAAGTTCTAAAAAGTTATGTTCGAAGGAAATAAAAAAATTGATCAGTCAAGGCGAACCAGGTTCAGAATTACTTGTAGAGTATTATTACCTCTTGAATTTCTGTCCTCCATAACGAAGTCATTCTCGGTATCGTCGACAATTTCGGATTCTGAATCTTAAAGAGAATGAAATCCTATTTTCTTTTCAGCCACGCCATTTTCTGTTCAGCCAGTATTTACCAAATACATGCTAATTATTAACACGGTATCATTATATAACGCATTGGCATTTTGTAACGGCTATTGATAATTTTAATATATTGTATGTATATTGACTGACTTTTGGTGTTTTTCGGAGCATAATTTTTTAAACGCAAACTTGAAAAATGCAGTACAGCTTTACCAACGCTGTTTTATGCTGCAGGGCAGCCGTAGAGCTGTATTCCAAGCTCCTATGGTTGGTTTTTGGTTCGCTCTGCTTGGATGCGATTTGCTTTGTTCTACAGTCTGCTACACAAAGTTCATGTTTTAAAACAGTTCTTATTTGTCCAAAAGGAACGTTTATTTTATGGTCTATAGATTATCAGTTTTTGCATCCAATGGCGTAAATAACTCAATTTTTGGAAAATTGGCGCTCGGTTCGTTTTGGCAGAACCCCGGCCATCTGATGCTCAAATTTGACCAAATAGTGGTACAACGACAATGGCGTGACAATGGTTTCCAAGGAGTGGATCCGGCCAATATCTCGGAGTATAGTTTGATTGAATACTGGTCAATTTTGAAAAGAAGAATGGTGGAGCAGCAAGCGACGAGAGAGAGAGTTCAAGCAATAACGAAATTTGACTGCCAAATAGCCTTTCGAACGGTTTGCAAAGAAAAACCAATTCGAAATTAGGCATTGCGTGGAAGTGTTCAGTTTTTCTAAGAAAAATCTTTCTTATTATCTCCTAATTATAGTTGATAAGATCTTATCTTTCTGGGTGGTCTCATGTATCATAAACGCGTGAATTATGCAACAACAATCCAGTGAGACCGACGAGACTAAGGCGAGACCAGAGTGTGCTGGCAGTGAAGGTATTGACGGCGGTGCCCACCGTAAATCTAACGGACAAATAGTGCGGCACTGCGGAGGAATAAAAAGACTTCTTGCAGACTACAAATAAATTTCACGCTAAATTAATAATTTACATCTGAAAGGGGGGATAATTAATAACACACATTCGGCTGTGGCCGTGTCGAAAGATTCAATTTTGGGATGGAGAACAAACAAAAATAAAAAAACATGAATCATCGATGAATGGTGAGGCAGAAACGGTCAGAACGAAAGCGAAGCTGGCTAAATCAGACCTACAAAGCTGTACACTGCACTTTATTATGCAAGGGTCAGTCAACTTCAGGCTGATGATTTCGCGCTCGTTTTTATTGGATGAACATTAAAAAATTACTCAATTCAGAAACTCGGAATTTAGAATGTTTTACTAATAAAACTGACTGTTCTAGGTTCCAGGTTGCTTCTAAAATCATACCAACTCGAGTGACTGTATTTTTAAATTCGCTGATATGCCGCTGCTATGACAACGTGAACAGCGTTGCATTTACGAGTTAATCAACCTTCGCGTAGGCTGATCGATGAGTAATGATGAAAATCCCTTCTTAAGGGTGGTTTATTTCTTAGTTCGTTTAGAACACCCACCGGTCCCTCGGGAGCAGCAAAGCGGCCGGGTGGTCGATTACCGACATGGAAACGCAATCAACGCTACTACCAAATGCACAACGCAAACCCGTTACCATTATTGCGGTCCGATTTATTATCTATCCCAAGGTTAGTCAAGAGAGGTTTTCTGATGTTCAAATTTGTTTATCACCCCCGCTGGGTTACCCTTGACGATCACCGAAATTTTCAAAGCGGAAACTGCTGATTGTATTAACAACGTCGATGGTTGCTAACCAATCGTTCCGCGCACTTCTGTTCTACAAACTGTGAAAACTAGATCACCTATTTTAACTCACCTTGATCTATCCTACCGCAAGTTCGATCCGGCACATGTTCTATGCCCTAACCGTGGAACTGCGGATAGCCGCTGGCGGATAGCCAGAAGCCACAGCCAGTCTTGAGCCGCGGCCGCAGCCACAGCGAAGAGGAAAGAAAGCTACCGGCTGCATCCCGACCGCGACCGATCGTCCCATTATTCAGAATTTACTGCGTTTGATTAATTGGCGACCATAAGTCAATATGAGTTTTATTGCGCATTTTATTTAAATGCATTTATTAGATTGGAATCATCCTCGCGAGCTCGCAGGAGCAGCTGCTGCTGTTGGTCGCTCTAGCGGAGGCAGTCGGGTTGTTCAATATTTAGTCTGTCTTCACCATCAATTGAGGATGGCTTAATATTCATTCGATGCATTCGGCTACAATACTCTTCACAAACTATCGAATTAATTTTAGGCTTGAGTTTTCTTTTACATCCCTAGCTAGAAGCCTATCCCGTTTTTTGCGATGCGGTCGCTTCTGGGTGTCGCGCCACATTTTCCGGCAGCATTTTCAGAACAAACAGCCAGTAAAGATCGTTTGTTAGGCATAAATGCAACGACGATTGCGCGTTCTGGTCCCATGAAGAGGCAACCGTCCGACCGATCCGACCAGTATTTGTTCGATTGTCCCTCTCGGCTGGATCTTACCCATAGGTTAGGTACCTACCTAGCGATGGAGCAGACACCGACCGGCAGGCAGGCAGGTCCAGGCACACACTCGAGAGTGGCCAGCCACAGAGCCACAGTCGCTCAGCCGTACGGACGTACGTATTGTTCCCCTGCTCGACAGGCTCAAGGGGGAGCACTCAACGGTAATTCGTTAGCTAAAATGATAATGTATTGAAATGGTGTTTTATTATTTATTGGCTTTAGCGCTGATTCTGGTTGGATCTTCTCTCTCTCTCTCGGCCAGGGTCTGCCAGCGAAGCAACATATTTACTGTCTCTTGTAACGCTTGATTGTACGTGATTGTTAAGGCATAAAAGTAGGCTCTTAACTCAGTATAATGCAACTCATAACTATTTTTTTATCGTCACTTTCATTAGGTTTTAAACATAACTAACACTATAAAGCTTTAAAATAAAATTAAACTGTTCAGAATTTACTAGATGCAAAAGTACGCCATCAATCCTGGTGTGACTTCGTATTAAAGTTTCAACTTTTACCGGGGAGGATGCACATAAAAAAACATTAAGCAATAACCGATTGCTGTCTAACCAAATATACAACGACAAAGTTCAACCGAGTTCAAACCGCATTTGTGGGGGCCCTTCAAGTAGGCATTCGGACCAGAAATAAAAAAGAAATAAGTGCCTTTTTTCAGTGCCGGAACAAGCGAGCCAGCGAGCGAAAGGAAGATCGCTTGCACAAGATTTTTGTCTTTCGAATTCTTCTGCCGCTCTGCTGCCAAAACATGTTCCACGACCTCCGACTGTCACTTTTACCCAAAGGAGCCCGTATCAGACCGAACCGGACCACGGCAGGTTTAGGATGCTGCACACACAACACTGAACTCGGGGATGCGGAATTCCTGTGCGAACTTTTTGTCTTGTTATTTTCGCTTTATATATTTCGGGAAACGCGAGGAGAATCTTCAGATAACGATAATAAATGATCCTTTCGGCGCACCAGATCGCACCAACCAGCAGAAGAAAGATCTCCGCTTTCAGAGAATGAAGAATGAGCTGAGCATGCAGGCGAGAGGGTAATTTTCAAATGCCTTCGGTTGCAGTCCGCGCGTCCCGGTCGGTGAAACAAGTTGGCAGCTAAATGGACACCACCGGTCGGCCCGGCCGGCCGGCGAGATCGTTTTTAATTACATCGCGACCGAACTGCAACTTATGAGATTTTTGTCGCGAGGGATCCAATTACGGGAGGCAATGTTGCCAAACTAAAATATGTTAACTGTGACATTTTATTTGTCGTGCAATTTATCATTCGAATTATTGTTCTATCTTTCTTCATTTAAATATGATCATTTTGTATTGTATTGTTGGGAAGAAATATAAATTAGTAAAATTTCTATCGAACTGAGTCAGTCCATGAACCTGGTCCGGTGAGTACATCCGGTCCAGCGTCACCTTCACTAATCTCCAGCAGTGGTCAAACATTCCGACAAAAAAAATCTACATCGCAAGCTACACTGTCACTCTTTTAAACAAGCCACTGTTGGTACGAGTTCAAGCCTGCCGTTCTCTACCATCTGCTGCAACGAGCCTAGCACCCCTTTCCGCCTATCACTATCAACGAGGTAGACGAACTTAACCGATGCCAAAGAATTCGCTTCACCAAACCACTCCGTACGTTGATCTGATCTGATCCACGAAAGTACAATCGTCGAGCCCATCTAGAAGAACTGTTGCGAGATCTCCTACGAATGGCCGTCGCGTACGGCAGAAGCTATCCTGGCTCCTAGCGCTGCTGCTTGTAGCTCGAGTTTCGGAACCGGTACTAGTTTCAACTCGTTTGCCAGCCTTATCCCATGGAATCCACGCGTCTAAGAAGTCCACGCTGTCATAATAATCGTCAACGTAGTGCTTTCTAACTGCGCTGAACAAGGGCGGCAGGTGACCCCAAATGAAGCTACGTCTACGACGTACACTGTCGGAACATCAGCTGAATTTGACCGGCAGAGCAGAGGAACCTCTGGACTTGCCTATCTTCTTGGATGTCCCCACCGAACACAATTCGACGTTCGCGAAACTGTTTTATTATTAACGGCAGCGACTGCAGCATATCCGATCCTTTAAGCAGTTCGGTGTTGAGCGAAATTCCATCCACCGAAGCTGCCGCGGCCCACACCGGACGCACTTTTCCCGGTTTCCTTGGGTTGACCACCACGTTCAACGGAAGATTTGTTTCGTACTACGCTATTTGTCAGTGGACGGTTTGTTGCGGCAGAGTTTTTACAGCCAGCTGAACAGCGTGGTTGAGAAAATCCCAAAGGGAGACATCCAAATCCACTTGGGCGACTTCAAAGCGAAGATTGGATCTAATAACGCGGACCTTGAAACGGAGAACTGTTTAAAGAATTCGGTGGTAATAACAACATGGTCAATGGTAGATCGCTCTTCCCCCATAAAGCAGTACATAAAGTCACGTGGACTTACCGCGACGACCGAACAGAAAACCAAATCGATCACATCTGCATCAGCCGAAAATGGCGAAGGAGTCTTCTTGATGTACGCAACAAACGCAGCGCCGATATTGCATCCGACCATCATCTTCTTATCGCTGAGATACGTCTGCGCGTCGCACGTGGCCAACGACGGTAGGAGAAAGTTGGGTGCCGCTACGACGTCCACCGATTGGAGAATGTCGAACAACTTGATTCCCGTGCCTCGGCGTTGCCACCTGGTGGAACCGTCAAAAAGCAATAAACCGGAATCAAGAACGCCTTCATCACGACCAGTGATGGAATCCTCGGCAAAGCGCGCTACGTGCGAAGGGAGTGGATTTTGGATGAAATTTGGAAGAAGATCAACAAGCGGAGAGAGGCGAAAGCCGGCATTGAGCGAGCGTTAATCAAATCGCCTAAGACAGCTGCCCGTCAACGTTACGCCGAACTGGAGAGGGCTGTTAAACGTGCTTGTAGGCGGGACAAGAGAGCCTGGACTAAATCCCTAGCCGAACAAGGAGAAACTGCCGCCACCAATGGTAATACCCGTTTGTTGTACGATATTTCTCGCCGCCTTAATGGTGCCAGGATGAATACAAAGATGCCGGTAAAGGACAGAGCTGGTCAGCTACTGACTGTTAAGCTGAACCTAAGCTGTTCTTTAAGCGATGGACTGAACATTTTGAACAACTCTTCCGAGTTTCAAATGTCAGAGACCAACAAAACCAGTAGCGTGTGACGCCTACAGTTCGTCGAATTAATCGCGTCAACTCGAAGGCGCCATCGCTGGATGAAATTGTAGCTGCCATCAAGAGTATGAAATCCAATAGAGCGCCAGGGATAGATCGTATTTCAGCCGAAATGCTCAAAGCTGACCCATCTTTGTCAGCCCAGATGATGCATCAGCTTTTCAGCAATATTTGGGAAACCGCAACTTTTCCGGTGGACTGGATGCAGGGCATATTGGTCAAAGTCCCTAAGAAAGGAGACCTAACGGAATGCGGCAACTGGCGTGGCATCACGTTGCTCTGTATTACTCTCAAAGTACTCTGTAAGGTAATCCTCAACCGGATCCAGGAGAAGATCGACGCTACTCTCCGGCGGCAGCAAGCTGGATTCCGTGCTGGCCGGTCATGTGTAAAACGGTGTAAACGGTCTGCTGGTGTTCGTTGACTTCGAAAAGGCGTTCGACCGGCTCAACCACGAAAACATCTGGGGCGCACTTAGGCGTAGAGGAGTTCCAGATAAGCTAGTCCATCTCATCGAGGCTCAGTACGAGACGTTCTCGTGCAAGGTTTTACACGACGGCGTCTTGTCCGACCCCATAAGGGTTACTGCTGGCGTGAGACGGCTGCATTTTATCACCGTTTCTGTTTCTCATCGTTATGGATGAGATATTATTTGGAGCAATTGACAGTAGGCCAAATCGAGGATGGCTTGCAATCCTCTAACGATGGAGCAGCTAAATGACCTTGACCTAGCCGACGACATTGTCTTGTTCGCACAACACCGAAAAGATATGCAGAGCAAGTTAGATTACCTCTCCGAGAGCTCCCAGGCAGCAACTCTCACAGTCAATGTAGTAAAAACTAAGTCGATGGTTGTGAACACTGACAATTCCACCAACTTTCCAGTAGCGGGACAACAAGTTGAGCAGGTTTCAATATCTTAGTAACCAGACAACGCCCGATGATGGCGGTACCAAGACTGATATCGCGAACATGTACAAGTTGTCTAAACCGATAATCATGCGAGGTTCTTCCAACGCGTAACTCATCACTGGCAAGTCCATCAGATGCGAGTAGCGATCCGTGATCTTCTTGTACGGCGTGGTCCGACTCGACAGCTTCTACGATAACAAGCTATTTCAATGGCAGCATTTCTGGGGATCCCAAAGCTGAAAGCTTAAGATCAAACTTCTTCGACCGATTCTAGAAATTCCATCGCGTAGTTTGCAAAACAAAAGTGTAACGGGTACCACACGGCAAATGATGGCTCGATTCAAACGTCCATGGGCATGGCACTCAACGTTTAGCAGTTGAACGGCTCGTTCGATACGACGCAGTAGAGGATGATGTTCACCTTGATACCCAACAACGTTAAGGCGAACCTTAAAGGCACAGCGACTTTAACCGTGGCTATTCAGGAATAGCAGGCAGAGTCTCAGTGTTCGACCGTCTTCAATCGATCTGCGATACCCAGTCCAACTCGTAGGTGGCCGGAACACCAACATCGGACTACTGAGCTGATCCGACAGGTGAGCTGCCTCGAGATGGTTGCAGAGTTGCTTCACGGTTATCCCGAACTGGATGAACGTTTCAAGACGATCGGTTCTGGGGGCTTGTGCACTGCGGACCTTCGTCAACCGAGTCAGAAGCAGCTTTTCCGGTTTCTCGAAGAGTCGTCGAAGATCGTTGAGAACGTCAGGAACAGATACCGGCAGAATGAGTCGACTCCTTACAGCCTCGAGCACGCTGCCCTGAAGTCTGTCCTGCAACTGCTTCAGATTATCCAAATTGGTGTATTGTTCGTAGCTGCTTATAAAACTAAGCCACAACTCCGGTTCACCTTCAAACACTGGAAGGTTTTTGGCAAAGGTTTACCGGGTAGCAATCTGTTCCTTGGATAGCTACCGACTAACAGGTGAGCAAGTATCGTCCTTTCCTCTTCAAACAGCCGGAACTTTTTCATAATCTTCTGCTTCGTTTTCCTCTTGGACTTCATCGCTGCTCTTTTCTTCTTCACTTTCTTCTTGGACGTCATCGCCGAAGTTAGCTCCTTCTCTTTCTTCTCGCCAACACAAAATATTGTCTACCACTTCCTTCGACGAACACGCTGTTTATCCCTCTTCGCTTTGGCTGGAGTTTTTTTCCGAACGTCTACTCTTTCAGCTAAAACTTGACCTTCTTCCTAAAGGAAAATTCATTCATTCGCACCATCGATGTGGATTTCTTCATCGACAACCAATTCAGCGATGGCAGCTGTCGCCATCTGGTATCTCGACGCACTTTTTTGCACCGTTCTTGAAAGGCAGCTTCCTTTGCTAGAGTGCCAGCTCCTTTTCCAGCATCTTACGCTCCTCCTGTAGCTGGTGCTCTTTAAGCTCGCATTCTTGCTGCCAGGGTTGATTTGCTCTTTTTTGCTTCTTTTTTGCTCTTTTGACTACAGCGCCTCAGCCAAACAGGATTCGAAAAAGTGATTTATAGGACAAGTTTAGAGTTACTTATTATCTACAATATTATTGGAGAAAGTATAGTTTAATCTTTTGTATTTATAGCGTTACAGAGCTGCAATGCCATTGCGGGGTATCAGCCCCATAGCGCCATAAATATAAGAGATAAAACTATACTTTCTTCAACAATATTGTAAATAATAATCAACTCTACAATTGGCCTATGCATCATTGTTTCGAATTTTGTTTGACTGGGACGCTAAAGTCAAAAGAGCAAAATTAAAGTAAAAAGAGCAAATCAAGCCAGCTTGCTGCAGTTGTTTCTCACGGAATACTTTCTCCCTTTATTGGCTTTTCTTTTGCTTTGCTAGTTTTTCCTGGAGAATATTCTCCATCTCCAATCATTTTTCACGTTAAATCATCTTCTTTTCGAAGGCCTTCTCCTCGGCGCGCTGTTCCATTTCGAATCTTTTCAGAGAGTCTTCCAGTCTCCATACAACTCAATCTTGGGCCACTCGTCGTTGAATGTCGTTTAATGTGCTGCTGAATCTCCTTACTAGTGTTGTCCACGGTACGAACGGTAACTGTTCGTGCGAGGTACGCGTTTGTTTCCTTTGAGCCACTTTCTTTCATGTATGTGGCTCAAAGGACGCTTCACCTTTTAGCCCAATACTTTAAGATGGCGCTTTAGAATCCGCTACAGGGTAGATTGCCTTCGCCGCCGCAAAACTCCTGGTTATGATATCAAAGCCATCTGCAAAACCTAAGAGTTGACTACCCTTGGTGAAAATCGTGCCTCCGTTTCGATGCCCGCTCGTCGGATCACCCCTTCAAGCCCCTCAAGAGTGATGTTGAACAGAATGCAGGATAAGCCATCACCGTGTCTGAAGAGAGTCTAGAGTGTCCCCGAGATGCACACAAAACACATCACTCGCTCCAATGCAACTCTGATCAGTCGCGTCAGTTCATCCAAAACGTCGTGTTTGTGCATTATACGCCATAGTCGGTCTCGATCTCGATCGACTGTATCGTATATTGCTTTGAAATCAATAAAGATGTGATGCGTGGGCACGATGTACTCCCGTCATTTCTGCAAGATCTGTCGAACCAGCGTTATGCTACGATAGTTACAGCACTCGAGCCGATCACCCTTTTTGTAGATGGGACAAATCATTCCTTCCATCCATTCCTCCGGCAGCATCTCATCCTCCCAAATCTTAAAAGTAACCCAGTATAGAGCCGCTGATAGCGCTTATCGGCTGTGATTATATTTATTTATTGTTTCTTTGTCTTCGAAAATACTCGTACAGACTGTTGCTTAAGTTAAATTCTTAATTCTATTTACAAAATCGTTCTTACTAATATGAAAGTCAAACTGATCGTAGACAACGTTAAAAGCACGAATGCAGGCACTGAATGGGTTACTGTACCCATAGTTTGTCCTATTGAGTGGCAACAGAAGTGCATCATGAGTTCGGAGAATGCGTGCTGGAGCATTTATATTTATGCTTGCAAGTAATGATGGACAGTCGCTACGGTTCGTGAGAACGTCAAAGATAAACACTCGTTGCAATCTTAGGCGCCTAGCGGAGAGTGTTTCCAAGCCAACCAGTAAACAGCGCGAGGTAGATGGAGGCAACTCTGTAGGGTTAGTCCAGGGGAGTTGACGAAGGACAAACCGTATAAAATGTTTTTGGACTCGTTCTAATTTCAGGGCGTGCGAGACGTGATACTGGCGCTGCATACTCAAGTATACTCCGTACCAATGAGCAATACAGTGACTTAAGAGCATATACGTCTGTAATAAATGCTGTATGGCGGCGAACAACACCTAGAACCGAAAAGGCTTTAGCAGCAGTTAATGCTACATACTCATTGAATCGCAGTTTGTTATCTAAAATCACACCTAAGTCACGTATAGAATTCACCCGCTCGAGGACGGCCGAGCCAATCTTGTATGGGAACTCAGTAGTAGTTAGGCAGCGAGTAAAAGATATTACCTTACATTTCTTGATGTTTACAGCCATTCCGTTTTCGTCACACCACAACAAGAGTTGATCGATGTTGCTTTGCAAGGCGGTGCAATCTTGGGCGGATAATATCACCCGAAAGATTTTGAGATCGTCAGCGAAGAGTGATTTCCCGGATGATATCCGATATGTGAGGTCGTTTACGTACAGAATAAAAATAAGCGGACCCAGTACACTCCCTTGAGGAACTCCTGAGGTGACGTTGAATGTTGTTGAGGTTTCATGGTCAACCTGTACAAAAGCTTTTCGTCCGGTGAGGTATGATTCCAGCCACTCAACTATCCAACTCGGGAAGCCAAGATGGGCAAGTTTGTCGATTACGAACGTGTGCGGAACAAGGTCGAAAGCCTTCGAAAAATCTACGTAAATTGAATCTACTTGGCGACGGGATTCAACTGCAGGGAACAACGT
The DNA here is from genome assembly GCF_943734655.1 of Sabethes cyaneus. Lineage (NCBI taxonomy): Eukaryota > Metazoa > Arthropoda > Insecta > Diptera > Culicidae > Sabethes > Sabethes cyaneus. The sequence continues at coordinate 45,627,297 of NC_071354.1, forward strand.
GTTGGTATAAGCCATAAGGTTTGTAGTTGTAGAACGACGTTCGACGAAACCATGCTGAAACTCGCTGATCAAAGGTTTTGCAGCATTGCTCAGGAAACGATGGACGACTGTTTCGAAGACTTTAGCAAGGCAACAAAGTATCGATATTCCACGATAGTTATCAACGAGTTGAATGCTTCCTGATTTGTGGATTGGGACCATTTTAGCAATCTTCCAAATGGACGGGAACGTGCAGTCAGCAAGAGAACGATTGAAAATCAGAGATATCGGGGCAGCCAGTTCTTGCGCACAGTTCTTGATGATAAATGGCGTCAATCCATCCACTCCAGGACCTTTTGATACATCTAAATCGTTCAGCACTTCAAGTACATCCCTATCCGAGAAACGAAAGCTCGGGATATCCACATCGTATGATGGTATCAGACGAAATCTTTCCGGCTTGGATGCGGGCAAACTGGCGCGGAACACACTTTTAAAGAAGTTAGCAAACAGGTTGGCAGCTTCTTTGGCTGAACTGGAAACACGTCCTTTGTATTCCACGTTACTCGGTGTGCGTTTTGACGATCTGTGGGTGCTTATGAAAGCCCAAAATGACGACGGATTCGATTTCAGGTTCGATTGCACCCTGTCCACGTACGCTGCATAGGACACTGTAAGCAGATCATTGTAGTCACTTTCGATGATTCGTAGACGATTACTGTTTTCTACAGATCTGGTGCTAAAGAATCGGTTTCGGGCTTTTCGAACCTTATTGCGTAAATTTCGGAGCTGAGGAGTCCACCAAGGCTTGCGGCTAACGGAGGACGTGCTAATTCTGCGGCGTGGTACAACCCCATCGAATATGTCATACAACGCGTCGTAGAAGGCATTTACGGTGTCATCTACAGAAGAACAACTCAATCGTTGCGTCCAGTCGATTGTCGAAATGTTATTGCTTAACAAGCTGAGATCGCATCTTCTGAAGTCGAGGACAACGTCATCTATCTCGGCGTTATTGCTATAATTTGGCACCGTGAACTGTGCGTCGAGTCGTAAAACAAACGGTTTGTGATGCTCGTCGATCTTTAACAGTGACAGTGGTGGGTCGAAAAGTTCGACGTAGTCCGGAACATTAACATATGCTAAATCAAGAATTCTGCCGTTGACGTTACTCAGCGCATTGATCTGCACAAGACCTGCTGCGGAAACCGATTCTGTCAGCACTACTTCTTGCTCTGTTGACACATTCGTGGGTAAGTATCCGTTGATATCGTCGTCAAAGTGCCAGCGAAGGTTGGGGAAGTTGTAGTCACCTAAAGCTACAAGAATATCACAAGCCGACAGTTTGTCACATACGTCTTGGATGGCTCTAGCATGAGCGTTGTAAATTGCAGGACTAGATAGCGGTCTGAGGTAAATGCCAACGACATAGATTGAACGGTGCGCTAGTTCAATACGAATGATAGCTTGTTCTAGCTGATTGCAATCGTCCAGTGAACTTGAACTACAATGATGACCTTCTTTGACAGCTATTAGTACTCCGCCACCTCTCGACAGTTCACTTGTACAGTCGTTTCTATCGCACCTGAATATACTGTAATCTGAAGATATTTCACTATTCACGATGTCCGGGCGAAGCCATGTTTCCGTCAGTACCAGAATGTCATAGTCGCAGCTGGAAAGCATCAACCGAAGCTCGTTCGTTTTAGTTCGTAACCCCCTAACATTTTGGTAGTAGATCGTCAAAAAACGTTCGGTTGTTACGCATGATGCAGTTTCCATTTGACTTGAGTTGGCAATATCGCCGACGGTAGCGGTCTCAGGATGCGCACTGCTGGAATCCAGAGAATTTTCAGGCGGGAGAAGGGATGAACAAATCGAATACTTGCCTGCGGGTGAAATTCGGAAAACTCCGTCCCTTTCCACGAAAACAGGCCCGGGATGACATTGTTGGCAGGAACCGATTAAATAATGAGAATGCCTGCAATCGAAGAATGGCACGACTGTTTCGGGTAGGTAGGGGTTTTCCTTACGGCTTTCGCAGGTGCATCCCCGTGGAGGTAGATTCACTATTAGATCGTTGCTAGGTTCGGTGTTACTGGTGACAGAACAGGATTTACAGCAGAGACTCTCCGAAATTTTTGGACGGTGTAGTCCTCAAACTGGCGAAACATTATTCCTTCTGGCCATGATGAAGGATCAAGCGCTTTGTCCTTCAAAATGGGATCAAGGCCAACTTTGAACGAAATAAACGACATATTGCTGGTGTCAGTCCCTTTGGCCACTAATTTATAAACATCAGGGTCGTTGTCAAGTTCCAAATTTGCTTTCACCATTGAAGATATCGCATCGTTGGTTACGTCTGGTCTAATACGTGACAGATAGAGCCAGAACTTATTAACTGGTTTATCACTGACAGGCACCGATATCACGTTCTGACTAAGCTGCTTTGACCCGGCTTGACATTCAGTTGATTTCTGTTCTGAACTATCAAATCCTCGTGGTCGTTTAGCGGCTCGAGTTGATTCCCCAACTATCGGCCATCGATTGAGTTTTGGGGTCAGAATTGACGGAACGGTCTTCGACGACATTGTTGTTATTTCCGTTCGGAGACTGTTGATTGCATCCGTCAAGGCTGTCATAGGAGATTTCTCATCCACTTGCCTTGATAAGGATCGGAAATGGGAGTTTTCAAACAGCTCCGCGCATTTGTCACACATCCAATAAAGATTATTTCGGTGTGAGGTGAAATAACCCATCAGGGCACGTGTAACACCAGAACACGACATATGAAACATGCTGCCGCAATACCCACGGCATACTACAAGCTCGATGCCAGTGATAGCTTAACAGCATTTTCCGCAATTTTTTCCATGGTTGAGGATGCTAAACCAAATACTATTTCTGATTGGCGTTACGGTGACGGAAAACGTGAATCGACTTTTTGGGTGTACCAATGACGGTCTGTGACGGCAATCTGAATCGATCTTTTCTGTTGGCGTTCCAGAGACGGTTAATCAAAATCACACAATGGCGCTGGGTGTAGACAAAAGCTGATTGCACTTCTAAGCAAACAGAACGGGTAAAATCACTTATCACTAAGCACTAATTATGGACTTCACAACTAGGATGCGATTCGAAACGATATTAGTGGGCACGGTGCTCCAAATAGCGTTATTATCAAAAAAAAATCTCCATAAAATCTGAGTATACCAGTCGATTTGTATTACTTTCCACCATCTTCAGTCAAAATTTTAAAAAAATCGTAGGCACAGTTTTGGAGAAATAGCCATTTAAAGTTAAAAAGGCATAAATCTCGTAGAAAAAGACAAAATACATATACAATTGTGCTTACACGGTGATCCCCAGACCGTTATTATAAAAAAAAGTCTCCATGAAATATGAGTACACCAGCCGATTTGCAACACTTACCACTATATATGGATGAAATTTAAAAAAAAGCGTAGGCACGGTTTTGGAGGTATGCCCTTTTAAAATGAAAAGAGCAAAAATCAGAAGAAAATTGACGCAATAGCTATACAAATACGCTTGTTTAGTGCGCACAAGAGTACCAAATAATCGGTAGAAGTATTTTAATATTTTTGAGATATACTGGCAAGCTTTAGACATAAAATATTGTAGTATTAAAAGGAGTTTTCCAATTTGTTCTCGTATATTAATGAATTTGGCTTTAATTAACTGCATATTTGTGAATATGTGTAGAGTAAAGAGGGGCAAAAGTGTGATTCAATGGTTTATCAGTGCAGATTGCACGTAATTTGACAACATTAGTATGAATGGTCGAATACTGAGATAGCTTGAATTTATCGTAAATATTTGTTGTTTATGAAGCATAATTGCTGAATTAAGTGCAAATGTTACTTTGGAGCGGTTTTGATGTAATATTTCGTTATATGGCAAATACGGCTCCTGTTGATATGGAGGCTATTGCTTGTTGAAGCATTGCAGCAGCGTTTCGCATCACTCAAACACCTATTTTAAAAATGCGGTGAGAGAAATTCTCAAAATATATTTCTATTTCCATAATTTAATCAAACCCCTTAAAAAGTCTTGTGGGACAAAAATGCGATTCACGGGCGGAGCAAAATTGCGATTCATGGACAAGTAAATAATGCGTTGTAATTATGAATTGGATTCAAACGAACTTTTGCCACGCTAGTGGGCATTTTTATTTTTCGTAAAACTTTCCTACGATTTTCTTCGTGAATATCCATTAGAGTAAGGTGGGGCATAAGTGCGACATTTGAAGTTGTCTTCAATTTTCATGGAATGAAGCACAACAGTAAACTAAATTTAATATTGATGTAACAACTCAACATCTTCACATTCAGCTATAAATCATCTGGAGTAATAGTATTAAAATTCATCATTTTTCTGATCAGGTGCCGAATCGCACTTTTGCCAAATTAGCACGGAAAAAGTGCGTTGACCGCGAGGCAAAAATTCGAACTTTGAATTTATGAAATTAGTGCACTTGCTAATACACCAATTGAATTGCACTTTTGTCCCATTTGGTGCTTGGCAGGATTTGATTACATTATGCAAAATAGAAATATATTTTGTAAATTTTTCTCACCGCATTTTCAAAAGAGATGCTTGAGTAATGTGAAATGCTACTTCAACTATGTTTATATTGCGTTTTCTGTATTGCGAAATAAAACATCCAAACCGCACTAATTGAACATTTCCATTTAACTCAGCAATTATAATTCGTAAATAGTAAATATATACGATGGACTTTAAGCTGTCAAAGTATGTCAAGTCCATATCAATGTTGTCAAATTATGCGGAATCGGCACTGATAAATCATTGAATCGGACTTTTGCCCCACCTTACTCTATCTCAAAAAAATAAATCTTACATTAACTTTTGTTGTAGTGCAGAACAAGGCCTACTATGTTCTTTTTATGATAATGACAGCAACATGATTATTGCAAATCATTGTGTGATAAAATAAGCACAATTGTATATGTATTTTGTCTTTTTCTACGAGATTTATGCCTTTTTGACATTAAATGGCCGTTTCTCCAAAACTGTGCCTACGATTTTTTTAAAATTTTGACTGAAGATGGTGGAAAGTAATACAAATCGACTGGTATACTCGGATTTTATGGAGAATTTTTTTTGATAATAACGCTATTTGGAGCACCGTGTGGGCACTATAGATAAATTACAAAACAGCTTAAAAGCAATTACTTGTACAAAACATCGAAAATATAGGAGCGATTTGACACATAAACATTCACTGTAGGATACACTGAACGAACTTTTAGCTCTGTCGGTAGACGGTCCTTACCAGCGGCACTGTGGTCTTCAACAACCCGATTTCTCGTTCGACTTCATGGAAATCATGCTATCTTCTATGAACACTCCTAGGTTAAGGTTAGGATCTGCTCCGTTCCGCATCCTACTGCAACTTTGCCATCGAGGTATTCATCGAAGAACTGCTTCCACCGAGCTTCGACCACATCGCGTTCGATTGTAATTACATTTCCTCCCTCGCTACTACACAGTTTGGTTCACCTTCTCATAAAACATGCGCGTGTCATTAGCTCAAAACATTTGTTCTAATTCTTCATGATCTCTGTCCTCCGTTAAGCGCTACATCGTGGTCAACTGGTTCATAGCTCGTCGGTAGTGGTAGTGGTAATGCTCAGATAATTTTTCCAAGCAATTTTATTTCCCTCCACCGCTTGTTAGCTTCAGTTAGTATTTTCCGGGGCTTTTTACCTAGTGTCGGCCACCTCTTCGATGGCCGAGCGTGTTATGCCCCAACCATCTTCGAGCTTTGAAGCACCTAACTCCTGTCTGGTGTACGGTTGACAGTTTTGAGCGCACCTGGACTGCTACTAGGTGATGGTCAGAGTCAATATCCGGTAACCCGTAGCGAACGTATGCTCGGCCTTCTATAAGAACAAGGTCAATCTGGTTCATTGTACGCTGGTCAGGTGATCTCCAGGTGGTTTTGTGGACATCCTTGCGTGGGAAAAAGGTGCATCGGATTTAATGATCCTTCTTTATTTATTTTTTCGCTCTTTTCGCTTTACGTCTTATTTCACTTCCTGTACAGCTTCCTTGCGCGAGTTTTAGCCACCGTATGCTTTATCCTTCCGGTTCGGTACCTTCCAAACTTTATACGCGTGCGGTCCAGAATGTGTCGTTGTTTTTTTGTACAAAACAAACAGAAGCTTTCGCCGTTTTTTGCTAAATCTAAATGTTGAGTTAACGTTTCAATTGGTTACGTACCATCTTGGTATTCTCCAGGTCTGTCTAATCCACGAAAATCCACAAAAACTAGTGACTACCAAAGCTCAAAACTATCAAGTGCTCTCATGAATAATAAAACACACGATAATTGCTAAATAAATCTGTCACTTCGGAATGACAAAACCACAAGTAAAAACGACTCAGTTTCGGAGCAACCATTTGTCATTAGGCTTGCGCATATTATCTGGGTGCAGTCATTCATCGTACGTACACTACCAGTCGATTATGTGCGAGACAGCGTACAACATTAAAGCCAGGCCTGGCCATTTGAAACCAAGGGAGAATTTCTCGGTTAAGCTCTTAGCCACTAGAAAAACAGCACTCATAAATTCCCGATTAGTAAAACTAAGCCGTGGTATGTAGGTATCTACATAAATTTTTTTTGCATTCTTACATTCCATTCTGATTGGCCTTGTTTGCTGTCACTAGAGCTGGGTTGTTGTGTAGCGCCACCGAAGTGATTTACGATTTCGGTTGTTCAAAAAAAAACAACTAATCACTGTAGATTTGGCTGTAATTAATTCTGGTTAAGTGAACGAATTGATTGATTCACTGAGCAAGGGTGAATTTCTAACTCTGGAACACTTAAAAGCAAACCAAACTACAGTTCCCAATGGGACGGAAAGTAATCTTTCGCTCATCTCCTGATGCGATAAAAATAAAAATAAACTTTTTACCCCTTTGATCTCGCTTAAGGTAAGCAAACTAAGTTGAACAATTTGCTAAATTTGCGTTCACTTAGTCCTAAAGTAGGGAATCGTGAGTTCGCGATGAAACTATCAATTTTACACCTATTCTTCCAACGAAGTTCCAAGACCGCGGACATCGGGATCGGCTCACCATTCCCATTTAAGGCCACGGTCATGAACAAACAGTTCTCACACTTTTCCGCGTCCTGACTGTGGTGGAACTGAGTTGGCTGCATGGCGGGACGAAAAGTAGGTGCTAGCAGGTAAAAGCGTTCGGCTAAAAGCGAAGATCGATATCGGTCGTTCATGTGAAAACCAACCTATGGCGATGGCGAAGACACCGCGATGCGATGACCGGCGACGTTGCCGAATGCCGTACCGTTTAAGGGCTTGATCGAAAATAGCTGCATTGCACGGCGCACCGTCGTAAGGTGGTCATAATGTTGGCAAACTGGCAATGGAATCTTCAACTGATATTGTGCAATCGAATTCGTGCTGTTTCCACTCACTGTCCACGACGGGAAAAAAATTTATTCTGGTGCAACATGCCCCGGGCGCTTATCGTCCAACGTCCGCCCCGAAGCTTGACTATATTTAAAATCTAGGCCAATCGAGATTCATTTTCTTCTGCCTACGAAAGGACTCCAGCCTTTTCTTTCCGATCGAAAGGTAAACTATTTGTTTTACGATCGTTCAATGCAAAACTAATCAGTAGTTGGGCCAAAGTTTTTATAGGTGATTACACGGTAGCAATATTTGTGCAATGAGTTGGAATAATGTTGAAACATTGAAAATGTAGTCGACCTACCTTGCAGTAGGGAAAGTAAATTACAGCTTGTTTTAATTTTATGCCAACGACTGCCACCGAAATTCAGATAAACTAGACAGAATTTTATCATGCAGATCAAAAGTAGTTCTGTTTTAATTGCATTCACCAGTCTCTAACATGAGACGCTTTCAGAACTTATCGAAATGTCTTGTTTCTAAAATCCCAGCAAGCGGTGAAATTTTGGCATCTTTTCCAGACTCCCTTCCGGGCGTGGTGGTATTTTTTTTCTTTCGCATAGTTTGAGGACTCGAAATTGAAATGGTTCAATTAGAAGACACCCAATCTTCCATCACTTTAAGTGTTGAAAAGGATCCGTGTTCCGGGAGCAATGAAAATAGTGCAAAATACGGATATAATTTGATTGTTCTCCTGAAATCTCTGACACTGGAACTGGACGAATCCGGTGAAAATGGCCCGCGAGCGTTTAACATTTACCTTTCGCTGGGTGATTCTGCTCCGATTGAAATATCCGGAACGGTGTCGGATATTAATGACCAACGAAGTGGTTACGCAATCAGGTAAATTTAAAACCGTAACATTCCAAAGTCGAAAGTGCAGAACCAATCTTTCCAATTCCCCTACAGCGTACCCTGTGAGAATCCGGCTGAGTTCAAAGATTATCTTACTAAAAACAATCTGAGAATTGTTATGAAGCAAAACGGAATCGAAATTGGGGGAGTAAATGTTCATCTGGTGGAACTCAACTTAGCGTCATTCGACCCACCGAATTTTGAACCCACAATCATTTCGAAGAAGTTTAGCATCGTCCATAACTCATCAACGATTGGAACAATACACCTAATTCTGAAAACGGACATCGTACGATCAGTCACGGAGCTAAGGGCATCCCGGATCGAAGACGACAGTATTGTGTACATCGTTAACGATACCCCGGAACGAAGAAGCAGCGAATATCAAGAGGATACCATGCGAAAGCTGCTGACGTGCGAGAAGTGCAGTGGCTTGAGGAGTCCCAGCGAAATTAGCTGCCGGTATGAATTGATCGACGGTATTCTGGCTCACACCGAAGGACCGAAGCAGGACATGGATTTCGAAATGATGAAGCGAAAGATTGAGCAAATCGAGCGGGAAGCGAAGCTTTATCCGGTTGGACAACAGCAGGAACTGCCGAAGGAAAGTACTAACAATCGAATTTGTAACAATTGCGGAGGAATTACAGTTACCGGAGCAACATGCGGTCGAGTTCCTTGGATGGCCGGTGACAGTGGCTATCCAGATGGTAGCGCCAAACGGTTGGTTGAAATAGAAAGGTCCGTAATATTCGACGTTATTCTAAAATTAAGTTTTCTTTTAGATTTTTTCCTCCTGGTGATGTGGATGTCACTGCTACAACACGAATATCAGAACCAAACTTTGCTCACTCGTTTGGAGGTGAAATGAGGTACGTACAATCCTCTTAATACAAATGTAAAATAACATCGAAACGTCGCATACGCTTTACCGAAAGAGATAAGAGACAACAGACGACAAACAAAAGACAAAAGACAAAAGACAAAAGACAAAAGACAAAAGACAAAAGACAAAAGACAAAAGACAAAAGACAAAAGACAAAAGACAAAAGACAAAAGACAAAAGAGACAAAAGAGACAAAAGACAAAAGAGACAAAAGAGACAAAAGAGACAAAAGAGACAAAAGAGACAAAAGAGACAAAAGAGACAAAAGAGACAAAAGAGACAAAAGAGACAAAAGAGACAAAAGAGACAAAAGAGACAAAAGAGACAAAAGAGACAAAAGAGACAAAAGAGACAAAAGAGACAAAAGAGACAAAAGAGACAAAAGAGACAAAAGAGACAAAAGAGACAAAAGAGACAAAAGAGACAAAAGAGACAAAAGAGACAAAAGAGACAAAAGAGACAAAAGAGACAAAAGAGACAAAAGAGACAAAAGAGACAAAAGAGACAAAAGAGACAAACGAGACAAACGAGACAAACGAGACAAACGAGACAAACGAGACAAACGAGACAAACGAGACAAACGAGACAAACGAGACAAACGAGACAAACGAGACAAACGAGACAAACGAGACAAACGAGACAAACGAGACAAACGAGACAAACGAGACAAACGAGACAAACGAGACAAACGAGACAAACGAGACAAACGAGACAAACGAGACAAACGAGACAAACGAGACAAACGAGACAAACGAGACAAACGAGACAAACGAGACAAACGAGACAAACGAGACAAACGAGACAAACGAGACAAACGAGACAAACGAGACAAACGAGACAAACGAGACAAACGAGACAAACGAGACAAACGAGACAAACGAGACAAACGAGACAAACGAGACAAACGAGACAAACGAGACAAACGAGACAAACGAGACAAGACAAAAGACAAAAGACAACAAACAGACAACAAACAGACAACAAACAGACAACAGACAACAGAAAACAGAAAACAGCAGAGAGCAGAGAGCAGAGAGCAGAGAGCACAGAGCAGAGAGCAGAGAGCAGAGAGCAGAGAGCAGAGAGCAGAGAGCAGAGAATAGAGAATAGAAAATAGAGAATAGAGATTAGAGAACAGAGAGCAGAGAACAGAACAGAGAAAAAAGGAAAAAGGAAAAAGAAAAGAGCAAAAAGAAAAAACGAAAAGAGAGAAAAAAAAGAAGAAAAATGAAATAGAAAAAAGACCAAACAACAAAGAACAAACAAAAAAAGAAAAAAGAAAAAAGAAAGAAGAAAGAAGAAAAAAGAAAAAAGAAAAAAGAAAAAAGAAAAAAGAAAAAAGAAAAAAGAAAAAAGAAAAAAGAAAAAAGAAAAAAGAAAAGAAGAAAAAAGAAAAAAGAAAAAAGAAAAAAGACAAAAGTAAAAAGAAAAAAGAAAAAAGAAAAAAGAAAAAAGAAAAAAGGAAAAAGGAAAAAGGATAAAGGAAAAAGAAAAAAGAAAAAAGAAAAAAGAAAAAAGAAAAAAGAAAAAAGAAAAAAGAAAAAAGAAAAAAGAAAAAAGAAAAAAGTAAAAAGAAAAAAGAAAAAAGAAAAAAGAAAAAAGAAAAAAGAAAAAAGAAAAAAGAAAAAAGAAAAAAGAAAAAACGAAAACCAAAAACGTAAAACGAAAAACGAAAAACGAAAAACGAAAAACGAAAAACGAAAAACGAAAAACGAAAAACGAAAAACGAAAAACGAAAAACGAAAAACGAAAAACGAAAAACGAAAAACGAAAAACGAAAAACGAAAAACGAAAAACGAAAAACGAAAAACGAAAAACGAAAAACGAAAAACGAAAAACGAAAAACGAAAAACGAAAAACGAAAAACGAAAAACGAAAAACGAAAAACGAAAAACGAAAAACGAAAAACGAAAAACGAAAAACGAAAAACGAAAAACGAAAAACGAAAAACGAAAAACGAAAAACGAAAAACGAAAAACGAAAAACGAAAAACGAAAAACGAAAAACGAAAAACGGAAAATGAAAAGCGAACAACGAACAACGAACAACGAACAACGAACAACGAACAACGAACAACGAACAACGAACAACGAACAACGAACAACGAACAACGAACAACGAACAACGAACAACGAACAACGAACAACGAACAACGAACAACGAACAACGAACAACGAAAAACGAAAAGCTAAAAACGAAAAGCGAAAAGCGAAAAACGAAAAGCGAAAAGCGAAAAACGGAAATACAATAACGAAAAACAAAAAACGAACAAATAAAAGTGAGTAGAAAAAAGAAAAATGAGAGAAAAAAAAAGAGAAAAGAGAAAAGAACAAAGAAAACAGAAAAAAGGAAAAAAGAAAAAGCGAAAAGAAAAAGAAAAAGAAAAAAAAAGAAAACAGAAAACTGGAATCAGAAAATAGACACGAAAACGAAATCTAAAAAAGAAAAAGTTCAAGTGGAAAAAGAATAAAATGAAAAAATTGGAACAATGGCAGATTGGAAAATTGTGAAAACGGCAAAAAAATAAAATGGAAAAATGGGAAAATGCAAAAATGGAAAAACGGAAAAGTAGGATAATGGAGAAATGAAAAAATGGAAAAATGGAAAAATGGAAAAATGGAAAAATGAAAAAATGGAAGAATAGAAGAATGGAAGAATGGAAGAATGGAAGAATGGAAGAATGGAAGAATGGAAGAATGGAAGAATGGAAGAATGGAAGAATGGAAGAATGGAAGAATGGAAGAATGGAAGAATGGAAGAATGGAAGAATGGAAGAATGGAAGAATGGAAGAATGGAAGAATGGAAGAATGGAAGAATGGAAGAATGGAAGAATGGAAGAATGGAAAAATGGAAGAATGGAAGAATGGAAGAATGGAAGAATGGTAGAATGGAAGAATGGAAGAATGAAAGAATGGAAGAATGGAAGAATGGAAGAATGGAAGAATGGAAGATTGGAAGAATGGAAGAATGTAAGAACGGAAAAATGGAAGAATGGAAAAATGGAAGAATGGAAGAATGGAAGAATGGAAGAATGGAAGAATGGAAGAATGGAAGAATGGAAGAATGGAAGAATGGAAGAATGGAAGAATGGAAGAATGGAAGAATGGAAGAATGGAAGAATGGAAGAATGGAAGAATGGAAGAATGGAAGAATGGAAGAATGGAAGAATGGAAGAATGGAAGAATGGAAGAATGGAAGAATGGAAGAATGGAAGAATGGAAGAATGGAAGAATGGAAGAATGGAAGAATGGAAGAATGGAAGAATGGAAGAATGGAAGAATGGAAGAATGAAAGAATGGAAGAATGGAAGAATGGAAGAATGGAAGAATGGAAGAATGGAAGAATGGAAGAATGGGAGAATGGAAGAATGGAAGAATGAAAGAATGAAAGAATGGAAGAATGAAAGAATGAAAGAATGAAAGAATGAAAGAATGAAAGAATGAAAGAATGAAAGAATGAAAGAATGAAAGTATGAAAGAATGAAGGAATGAAAGAATGAAATAATGAAAGAATGAAAGAATGAAAGAATGAAAGCATGAAAGAATGAAAGAATGAAAGCATGAAAGAATGAAAGAATGAAAGAATGAAAGAATGAAAGAATGAAAGAATGAAAGAATGAAAGAATGAAAGAATGAAAGAATGAAAGAATGAAAGAATGAAAGAATGAAAGAATGAAAGAATGAAAGAATGAAAGAATGAAAGAATGAAAGAATGAAAGAATGAAAGAATGAAAGAATGAAAGAATGAAAGAATGAAAGAATGGAAAAATATAAAATGGATATTATCGGAAAATGAAAAAGTGGAAACAAAAATAAACAGAGGAAAGAAGATAAACCAAAAGGTTGAAGAATTGAAAGACTAATAAAATGAAAGAATGAAAGACTGAAACCATTACTGGCAGACTGAAAGACTGAAAGGCTGAAAGACTGAAAGACTGAAAGACTGAAACACTGAAACACTGAAAGACTGAAATATTGATGATTTTTAATTGATGATTGATGATTGACGATTCTGTATTCGGAATAATTAAAATTATTTCCGACCATCTTAGTAGTGATTCTGTATCGTTGCTCACCCCTTTTTCTCTTCCAGACCTATGCAACCGCGATCGAATAGTTATCCTCTTCGCACAATTCAGCAGCCGGACACTGGTTATCTATGTCCTACATCCGTCGGATTTCGGTTAGATTTTCACCAAACAACTTTTCTTTTTTAATAAACGCACTTTTGTTCATCAGGCACTGTGAACGTTGTGGCCTCAACATGGACTGGCTACCCTTACATGCGACCTGTCCAAAGTGTGGCTACAGAAGCCAACCTCCGCGAACCAGAAGTCCCGAGCCGGCAATGTATGAAATCAGTCCGAGTCGAATGAACTCCCGATTGGAGGATTTCGAATTTATTGAACCTCAAAAGCGCCAATCTTTGGCAGCTTCGGGTCGCTCCTTGTCACTGGAAGTGAGACCCTGTCCGCTTTGTCGTCTGCGTGGTGGCCGTTGTCCCGATTGTGAACGACGTGCTTCGTTGGGACGACAGGATAAAACAAACTCCACCACTCAGTCATCTACCTCGGATTCGGAAATGCTGGCCCGCAAAGCTTCCGAAAGACCAAAAACCAGACAATCGTTGCGACACCGATTTGAAGGAATGCCAAAAAAGCTCAGCAAGGCCGCAAGATTATCGCAGCTTCAAAAAGTCTACGGCGATGATGAACAGCGGAAGCCGGAAAAATCAAGCCCTCGCTCAGCTCGTAGCTCTGTTGTTTCCCTTAACGTGGAAGATATCTTGAAAAAATCTAAAGTTCATGCCAAGAAAATGATTACCGATGGCGTTCCGAGCATTGAAGTGAGAAAGTTCGGTTCTGATCTCAATGTAATGGATAAATTGGACAGAGGTTGTTCCGCCATCAGTGCAAAACAGATACGTAAGAATCAGAGAAGTTTATTGCGACAGATAAAAAAACAGAACCGTGGCAAATACTCGTACAAGTACGGAAATCGTTATCCCGGGATCGTTGCTGGACACCGTGAGTGCATTCTTCGTGGCAATCCTGTACCTCCGCATATGGGTTGGCGCTGGGATATCAACACGCCCGGTATTGGGTGTGTTCGAAAGGGATGGCGTCCGGGTGCCGTGCGGAAACCGATAAAGGAACTAATGCAGCACTTTTTGGTTCATTACCCGCTGGATAATGTTCCGGTCAGTAGAAGGGGCAAACGAAGCTTGAAAATGGATGAAACAAAGATGGAGCAGACAAAACAAAAGCATACACTACAAATTGTGAAGCGAAATGGACAGTATTCAATTGTAATGAATCCGTTGAAAGATTCACAAACTTTGAAAACGGCGCAGGATCCTTATCTCGCTTGTGAGCCGATACAATTCAAGCTGACAAAAGATCCCAACATGAGTAAGCTGTACCAGCTTCGTAATGCACTGAAGGTCAAGGGATTCACGATGTGCGGCTGTTCCGAGTTTGAATCTTGCAGTCACAGAAACGAGAAAGAGAAGAAACTGATGGCAAAAGAAATGCGGAAGCTTTCGAAGCGTCTCGGTCTCGCGGTGACAACCGAACTGAAGGACATTCCAGTCGAGAGTGAATCGGAATTGGATTTGGAGTTTACTCCTCCGTCGGCCATGTTGAAATCGGGGGTACGAAAACCGGACGTTGTTTGCACGGAAACACAGTACTGTGTGGAGGATTACAAGGTTCAGATTCCGACGGATAAGCTCAAGTGCAGCTCAAGTGGTCGGGCAGATCCGTGGGATGTTGCGCGAGTTAAAACAGGTCGCGGCCTAGACAGAACGCACGGTAAAGGAGGCAAAGATACAAAGGGACTAAAAGGAATTGCTGGAGGAAGAGGAGGAGCCAGTGGTGGAAAAGGATCAGGCACTGGAAAAGGAATGGGTGGAGGAAAAGCCGGGACTGGAGAAGCTGCGACAGGAGGTACTGGAAAAGAAACGGCAGGGAAAGGAGGTGCTGGGAAAGGCGGTGCTGAAAAAGGTGGTGTTGCGAGAGGAGGTGCTATTAGTGGAAATGCTGGTGAAGGAGGTGCTGGAAAAGGAGGAGTTGGGAAAGAAGGTGCTGGAAAAACAATACCCGGTTCGAGGGGAAAGAATGCTGCAGGTTCTGCTGCTGGTGAAGCATCCAGAACAAAGAACAAGTGATTATAATTTAGCATTCTTATATTTTGATACTTAATGTTTTATTTCAGAATATATACTTACAGACTAATTCCAAAAACTAACCTTTTCTTACCCATCTCATGAATATTTCAATAATTTTTGTAGAAATTTGACCTAAAGCAATATGGTTTAGACGGCGAAGCATGACTTTCTAACTAACTAACTATTTAGGAGCCTTTAGGGACTTTCATTCTTATACAAATTCGACGGTTGTTTAAAATAACAGATAATCTAATAATCGAAAACCGTACTTATTGATACCGTGGTATCGTTTTTAAGCCAATCTTGATGAAATGGAAAAACGCTGCAATGGGTAAGAAAGGGTTAAATTTTATTTTGTAGACAGCTAACCTTCGTCAATAAGAGCAATAAAGTATCCTAAGCAAATACTTAAGCACAGCAACGTAATCGCTGTTGAACGTTGGTCGAATTGACTAAGGATAGTTGTCGTTTGTTGAATTTGTGCACTGCTAAATAAAAATCTACATTTTCAGATCACAGGGAGCACGTCAAAGAAGCACAATGGCGGGTGTAAAGTTTGACAGGGAAGCTAAGACAAACAAATCGGGTGCCACCTGCACGGGCTACCGCAGCGCTGCTGTTACGCCGGCTTGCGGTTATCAAGTCAGTTCAAATGCTTGCTACACATTACCTTGTGCCCCGGCTGCTGTGTGCTACAATCCCTGCTGCACAGGTTGTATGATGTGAAATTTATTTTCTAGCTTTCTTTTACTTTTTTTGTTGAAAAATTATTGTTTTTAAAATTTTACTAAAAAAATTTAAAAATCTCCAAAAAAAAATCAAATTAAACGTCTTTTGAGCCCAGGTTAGGAGCGGCTCACGATAGCGTTCGATCTAGAGCGGGGGACTGAATTAAGAAATGTGTTGTCTCGGCGCAACACCTAAGATGACTGCCTCATCACGAGACTCGGGAGAGGCCCTATTAAGGCAACCAACTTAAACCTATAAATATTACAAAAAAGGAGAAAATTCGACTCGGGACATTCAGCATGCACAAAGGCGACAAAATAAGGGCACAGAGTTGATGTCTAGTACATGGATTTCGCGGGTGGCGGCAGGGTGCCGCTCGATCAGTTAGAACCCCTAATGTTCGGTATCGTGGCACTGCAGAAGATCTGTCGTAAAGCCGAGGAGATATGGAGGATCTGTGGAGGCAAACCCAATTTTTCCATAGCGGTGGAACGGCCAACGAGCTGGAAACGGGCTTCGTAGCGATGGGTAGAATGCAGGATCGCGTGATGAATTGGAAGGCGATCAACGTACCATCGCACAAGAAAGATAGACCAAACGACGAAGAGGAAGCGTTCTATGTACAGTTAGAGGAAACGTACGACAGCTGTTCGCCACGGTTGGTCGAAATCATTCGGTCATTCAGCATTTTATTCACTTGTCCATTCATTTCACCTATATGTGCCTAGGGAGCTCTGAATTTTTTTATGTAGACTGGTGTGGGGTCATTTAGGTAAAGTTTGTATGTAAAAATTGTTACGCGTTAACGGGTATTAATTGAGCGCAAACCTCCGATTTTATTAGTCCACAAAAAATCACGGACAGGAGATAAAAAGTTGCGTTTCGATGTTGATTTCAGGCAACTAAACAAGAAAATCATTGCATACAAATTCCCTTTGCCGAGAATCGACGAGATTCTAGACCAACAGAGCAGAGCAAAATGGTCGACCTGGCCAGAGGTTTTCACCAGATAGAACTGGATAATAATTTCAAGAATTACACAGTGTTCCCCACCTCTTTAGGCCGTTTTGAATTTAATAGATTACCCTTTGGTTTGAATATGTCCCCAAACAGCTTCCAGAAGATGATGACTATAGCCTTAAATGGGTTATCTCCGGAATGTGTGTTCTTGTATATTGATGATATGATTGGATGCTCTATTAATCATCATTTAACAAATTTGGATAATGTTTTTAAACAAATTTAAAAATATAGCTTGAAACTTAACCGGTCAAAATGCAATATTTTGTTTGTTCAGATGTTTCCTTTTTTGGTCACCATGTTAGTCGTCATGGTATACAGCTAGACAAATCAAAATCAATGTAATCTTCAATTTTCCTGGTTTCAAGCCTACCGACGAAGCCCACACAACGCTTTACTTCGGAAAAATGTAAAGTTTGAATGTACAAACAAAATCATGGTTTGTTTTGAAACACGAAAATTAAAGCTCTTATCCTCGCAAATTCTTAAACCCCAAACTTTATAAATGGTGAAGAAAACAAATTAATAATTAAACATAAATTAATTTCCGTACATTGGGCAATCAGAAATTTTAGACCGTACTATTATGGCCTGACTGACCACCGTCCGTTAGTCTGCCTATTTTCGATGAAAGATCCATCGTCTGAATTGAGTTTTTATATCGAATATGTTAAAGAAAAAGAAAACGTCGACAACCCTTTCTCGTATCGCTATCGATTCGAAAGAACTCAATAGTCTATCCGTTCTCACAATACAGACGATGACAATATTTCCATGACAAGAAAATTGAAAAATCAATGGAACTGCAACACTGATATTGATCACCTTAGAGCTCACGGATCAGTTAACAATTTAGACTTTCGACACCCCAAAATTTAGATTTGAAATAAGAATTGATAAATTAAACATTCGAATATTTACAACAGAACACGAAAAAAGGCGCATGCAACCTTACTCTTTATAAACGGTTCAAAAAAGATGATAAACTTTACGATGATACCGCTAGCGGTATTCAAACAACTGTGAACGGCACTTCACTGGATAATTTCAAGAATTTTGATGGAAGAGAAACTACCGGAGGCAAACAGGAAGGTGTGGTTTGTCCCATCCATCATAAAGTCGATCAACTCAATTTCTGTAACTACCATGGTATTACGCTGATCAACGCCGCCTACAAGGATACGTCGTGTATCACCAATAACAAGAGAATTCGTAGGACAGCATCAGGTGGGTTTTCTGGGGGCTCGTGCTACTACGGATCAAATTTTTACTCTTAGACAAATTTTCCAGTAATGTCGGGAGTACAACGTCATCCTATTTTCGTTAATTTCAAGGCAGTAGACGATGCAGTCGAGTGCGAACAGCTATGGCAGATAATGTATAAGAACGGCTTTCCGAACAAACTGACGTGGCTGATCTGGAGCGAGTGGTCTACATGCGTGTTTCGGGGGCACTCTCGAGTCCTTTTGAATCACCCAAGGGATTGCGGCAAGGGTCCCGTTTGTCATTCAACATTGCTATGAAAGGTGTGACCCGTCGACCGGTCATCGAAACGAGATAAACGATCCTTGTCAAAAGTACTCCTAGCTTTCGCAAACGACCTCGATGTTATCACTAGAAACCTTGGGATGGTGGAGGCAAACTAAAACCGGAGTTTAGGAGGTTGATGAGTTCGTATATTTGGAATCTGCGATCATCGCCGACAATAATATGAGTAAGGAGACTAATCTAAAGTTTTTAGTCTTGACCTTGAAATGCGGTCATACATATATATTATTATTTTTTGAAACGATGGTACTACAATTGATGAAGGGACGGTAGGGAAAGCCCTGGCGGGTGTTGTGGGTTCGAATCCGGTTGTAATCTCAGATTACAGCTTGGTTCGACTCACGCACCTTCCAGTATTGGACAAAAGGTAGGAGTCAAAATGACTACTTGTCAAGCATAGCTACCAATACCCCCCCCCCCCCCTTCCTTTCCGCTCTTCCCCACCTTCACCAAAAAATTTTCATTTCTTTCCCTACCATCAATTGTAGAACCATCGTTTCAAAAAATATTAATATATGAGTAAGGAGATTCAACGACGCATTCAAGCTCGAAGTCGAACCTAATTTTCCTTCCGCAAGACGCTTCATGCATACGCCACCACACAAAACTGACGATGTGAACATGTGAAAACGCTAATCAGACCGGTAGTCCTCTACGGAGTTGAGAATATAACTTTGCTACCGAAGACATACGTGCACTTCCCGTATTTGAACGAAAGATGTTGCGGATTATTTTTGACGCAGTACAAATGTAAAGAAAAGAGTGGCTCCGGTGCTTGACTTGGAGAGATTCCCATTGTATACCTGGCGAAAATTGGAAGACTATGGTGGGTCGAACACGTCGCAAGGATGGCGGACGACTATGCCGAGAAATCCATTTTCTTCAAGAAATACACCGGCACCAAGAATAGAGGTACTCAGCTTGCTGGTTAAAGCCAATTTGCATATGTCGAGTCGCTCAACGAATTGGGCCCAGGACTGAATACAATGTAGATTTATTTATTAATTTTCTATCCATCCGACCTAATAGGTCTACATGGAGCAATGGTTGGATGGGGAAAAGCCAAGCTGAGGCCATCCTCACGTAGGCATAAAAACCCCATCATCTTCACAAAAATACATAATTACAATTCACATCACATACTACATAATAAATAAACATTAATTGTCAAGTGAGTAACTAACTTAAACTAAATACAAAGAATCATGGTCACTTATAAAATACTAGAATTAGAAATCTTTTGGAAGAATTTGTGCGATGGTTCTCCGAATTCATACATGTGCTCCACAAAAGAAAACGTTCGAATACACGCTGACATAGGTTCATTGAATCCGAAAGTTGTACGGTGCGATAGAGGTTGTAGCAGTCCAGCAGAGCGGAGAGAACGCTGAGGAGCACGGAAGTTCAACGTTGAAAGAATGTTCGTTGAATCAATTTCTCCATTCAATATTTTGGCAATAAACATAGCTTGCTGAATTTTCCTACGGCGTTCTAAGGTGTCAAGCCCAATAAGGCGACAGCGATCAGGATACGGAGGCAGGTTCACGGGATCTCGCCAGGAAAGATTACGTAATGCAAGACGAATGAACCTCTTCTGCACTCGTTCAATTCGTAAATTCCAGGTTAGTTGATATGGAGTCCAGATAGGACACGCGTTTTCCAATAGAGGTCTCACCAGGGAACAGTACAAAGCCTTCAAGCAGTATGGTTCCTTGAAATCTCGTCCAATTTTCGAAATAAAGCCGAGCTGCCGAGTTGCTTTGGAGATAATAGCCGAGCGATTTAGGTTAAAATTAAGCTTGGCATCGAGAATAACGCCAAGATCATTGACATGTTCAACCCTTTCAAGTGCTTGACCATCAATGTTGTATTCGAAAATAACAGGGTTGACAATGCGATGGAAGGTCATAACCTGACATTTTGAAATACTAACGATCAGCCAGTTCTTGCAACACCAATTCACGAAAATATCCAGCAGCTTTTGCAAATTACGACAATCTTCAATTGACCGTACAACAAGATACAATTTCAGATCGTCTGCGTACACTAACTTACAACCGTCACCCAGAAGCAAAGCGATGTCATTGAAGTACAGCGAGAAAAGCAATGGGCCCATATTGCTGCCTTGTGGTACGCCCGATTTATTTGAAAATGGGGTGAATAAACAGGAATTGAGCTGTACACGTAGAGTTCGTCCGCATAAGTAGGAACTTACCCACTCAGTAAAGTTTTGTGATGCACCAAGTCGAGAAAGTTTTCGTAAAAGTATTCGATGGTCAATACGGTCAAAAGCTGCCCTTAAATCGGTGTACACTACATCGACTTGGGCCTTCTGTTCCATGTGCGAGATACAAGTCGACGTAAAATCCATAAGGTTAGTGCAAACGGATCGTCCTGGCATAAATCCATGTTGATCGACCGAGATATAACTTTTCGTATGAGAGAGAATAACAGAGCTTACAATTATTTCGAATAGCTTGCATGACGCTGATAGACTAGTTATCCCACGGTAATTCCTTATATTATGTCGATCGCCGCTTTTGAAAACCGGAAACATGTAGGACTGCTTCCAAATTGTCGGAAATTTTCTTTGCTCAAACGACCGGTTAAAAACACGGCATAAAGGTTCAGCCAGAACGTTCGCACAGCGGGTATAAACAATGGCAGGAATCCCATCCGGACCCGCAGAAAAAGAAGCTTTCAGTTTTTTAGCGGCCTGCATAATCATTTCGGGAGTAATTTCAAAGGTGCTCAAATCAATCAGATCAAGCGGTACCGACAGGGTAGCTGCCTCGGCGTCTAATTCAGTAGCAGTGCTATTGGCGAAAACCGAAGCAAAAAACTTTGCAAACAATTCACACGAATCTAATGTAGACGTTGCTTCAATGCCATCGAGGCAAACATTCGATGGAATAGTAGAGTTTTTGCGCTTAGAATTCACGAAGTTCCAAAATAGCTTGGGGTTTCGCCGGAGGTCAGTTTGCACCCGCATAACATAATTTTTGTACAAACTAGCATTTAGCCGTCGATAGTCAGTAGCCGTTCGTTTGAAATTGCATTTTGTCTCGTCTGTACGCAAATTTCGGTGCTTACGCTGCCAGACATTACGTACACGTTTTAATGCCTGTAGGCGAGGGGTAGTCCACGGAGGAGAAGCGGGCATCTTTACAAGCGGTAGGTTTGCTCTTAACCACTGGTGCAGTGTCTCACTAAATAAACTAGCGATATCGTCGACATCATTAACTTCAAATAGAGCATCCCAATCGATACCACGTACAAACTCGGTGAATGCAATGAAATCAATTTTGCGATAATTCAAAGCACCCGCACTATTTGCAGGCAAAACGTTAGCAATGTTACTTCTACATTCAACCAACATCGAAAAGACAAGCGGGGGGTGATGCGTATCAACAGGAACGAGAGGAGCAGCGCACAGATCGACCACACAGTTTTGCTCAGCAGAACAAAAAATTAAGTCAAGCATTCGATCGAGATGATTAGATTGGTTATTCACTTGAAGCAAATTCAAAAAATCGATGCCGTCTATCAGAGCAGCACTAGCAGCGGGCAGTTGTAATGAACATGTGTACAATGGTCTACCGTTTGCCCATATAATACGTGGTTGGTTGAAGTCGCCGCAAACTAGAACAATATCACCTGCTGACTTTTTGTCACACAGCTCCGCAATGGAAGCAATATGCCTATCGATAACAGCCACGTCGGAACTCAAATTTGGAGGAACGTACAGAGCACAAAGCAGAATTCTCAAACCGTGAATGACGGTACTCACGCATACCTGTTCGAGATGGATGCCGTGTGAGGTTTGCAGTAGAGCACATGGATATTGTTTCGAGACGGCGATCAATACGCCACCAAAAGATTTTTTGTCACTGTTAAGAGAGCTTCGGTCACATCGGAAAACGTTGAATGAGTCGCCAAACAGTTGTTGCGAATTGATACAATCGTCCAGTCCGGTCTCCGTCAGCAGGATCACGTCGAGATTGCAGTCAATTGTCGCTAGATAGAACTCGTCGATTTTGGTACGTAATCCGCGGACGTTCTGATAGTAGTACCAGACACAATTTGGGCTCCCTGCGGTGTGCTGAAATGCATGATCACACAGTACGGGTTGCGCCGAAGAATTCACAGAATACTCGCCTCTGGCAGAAGCCCGTAGGCCCCCACCGTCCACAATAAGTCGCATAGATACATTTGTAGTTGGCTCGTGATCACTGTTGATAGCAGGCTCGACGTTATGAATTAGTTTTTTGGTAAATCCATAAATTCGCGGAACAGCAGACCAGACGGCCACGAAGCAGGATCCAAAGCAGCATTTTTTAGTTCCGGGTCCAACCCGAGTTTGTAGGATACATACGAGAGGTTGGATGTGTCGGTTCCTTTTTTAACAAGCCGGATAGCAACAGCAGGCTCAGCAGAATTTAGGCAGCGAGAGACTATTTTTTGTACATCGGTATCATTTACTTGTGGGTTCAGCCCGGACAAGTATAGCCAGAAGCGCTTTTGTGTTACGGTAGCAGCGACAGTTGGAACGGATAAGTCACTAAGGTCGATATTACTTTCGCCACGATCAGATTGAATTGGTATTGGAACCCGCTCAGTTCGACGACGTTTCAAGCTTTTGCTTGGCCAGACAGGAGTGGCATTTGTGTTCACAGAAGTTGCTGGATCAATATTCATCGGCTTGTAGGGCAAATTTTCAATTTTTTTGCTCAAACCATCGACCACCTCGAATAATTTTTGAACCTGGGCAGGTAGTTCGGCGAGCGGTGGCGGTTGTGTTGTATTGTTCAATTGCAAATCTGCTGCGTTCGAGGAAATGGAACGACCATTTAGCATTTCCCTACACTTTGGGCAAAAGAACATCATTTTGCCTTGTGTGAGCAGATCTTTGCACACTCGGCTGTTAAAACCACAGCATTGTTGATTGATGTGGAAGCTAGTTTCACAAAATCCGCAACGGATCGGCTCTAGATCGTTGACGGTTTGTTTACATTCTCCGCACTGTTCTTTATCCATTTATCCAGATGAAGACGCCTCGATTGTTTATGTTCGATATTTTAACATGTTTTGAAGCAAACAGCTCGTTCTAGTGCATAGTGTACTCGTGATCGCTTTTTATTCAGTTGTAAAAAATATGGAAAATGTACTGGTTTAGAATTCTCTTATACAGGTTATTAGGCAGCTTAGAGCAAATATTTCTGGGAGTGATAGAAGACCATATTTAACGAAAAAAATCTTTCTACTAAACATTAGCTATAACGGGTGACAACTAAAATTTTGGAATTTTTCTCTCAAGCTGTCAAAAAAAGACAAAGACATGAAGAAGATTTGATTTACCGAAATTGAAGATACATTATCCATTGTTGAAAAAAATTGGTGTACATTTAGATACGGTCCGTAATAGGCTGTTCGGCGAAGCTTTCGTTTGACGTCGAAACAGGAGCTTCGTACGGCCGTCATGTCAACTTTGCGAATGCATTCTACCAATCAACTGTTTGCAATTCGTGGTTCTACAGTTATTGTTGTACACTAAGGAACTCAAAATCCCGAAGAAATCTTCGAACGGGCGCACTGAGACAGATTTTACGGGTCGTGGTTTTTGGGTAAAAATGGGATCGAATGGGTATTCAGGAACACGATTGTGTTTTTTTGGCGTAATGCGCTGATGCTTTATCCGGCCAAACCACGTATTGTTCAACTGCATAATGTTTTTGTAGGAACGGGATCAAAATTTTCTTCAAGCATTCGTCTGGTGGGTGCATCTTAATTGATAGCCAAACCAGAGGGCTTGTTGTTGAAGAAACGAGAAAGAGAAAGATGTCCTTCTGCGTCCATAATTTTGGCTGGTCTGTCACTACCTTGCTTGCGAACTGTTGTTGAGCTTCTTAGGATATGGTAAACAGTCGAAGCCGCAACATATTAGCTTTTTAAATGTTGTACCGTAAACTTTTTCCCGAGATTTCGGTGGAAGTTCGTAGAAGTGTACAACGCACTCGCGATGTGCTTCTTGTATTGACGCCATTTTGAGCAAAACTTGGCCAGCATAAACAAAACAAAAAATACTAACAGAAAGAGGAGAGAAAGAGCTAACACATACACACTCTCATTTCTCCCTAAGCTCGCTTGTTGTTGAGTATAGGGGCCTCAAAAAATTCCCAAATTTTAGTTGTCACCCGTTAGTACAAAAAGTATAATAGCTAGCTCAATTTTGTTGCTTCCAGCCAAAGCTGAGAAAATTTTACAATGAAAATTGCTCTCAAATCCCCTATTTAAAGAAAATAAGAAACTTTTGAGAAGCAAAAAGCTTTAAAATAAGTGTTTAACAAAGCATTTTTATCAAATATGATAAAATTGATAGCTTTTGTCTACCAATTTGAAGCTCTGATATCGTTGTACAATTCGTTCTTTGATGTGAAACGCTTATCTCTTTCAGTTTCGTTGAAATTTAAATTTAAACGCAACATATTGAGTGTTAAATTAGTATCTGAAAACTGCACGAATTCATACATCACGCATAGCACACTAAATCACCGCGTGCGAAGAACACGGTGATTTGGCAACATTTCAAACTCAATCTTCAACTAAATACAATGATGTGAAAAAAATATCGTTACCGAAAGAATAAAATTACACTGAAAACATTACGTCACCACAAATGAAGAACAAATCACATTCTTTCGAGATGCGGTGGTCCAAGCAAATAAAGCAAAATCAGTTTTGTTTCGCACACGAGATTGCTGCACATTTTATGAAACATAAACAGTAACGTTCCTGTAGAAAATTGTAATGTCAGGTAAAAGAACAGCCTGTACTATCCAAACATAAAATGAAGCACGTAACCCCCGGTGCACCTGGCTTGACCTGGCCTGGGCCTGGACACGTTCTAGTGACTTAGTATAGAGGCAAGACGGAGCTTTAACAACCCATTGTGAGCGCATAGCTCCATGGAAGCGAATAAAAATCAACCATAAATCACTGAAATGAAATTTCTCAGAATGGGCAAATCAATAAATGCCTTTCGTGTGTGCATGGATGTTCTTACGATTGCCGCCGGAGAATCGAATGGAACGATTCGTTGCAGTTTTCTAAATTTCATGGCGAATCTGTTCGCTAAAAAATATTCAACTTTTTTTTTTCGAAGCAGTTCTGAGACAAGGTAATGTGTAATCTACATAATAAAACCCTCTTGTTCCACAGAAGAATCCAAAAGGATTCTAAGAGTAGACTGTGTATGGCAGCCATGAGTCGTGTTAACGATCAGTTTATAAAGGCTCAATTTTTCCCCCAAGGTCAGACAGCTTTTCGAAATCGCCACACAACCCTATAAGTAACGAAAAAGTCTACCGCATAATTATGCTTAGCAGCGTCTGTCGTTTATGCGGCACATATCGAAATCGTTATTGAGTTTACAACATGCAGCAGTCGTTACGAAATTATTTTAATAACATGCCATCGCACGGCCAGTGCGCAATTGCTTCATTGAATATTGCACCTTCTGCCGTACTGCAGGACCTTTGGTTTTTTTTTATTCTGGTAAATCGTGACGAAGACGAGCGTCGTTTATTTTTTTATCATAATAGACCATCCAATCCTGACCAACCAACCGGCTGCTGCTGGACTGCTTTAAATGTTTACGGGAGCTTTTACCTGTTTTGTGGGTTTCGCGAGACTCCAAGGTCACTCGAAGGAAGCGGACTGGATTTCATTCGACTCGAGACGAGAGAAGAAAACAAACAAGTGAAAATGGTACTTCTTTTTGGGGTGAAAACCAAAAACAAAAAGAAGCGACTGCAATCCGGATCGTCCGTTTATAGTCGGTAAGGCGTCTGGCTGCTTTTTTATGCGATATTGGAGACCGAAGCGTCGTCGTCGTCGGGAGAATCCTCAATCGAGCAGTAGCGGTGGTCGTCGAATCGAAAGTGACGGTTGGGGAGCGCTGGCTGCGAGGAGGCATAATAGTCCTCTTGAAAACGGGTTATTTAAATAATGGAATAAACACCCGTCATTTGAGGCGGCGTCGATCCTAAATGATCACGTTTGTCGGACGCATGACGTCGTCGAGGGGTCGTACAGCGATGTAATTTAATTATGTGTCGACAGCGGGGCATGATGGCAAGCGAAGCATGTTGGTGCCAGACAAGTATCATAAATCAATTATGCTGATACCACCGCTGCTGTTGCTGCTGCTGCTGCTATCTTGGACAATCGATTTGTTTTCAATGTTGCCTTTATTGGAGGATACAGCCTGTAATTTATTACTTCGGTACTTTAGAGTTGTTAAAACTAGGAAAATCCAAAAATAACCAGGTAGTAAGTAAGTAAGTGAACTCTCCGTACGTAAATCATACCCGCGGCTACCGACGGATTCTTCATCCTGTCACACAGGGTTTGGCTCCAGCGGCAATTACTTCATCTGATAATTGATTGATGTGCAATTATACGTCGTTTCACCGCAAACCTGCACAATCACCGCGACTGGCCGCAAAGTTCCCTATTCTTCACATTTCTATTAGATAATGGCTGTCGGGAGACGACGCGACGGTTGAAGCCACGGCGATATTATTTCGCGCGATCACTTGGTACCTTCTACCACCCGGTTGAAAATTTCATTCATTTCGTTTCTTTTCCTTTGCCTGCATTAGCTGTCTCCTCGATGATGCTACAGAGCTAGCAGTAATAATAACAGTCAAACCGCACCACCGCCGACGCGACCAACGCGCCCGTCCACAATATAGTTACTATATATATAGTTCGGCGGATAGAAAATCGGGAGCCAAATAAACGTCAAAAGCGGAGCCAAAAGCTTTTCAAAATCCAAAATGCAGGAGTAATGTTAAAAAAACACACTTTATTTTCATAGAACTAGTCATTTTCAACACCCGCCAGTGATTATTTTTCGTAAAAACCTGCACATTTCACCATAATTTCAAATTTAATTTCATAAATCAGGGATGCCAATTCGCCTGGTTTTCTATCCGCCGAACTATATATATAGTAACTATAGTCCACAACCGCCAAACCAACCGACCGACGGAGTATGGATCATAAGAAAAGCAGAACATAACTTCAAGCATATCGCAACCATTCCGTGGCTACTGAAGCGGCTTCTGTTCATCAACGCCCACTTGCCGCGTAATTTACCCTTCCTCCGACCCATGTCACATACATGAGCGAACCATCGAAAATCGAAAGATATGAGCTACGTCCAAGCCACGGCACCACAATTGCTGAAAAGTGAACAATTAAGCTCCGGGTGGTGCCTACAGTGGTAGCGATCTACACGAATCAGGATAACCTGAACTGGACGCTCCGGTGTGCCGCAGGAAATCTCCGGGAACTGGCTATCCACCTTTTGTAATTGATTTCAGCAAAAGGGCTGCACATCCTAGGGGAAACCAACGGACCCGGACCGGTGACTGGTGGTTGCATCGGTCGGATTCAGGTTAGTGCGGTAATGGACGGAATAAATTAAGCTACCTACGTGGTCGAGCCTTCCCCAGGGAGGGCGTTTAATCAGTGAAAATTATGACCGGCGCAATAAAGATTCATCTTCGGATTATGAAAAAAGTACGGCGAAATAAGTTAGGACTTAACTGGTCCACCTACCACCACTCACTTGAAGGTTGGAAGCATCCGGTGACGGTGCGGAAGGTGGAAGATTTGGAGCTATGGGCTAGCATGATGATGATGACGACGACGTACTGAAGTTGTCTATAGCTTATTCTTACGTTATGAAGGATAATAATTGTATTGTGGGAGTTTATGTAACTTGTTTCGAAGATTGACAGAACAAACTGCTACATGTTTAATAAACTTATTGATGTAGGAGAACGATGCTGATGGTTTGAAGGAATATTAACGAACCTATAAAAGCGTTACGTGGATAAAATTTTAAAAAATAATTGTAATGTTACTGCTATTCTAATCTAATCTAATCTAATCTAATCTAAAAAAAAGTTGAAATAATTCTCGACATACGCAAGTCGGCTTCAATCTGGTCGAGCCATCTAGCACGTTAGGCACCTCTCTACCCATTCCTCCAGCTGCTACCGACTCGTAAGGCACTAGGTATAGTGACTCCAGTCGGTGAAAGTTTTCTTATAAGTTTCCAATACACAAAAAAGTCTACAAACGCGACATTATAAAATATCTAGGGATCACGTCCTTGTGCGCATTGCGCGCATTGTGCATGCAAATTGTTTGAAATTATCGTTAATAACGTTTTGTTTGCTTGTTGTAAAATTTATGTTAACGCTGACCAGCATGGAGTGGACTGGGTGTATCTACGTTACCGTATGCTGGTTCAGACCTTACCTAAGATACAGTAACTTATGTGTCAAAATAGGATCTACTGTCTCCAGCTGCTTCTCCAATCAATATGGAGTCCCACAAGGCAGTAAGCTAGGCCCGCTGCTCTTGTAACTTTTCTGCTTCCATATGGTTATCGACTATTTTATGCTGGCGATACTAAAATTTTCAAAACTATTACGTGCCTGAGTGACTGTGTGGAACTGCAAGAGCACTTGAACGTGTTTGTGAGCTGATGTGGAGCAAACTGCTTAACATTAAGTATACAGAAGTGTAACGTGATATCGTTTCACAGAAACCGTGCGCCTATTGAATATGACTATACTATTGCGAGCCACCACCTCCTCCGCGAACAGTGTATTAAAGATTAGGCAGTGCTGTTGGATAATGTATTGACATTAACAAGCCACTAAGACAGTATTATCCCCATGACCAACCGTCAACTTGGATTAATGTTCAAGATTGCGGATGAGTTCCGAAACCCACTATCCTTTACTGTTCACTTGTGCGGTCAATATTCGCGACTAATTCTGTTATTTAGAGTCCATTTCACGCAAATTGGTCGCGCAGAATCTAAATGGTAAAGAAGAAATTCGTTCGGAACGCTCTTCGTCATCTGCCACGACGGGATTCGCTGAACCTGCCGTCGTATGACAACCACTGCCGGCATCTTGGCATTCAGTATTTTTGCATTGCATAGAAAATCGTTGCTGCAAGAAAAAATAATTTTGCTCTTGGTCTTACATACAAAATGTTTTAAAGCTTGCTTTAAAACGCAGTATCTCAGGATCGGCAAAGAACTCCTTGAAGCGATGAGGGTTTCTAACGTAAAAAAATCTGCGTAACACGATGAAGCTGGAATTTTTAAGATCAAATTGCATTGTATTGTAAATTTAGTATTCAAATCGAGTTAAAAAATATTTGGCAGCACTGGTGCTCGAAAATAATATCATTTTCGAATTCCTTGGGTAGTTTCCTTTAAAAATGTGGAAATAGTGTCTTTCTAAACCGAATATTTCCGGAGGTATAAGTAAGAGCAAATAGGGGGATTTGTCCAAAACGGGTATTTTCCTTAAAAATTGAGGTACTCCCATTAATCGAGTAAATGTCCAACCGGCTACAAATTTTGGATTTTCGCTTTCTGACCGAAAACGTACGATCTGGTTAAATTTAGTTCAAACCCGTGAAGGTCGATTACACGGGTCTCGGACACTTGACGTGGAATGACCCATATACGAAGGTGAATGCATATTTGTACTTTGTATGCACTGCCACACTTCGGAATGTTTGAACTATTCTACACATAAGGCAAGGGAGTTGGTCCCTATCATGGAGAGAAGGTCAAAATAAAGAGAAGGGGTTTGTTTATCTTAGAATATGAGAATTGCCGGATCGATAACAGATGTATACGAAAGGTTGAGAGACAAGAGGGAGATCTAAAAGGGCCGAGGAGGGTTGGTTAATGACAAATGGGAGGTTCAAATAAGCAAAAGAGGCTTTGTCAATCTATATGGATTATCGAAGAGAAGAAAGATTTACAAGTGGCTGGAGGACAACAGGGAAGGGGAGTAGAGACCTTCAAATGAAGAAAAAGAATTTTTGTTTCTTGCTATCTGAGTATTTTCGACACAAAAAACAGATGCACAAGTCGCTGGGAGACCAAGGTGCCCCGACTCAGAACAGGCACTCAGCTAGTTACGTTATATTTTTCTACTCCATACTTAATACACTTATTTCTTGACATAAAAGAGTCAGCACAGGGGAGTTTGACAAAGGGAGGAGGATAGTCTCTAACAGGGGGAACTTCTAAATTTATAAAAAGGGTTGCATTTCTTTTGCCTCTAGACCGGTTGCAGTTGCCTAGGTCTCTGGGAGACAAGAAGCTGTGGACACCGAAGAGGGCTTCAATGAACAATGAATTTTTTCTCTTCCACTTTAACACTAAGAGCCAGCATGTACGAAGTAAGTGTGCATCTGTACGACGTCTCTTCCACCGTCTCCAGAAAAATATTTTCGATTCTTTATACAGATTTGTTTATTTGATATTTTTTCTCATTAAGTACTAACTGCTTTACAATTTTCGGTTACTTACACTTACACTTGGACCTAAACACTGGGCTTCGAAAGTTACACCAAGTCTAAGTTCAAAAGTGTTGCAAGTATCCCCGAATGACGGTACGTGAAGAAGGAGCTATGAATGCATGTTCCGCCATAACAAGGGGCCATTTACAAGGGGAAAGCAAGTACAAATGGGTAAGGAGGTGCACAGTTGTTCAAGTGGCTGGAAGGTAAGAGTCCGTTAAATTATATTTAGCTGAATCAAACTTTTTATACATCAATTTTAAAGTATTTGTATTTCATTACAGAATAGACTGTTATCTGCTTCAAGTGTTTGTGATTATTTAATATAATTATTTGTTGATGGTTTGTAACTTACTTACTTACTTATGTGTCCATGTCCGCCGGTCCGGCAGAACAAAGGGATGAAATCAGAGATTTCCACTGCTGACGGTTACCCGCCATGGCTTTTATCTGTCGCCAGGACAGGTTCTCGTCTACAGCCCGGATGTCGTTGGCTAAGCTCCGTCGCCATGAGCATCTGGGTCTGCCTCTTCTACGCTGTCCTTGTGGATGCCAGTCGAGTGCTACTCTGCAGACCTCGTTCGCTCCTTTCCTCAAGGTGTGTCCGATCCACTTCCACCTACGTTCACGAATTTCTGTGGCTATCGGCCGTTGATGACACCGACGATGGAGTTCCTCATTGGATATCCAGTTATCAGGCCACCAGGCACGAATGATGTATCGCAGGCACCGGTTAATGAATACCTGCAGTTTTTGCGCTGTCTCCGCTGAGACGCACCACGTTTCGCAGGCATACAGCAGTCCGGATTTAACGTTTGAATTAAAGATTCGGGTTTTCGTACGTAGAGTGATCTGGTTTGAGCGCCAAATGTTTCGCAGACCTGCAAAGGCACCCCTGGTCTTCCTGATCCGTGTGGCTATATCAGTCTTGGTACCACCATCGGGCGTTGTTTGGCTACCAAGATATTAAAAGGCGTCTACCTGCTCAACTTGTTGTCCCGCTACTGTAAAGTTGGTGGAATTGTCAGTGTTCACTACCATAGACTTAGTTTTCGCTACATTGACTGTGAGACCTGCTGCCTGAGAGCTCTCGGAAAGGTCATCTAACTTGCTCTGCATATCGTTTCGGCGTTGTGCGAGCAAGACAATGTCGTCGGCTAGGTCGAGGTCATTTAGCTGCTCCATCGTTAGAGGATTCCAAGGCAATCCTCGATTTGGTCTACTGTCAATTGCTCCAACTAATATCTCATCCATAACGATGAGAAACAGAAGCGGTGATAAAATGCAGCCCTGTCTCACGCCAGCAGTAACCCTTATAGAGTCGGAGAAGACGCCGTCGTGCAAAACCTTGCACGAGAACGCCTCGTACTGAGCCTCGATGAGATGGACTAGCTTATCTGGAACTTCCCTACGCCTAAGTACGTCCCAGATGTTTTCGTGATTGAGTCGGTTAAACGCCTTTTCGAAGTCAACGAACACCAGCAGAAGAGAGTCCTGGAATTCGTTGGCCTGCTCCAATATAATGCGGAGCGTTGTGATATGGTCTACACATGATCGGCCAGCACGGAATCCAGCTTGCTGCCGCCGGAGAGTAGCGTCGATCTTCTCCTGGATCCGGTTGAGGATTACCTTACAGAGTACTCCGAGAGTAATGCAGAGCAACGTGATGCCACGCCAGTTACCGCATTCAACTCCGCATGGCAACTCCGAGGCTCGGGATTCAAGTTGTTCGCGTTTGTTGTGCACATCATCGCCATTTTCGACTGATGCAGATGTGGTCGATTTGGTTTTCTGTTCGGCCGTCGCGGGAAACCCACGTGACTTTATGTGCTGGTGTATGGGGAAAGAGCGATCCACCAATGACCATGTTATTATTACCACAGAATTCTGTAAACAGCTCCCCGTTTTCGCTCGTCGCTCCTAGGCCACGGCGTCCCATGACACGTTCAAGGTCCGCGTTGTTTCAGTCAATCTTGGCGTTGAAGTCGCCCAAGTGGATTTGGATGTTTCCCTTCGGAATTTTCTCAACCACGCTGTTCAGCTGACTATAGAAACTCTCTTTCTCCGGCAGGTCGGCAACATCTGTTGGCGCATAGCACTGAATTGCTGTAAGGTTTCTAACCCGTGTTCTCAATCAGGCAACGATTATTCTTTCGTTTATCGGTTCCCACTTCATCAGGGCCGCATGTGCCCCTGGACTCAGTAGGAATCCAATTTCTCTTTCTCGAGTAGCATTTTCACCTTGTATGCCAGTGATGTCTTGTGTTCGCTCAACCCCAGGATGTCAAATTTCAGGCGGCTAGCTTCCCTTGCAAGTTGAGCCAGCTTGCCCTGCTGGGCAAGGGTCAGTATTTTCCATGTTCCGATTCGTGTCCGTGTTTTCATGCTAAAAGTCGTTGCCAATAATCCAGATAGATTTCTTCTTCCATTTTCATGAACTTTTCATTTTCTGGTACAGTAGGCTGTAAACCTAAGGTCCTTATCCCGTTGACGGGGCTGCCAACTTAAGTTGGGCGGGAGCCACTGTGCCCCCTTCCCTGTTGCAAGGGCCCGTGTAATTTAACGCCATTGGACTATTTTTTGTACGGCCATGTGCCGGTATCTGATCTAATGGCGACTAGCCACAGATGATTAACGCCTTGGAAGACAAGATTCGTCATGTTACCACGGTTAATAAACTTCCGTTGCTGCAAAAAGTGATATACTTGAGTCAACCAAAGCCATATGCTAGAAACTACATTTGAATAAATATAGCAAAGAACTGTCTTCCGAATAAAACTAATTCACCGCAATTAGTACCATTGATCTGTATTTAATTCTTGGAATTCTATTTATTTCTCTAAAACCTATTAGAATGACAATACATAGGGTATGTTGCTGTTTCGTCGTAATGGCCTATTCCCGTCGTATCCCAAGTAACAATTCCAAGTTTTATAACGTTCGTATAGCTGTTTTCATGACAAATTTCATAAAACCGCTAATAAAAGTATGAGCTCCACCAGAACTTTCTAATGACCGCTATAAAACTGCCTTCTGACTAAGTGACCCACTCTTCAGAAGGTTTTCATAACCGCTATAAGAATCAGGTCATAAGCTCAAGTAGTCGTATCACGCTCTGCTGAAAGCAGCAATAAAACCGGTTAAGTTTTCGCTGCTTGACAGCCATCGCCATAATTTAATAAAGCTTTTCGTTTTTCGTCTCTGGTGAAAGCTAAATAAGTTCGCCAGTATTATCAACTTGAAAATGCAAGCGTGAGCAGCAAAGTAATAGTTTTGCTGTCAGATTATTCTTATCGATTTGGTTTAGGTACAGCCATAGCGACCATAATAAAATATCCCATAGAATATTTATTAAATTTTAAGCAATTTCGTTGATTTGCAGCATGTGCACATTTAATTTCATCGTACATGTTGAAACGGTAGGTGGATAAAATCAACGCGCCACTAAAATTTTGCAATTTTCGAAAACTGGTTGTTTTGACAAAATAAATATATTCAGTTTGTCAATCTCAATTTCTAGCAAAATCATTTTAGTTGCTTCCTGTGGCTGGAAAACCGATTGATAATAACCTTTTTTCGGCAAAACACTTTGCTTTGATGAATTTTGGTTTGCGAGCTAAAACAAAATACTATAATATGGCCATAGGGTAGATGCTCCAGTAATGGAGGGATTATGTCGGGGGATAGTGTGTAAAGACAATTTGAACGCTCAATTTATCAGTTTCCAATTGAACTACATGATAATATGGTGCACCATAGTGTTGGCTTTAAGTACATACCAAAATTATACCATTCTGCTGGTTAGTATATCTAAAATATTGCTTTTCCTGACATTAGTATGTGCTCCTAAAGTAGTGGTAATGTTCCTATAATAGTGGAAAATTTGCCTATAATAGTGGAATGTTGTTTACCTCCTTAGCAACGCTTGCAATAAGCATGGCAGCAGGTGGATAACAACGTAGGCTTGTTAAAATGCTATGGATTGTTACGAATTTCTTAAGCAATTGCACTCTATGGGACTGCTGAAAAGGAATTTGTAATTTTTGCACAAACATCTTGAATTTTAACTGTGTATCTTAGATAAAACTGTTAACAAATATATATTTAATAATAGAAAACGGAAATTATCTCGATATCCGCCAAAATTATTTATATTTCGAGTTTCCACCACTACTGGTACTACCACAACTACTGGAGCATCTACCCTATAGCCTCGCATACAAAAATGATTTTGGTGTTGAACAGCGGTATTCTTCATAATAGCAGCAAAAAAATTGTTTGGTCAGGGTGCTACCGATTTAATAGCTCTATAAAACTAACAGATTCATTGCGGTTTGACAAGCAACCGCGATAAGATCAATTTTGATTGGTGCGCCATTTTGTATTGCTACGCCCCACTTATGGCAAGTTTATAAAAGACTTGGTGCAACCAACAAGTTTTATTACCACGTTAAAACCACAATACCACCACAATAAATTTGCTTTAACAGTTTTATTATGGTTTTATAGCTAGCTATAAGTGGGTTTGGACTCGTATCCTCTTGGTGTTGCGCAATACCACAATAAAACCAGAGGTAATGATTAACACCGCAATAAATCCTTTATAAAACTCAAGTAAAACCAAGTGGCTTTAGAATTGTTACCTGGGATCCTACACAAATTATTAAAAATATCAGCGATTTTTATGACACACAATGCAAAATTAGTTATTCCCTAATATTTTAGTTTGTTACCTCTCATACGCGATCTATCAAAGTGAGCTGAGATCTATTTAAATGCTTTTTTTTTTCATTTAACAATTCCTAGCAGCTAAATTTCCAACGTTTTTTCGTGCGACGAAGAAGAAAATATCGTCATTCATAAAATGAAAATAACTCAAGCAAGGCATTGTTGTTATTCTGCAGCCGGGAAAACTTGCATAACCTTCAGAAATTTTGCGAATAACATTTGTCATGCCGTCCTAAGCAAATACATGCGCGATAGCTTCGTAAACATTGTTGTGATTTTTAGTTCGGACGATGAAAAATTTTGATGGACCGATTTTAAAACGGTACGACGAATTTAAGAAATAAAGTCAGTTGCGTAATTTCAATCAAATGCTTTATTAATCGCTTTTTAGTGAATTCAAAGGGCACGGATCGGAAGGTAAGTGTGTTTGAGTCAAATCAGCAGCAGAGCTTTTGGAGTATTCATTAAGTCCACCTAAGGCACAAATCTTCCACATGATTGTGAGGAACGTGCTGCTCGAGCCAAAGATGCTGATAAGTCCACCTAAGAAATGATGAAAATAAGAGTGGCTTTCCTTACTACGACGGGAATTAGAAATAAACCCTAGAACGTGTGATCTGAAGATCGGCGAAAGACACACAGATTTTTCGAAAATGCATACATCCAGTTACTTAGCTTCGTTAAAGACGTTAACTGACGTGTACTGACACTGATGTTCTGAAACGCTTTGGAGTACGTCTAAACATCGGCAGGAAATCCGAAAGTGGCAAAAAGTAAACACAGCTGAATGTGAAGCTCGTTCGAAAGCTTCTGTTAAACTGAACTCAAAAATTATCATCGAGAAACGCAGCGAAAATGTAAGGAGTTTTGCAATCCCATGTAAGTAAGTAATAAAAGATGGGAGGTTTGAGAAATTTCACGGCACAATTTTAACCGGTCCGCAACTTGAAGCAATATTTCGAAGCAAACAAACGAAAAAAGAAGAAACGCAAAAATTTAATAATGAATTAATATTGGATCACTATTGATGATAAAACGTACTTCCAGACCTCGAAAACGGTCAAATTCCTGAAAAAGAATTTTATACCTTATTCCAAGGTTGCAGCGCTGTGCAGTTATCGAAAAAGTTTCTCGCTTAGTAAACAATCTGAAGTTGCGGATTCAAATGTGAAGTTATGAAAGTTTTAAAACCATGAACCAGAAAGTTGGCCAGAAAGCATTGTTGCCTTTTCTGAAACAGCTGCAGTAGCAACAAGGAGATAAATTTCCAACTTCATTGAGGTCCATCCAAAAATCTGGACATGCTAGCGAAATTTGAAAAGACAAAAATGTCCAAGAATTTTATAAAAAGCGAAAATCACATAAAAATGCAAAAGAAATTACTATAGCAAAGTAAAAACTAAGCAGCTGAATGTCTGTAGCATACTAGAAACCCTATGACTGAAATGCAAAACTGAACTGAACTGAACTGACGGCGAAGAAGGGCGGTGAATAATAGCTGCCACTAGATCAACTTCAAGCCATCCTACTTTCGAATTGAGGCATGAAATTGTACGTTGCCTGGTAGCTTTTGCTTCGAAGCTGTCATTACATCACTCATGCTGCGGTCAAGAATTAATTCAACTATGGAAACCGAATCGGGGTGTGTTGAGCACATGAAATGATAGTCGGTCATTGTGCATGGCTTAAAGCTATTGCAGCAAGCTCGGGAGGTACGCCGGGCCGATACGCATTCGGATCATTACGTTTCTTCCATTATTCGAGCGAGCGGATTATGCATAACTGTTAGTCTGCAACGCAGTTTTTAAATGTATTGCAAAATTTTAAAACCTAATTAAAAACTTCTGAGCTGGGTGTCGGTGCCAGCTAGCAAATCTAATCGGTGGGCAGTATGTAACAACACGGCCGTTTTCCTTTAAAGCATTGGAACGTCTGATCCATTTCATCAGCACGACGTACGATGGCTGACATATACGAAACGGGTCCTAAAACAGAAGAAATAAATTAAACAAAGTCCCGAACTTGAACTTGCCAGCGAACTGACTGCCGAAGACTTCCCGTCCCGTCCCGTTCGTTGGGTATGATTACCTAATTTCCCCGTTGCACTGATGACTTGTTCACCTTTGGCTGCTTGATGAACCAGGAAGCCAAAGCATGACAGAGTCCGCATGGCGACGGCAGCAGTGGCGGTGCGGTGGTGGCCGGAACGGCGGCAACAACACTCACGTCAACCGACGCGAGCTCCTGGACGACGGCGACGTGTGCCCTAAATGTGCAGAAATTTGCCATGTTTGCCTTCCACTCTCACTACTATCGATCCCACCGACGACCGCAGCGGCCGGGTCTGCTTAACAGTGAAGTCATCGA
This sequence comes from Sabethes cyaneus, assembly GCF_943734655.1. Classification (NCBI taxonomy): domain Eukaryota; kingdom Metazoa; phylum Arthropoda; class Insecta; order Diptera; family Culicidae; genus Sabethes; species Sabethes cyaneus. Next base: position 45,665,470 of record NC_071354.1, read on the forward strand.
GAATGCTCATTAGATCCGGTGGAGCGCTCATACGCTTCTGGTTTCTTGCATTGCAGCAGCATCAGAAGCAGCAGCAGCAGCAGCAGAGATGTGAACGGTAGCCGGTCGAGAGGGCGGTAGAAAGACAACATATGCCCTTGGCTATCCTTGCTACGGCCAGGTTTTTTACAGCGAGATCCGAAGGAACCGAATGCAAGTAGTACCTTATTGGTTTTTGAGGTGATCGTCTAACTGTAAACTTTTATTCATTCTAGCCATTTAAGGATTCCCGCCGGCTGGTCTCCGGATCAAGCGCTCGGATCGGCTCAGTTTCGGAAGACTCGGTTGTAAACAACATCATGGTGCAACACAGGCAATTTTTGCGCCCAGGAATTACTATTATTATTATTACATGCAGCTTAATAACCATCGAATAATGTTCATCATTAGGGAGCTTCGGATTATAATGCAAGCAGTAAGTAGGGAGCCTCATATAGTTAACAAGAACATCGGAGCGGAACCAGCAGCGAAGACTGGCGGGCGGCTGATATTGGGGCCAATAATTTATTGGAGATGAACCGACCCACACCGGCTCCCATCACATCTTCGCCGGCGCAAACGGGCTGCGAAAGGAATGACCCCCGTCGGCTGCATTCCGAAAGGGATCCCAGCAAGGGCTCGATGGTCAGTTTCGCGCAGAACAGCTCGCGGTTTGCCGTACGGCGGGGGAGTGCTGGGCGAAAGACTTTTATTAGGTCACGCTGAGCGAAGAGTATGGTCCGCACTGGACCTCGGTGTGCTTCTCATTAGCCGCAATTACTGTCAAAGTCGTGTGGCAGTAAATAATAGAATGCGGTAGAAGTTACGATGTCATGATGCTGCGGGGGATGATTTGTGTTCTTTCTCTCGGTTTGTCAAGTTCTCCTGGAACCCGTGGAGACGTCGTTGCACGTTACTTTTACTGTTACGATTTGTAAGTAACTGTTAAATACCAGTCATTTAGGTGTATAAAGCTGGCACGTATTTTCCGTGATCTGAGAATGTCGCAACTTGATCGGACGTGGAATGCAGTGTTATTCGATGTACGTAAACAACTTTTGTTATTGTTCGGCGTTTGATTGGCACAAAGTATACGACTTTACGCTGCCTTTGTTTACATTGGAAAACTGTTCCTTCCATTGTCGTAAATTCCACTATTTATTTACGAAACGATTTCAATTTGGTTTCATTTTTACTGCAGTAAAAACCCAACTCGATTGCACAGAAGTTGCCTCAAAATTCATTCCACTGATTGACGGGAAACCGTTATCATCTTCCGACAGCCACAAATTCTAAACTAGATTGAGTGTATAAAAAATAAATAAACATGATGGGCGGCATGTTTGTTTACTTTTTACATACACTTAATCGAGTTCGGCTGTGCACGAAGTGTGGAGATTTTGGGGGCTCATTTGCTGGACCGGCCGCCGACGCGACGCCCCGCCGACAAAAGGCACCTTTCTTTCGGAAAGGCTTTGAAGAGCCCAACGAGATCGGGCGCAGATCGTGCTCCAATTTGCTGTTTCTGCCGATCAATCGTTTTGCCGGTGGTGGTGGAGAATGGGCTAGCTGTATTTTTTCTATTTCTCTCCGGAGAAGCCCTAATGATTCAGCAGTTTCGACTGGAACAGAAATAGAATAAACGCACTCAGACGGGGCTATTGATGAAATGAATTTTTCACAGCTTTTTGAAAAAATTGCATCAAAATTATGTCGAAAATAGAACGCAAAAAAAATAAATTAAATTTTGATCTATTAGGAAGTACTAGAATTGCAGCCCGAACATTTGCATTTTTGAGAAAACTTCCCGATCAGAAAAATTTCATTCGCGAACAATGAGATTACGAAGTTTTATGCGGTAAAAGGATGGTAAAATCGTAGGAAAGTTAATCGAAATGGAATTGAGTCGATTGTTTACATATTGCGTAAAAACAGTTCCAGTTTCACGTCCTATTTCAAGTCCATCTAGAAATTAAATTTCAAATTCAGTATTAAGTGTTAAATTAAGCTTAATTTCAAGTTCAAGTTCAGTTCTAATGTTGTGCCTAATTTTAACACTGATTTTCACAATTCTAAGACTAGTTTTAAGTTCAATTCCAAATACCATTTCAAGTGCAATACGAATGCAATTTATAGCCAGTTTCAAGGGCAAATTAACGAAAAAGGCGACATCCATTTAGTACGTCACGCTTCCCCCCTTGTCACATTTTGTCACACAGACCCCCCCCCCCCCTGAGAAAGCACGCCACGTCACGGCAAGCCCCCCCCCCCACCACTTCACAACAATAAAATTAAATTTACATTCCAACCTTTTTATTTCAAGCTATCAATATAATTCACTTCAATCAATTCATCAAATAACAAAAATGAACTTCAGCAAAAAAAAGGGAAGTTTTCAAGCTTATAAGTCATCGATTCACGGATTTTGAAGATGATTTCCAATTGCTGCGATCGGATACGCTTCAGAAGTCGCTGATGTGTTATCGATTGATGTTTCGCGCAGATCCACGTCCTTTGCATCCATCCATTCAAATTCGTCTGATCTAGCTAAAAGAATCAAGACTTCTTACTGACGTCTTGCAGTAACACGCCTTGGAAGAACTTTACTGACGGATTTTATCATTTTGCATATTTTTTGCAATCATTCAACATTACCTTAGATGCGATATATACGCCACAAGTGGCACAAACTCTATCCTTCAGGGAGCTTTTGAATGAGGGGCAGTATAGGTTATATGGAAGAGCCTTAAAACCAGTCGTGGAACTTCGGTATGAGTATGTTTATCGATTTAGTTCAGCACGAATATCGAGGGAAAACATTGCCGTTGGTCTCTGGTAGCACCTCGTAGCCCCTCAGGAGTTTGTGCGACTGCTATTTGCGTTTGAAAAACCTTTTTAGGCAGGACTTTACTCAAGGAGCCTTCAGTGGTGTACAACATATTCTGTAAAGCCTTAATGGAGAGTTCATACTAGAAGAATAAATGAGCCCTGTTCACACATACATGTTAAAAAAAACCGAATTAATCCACCTAGCGGTGTGACTTAGCCTTTCTACTGCAACAATCATAATTTTTATATTCTCAGGAACATCTATAATTAAGTTGACTATATTTTTAAACATCAGTTCTTTAGTCCTCAAAATCCTTATTTAAGAGTAAAGTTCACAAGAACGTACTGCGTGCAATAATTATATTTTCTTTCCTAGGGTGTGTAAATATTTGTAATCGTCATAAATTTATTTTATCAACACCTTCTTGTTTATAAAATTTAAGTGATTTAAACATGTATGTAAGCACAAAAGATCTGTAGACAGCCTTAGCTTTTGGAGTTACAGGAAGGAATAGGAAGTTTGTTTTGAATTGACAATATGGAATATGTGTTCATATAAAATGAGAAATGTTTATGTATTTTTTTTTGTATGCCAGAAGGGCATTGGGTTAAAAGGCCACGTTTGAAAAAAGGTTTAAAAAACTCCCTGATTTTGTTAAAAATTCCCTGATTATTCCAGGTCTTTCCAGATAATTTCAAATTCCCTGACAATTCCAGGTTTTCCAGGTTTTTCCAGGTAGTTGCCACCCTATCACTCATCGCCCCGAGGTATTCTTTGCCGATCCCGAGACACAGCGTTTTAAAGCAAGCAATTCCCCATTTTTAATGTAAAACTAAGAGCAAATATTTTTTTTGAAGCAGTAATTCTCTACGCAATGTAAAAATACTTTGGCATATCGGAAAAGCATTTATACGGTATATAAAAAGGTTTATCTTGACAGTGTTGCCAACTTTTCAGCTTCCCGCATGATTAGTTTGTAACCTCGAACTAGCCAGCGGAAATCCCTGGTAGGGAGATAGGTCAAAGATATTTACAGGGGTGTCTGATGTAATCCCTCTGCATCAAACACCTATACTTACTTCAGTAGGGAGGTCCCCGTGTCACTCGCTGACAACTATCAAGGTGAAGCAACACGAAGTGGAATCTCACGACAATGAATCTCACAGACGCTTCTGAATATTCCCGATTTGTGAACCTAGACAGATAGAGGATTGTTGACTCCTTTTATGAGTCCGACTAGCGAAAAGCAAACGAGGTGTAAAATTTATCAATTTCAAGGCTGCACTCAGATATGACTAACTATCTTGTAACTTTAACATTGTACAATTTATTCTACAAGGTACCATTTTGAGCTCATTTTGGTTTGTGACTTAACTAATTTACTTGCGGTTTTGGGCATGGATGGTGGTATGCTTCCGGAACGCTGCTCCAATAATGGCTGTCGTAGCCACCGCCGATGACTACTCTGGTCGCTGAATGATGGATGCACTGGACAAAGCGTGCACAAGATGGCTGATACACGGCATGACGAGGCATGCATAGGATGGCAGATGCACTAGACGGGACCACGTGTGCACTGGTTTACGGAGGCACTGGTCACAACATGCACTAGATGACAGATGCACAGGTCCAAGTAGGCACTAGAGGACTGGCGCACTGGATGACGGAGGCACTAGTTGACGGATGCACCGGTTGAAAGAGGCACCGGCCTATTGTACACGTGTTCCTGGATCTGGTCGGTGCTACGACGAATAATTGACACGTGGAACGCAGCCGACCGTTGGGCCGGCCTTCACTGATTATCGAAGACAGTTGAAGCGGTTTTCACGGAAAACCCGCCAAAACGGAACGCAACCCGGGGTAGTAGCAGTTGCTAGCAGTGGTAAGCCAGGATAACCACCGCCGAGACTCGCTGCGTCCGATTGAAGCCACTCACGTCACCAGTTAGTGATGAATTTAGCGTATCACCAAAGACCATTCACCAGTTCGTTACTGGCCGTCCACAAGATGATTAGATACCGGTGTGCGTCCGGGTTGTCCACTGTGCCCATGGAAATCTCGAAAAAGATCAATAATACAAAAGAAAAAGGTCCGCTGGACCTGTCCAGCGCTATTAGTTTCATTTAGTGTCACTAGTTTTACCACCTTTAGCCCATTCCGCATATCACCGTTACTTATAAGTATTACAATGGATTTACCTTTTTCTAACACAATAGTTATTTTAACACGAAACAATACCAGGATTGTCCATATTCAAAGATGATAATTCTCTTTTCAGCCCTTTTGATCTGGCTAAACAATAAACAAAGCATTAACTATTCTCCGCCATCACTCAATAGTCATTATTACTGACCGTACTAATCACTTTCCTAAGCACATTATAAATAGCTTGTTTCCGGCTTAATTCTTACTTAGTCACGCTTTAATCACACTTTTAAGCTTAGTGTTCAACTTATCTGTAAGCAAACTCTCATTAATCGAAATTACACCTTTTTAAATTAAACTTTTACCACTTTACGAGCACGGCGCGCACTTCTATCATCTGTCCTAGCTTCTGACAGATCAAAAAGATTCATACTGTGCGTCGAGTATTTATGGGCTAACTTGGCGGAAGTCGTGAGACGAGACAATATCAACCCGAGTATCGTCGAGAGCGATACTTTGTCTACCTCCGCTTCGTAAAACTTCTCTAGCTTAATTCTCAGACGACTATGATCTGCGATTTCTCCCTCACACCCACTATTGTAAGTTTGATGTCTGCATGAAAGTGAGATTACTCGGTGAGTGACTTCTCACTTTAGTACAACTTAGATGATCATCACTCACCGAGTCCATCTAACACCAGGGAAGGACTTAGGGAAATCGACGGAAAATTCCCGCTTAGCACTTAGTGGCAATTCACGTTAATATTGTGGCGGACGCCACAACTTAAATTTGTAACCAACTGGTTACAAGTTACATTAATTAAGGGCCTAAAAATAAAAAATAAGAAAACTTATCCAATTTAATTCTACTATGTGTATTTTATTCAATGACAGATACATATTTCGCCTACGACTTGCAGGCTTCCTCAGTGTCTGTTTTCGAAAACAGACACTGAGGAAGCCTGCAAGTCGTAGGCGAAATACGTATCTGTCATTGAATAAAATACACATAGTAGAATTAAATTGGATAAGTTTTCTTAATTTTTATTTTTAGGTTTCGTATTCTACTAAGACGCTCCAAAAACTTCAATTAATTAAGGGAATATTAGTCTCCTAGCAAAAATAAACGCAATAAGGCCATTGCAAATAATTTTAAAAGTTTTTGTCACCACCCACCCCTTGGAAATTGGTTTGAAAAATCGGGGGGCAAAAAAATAATTTGTAGGATTTGAGTTAATTTTTTTTCATAAAGTCAATTGTCTGTGGGTTCTACAGCCTGAAAAACTCCAAAAATGAGTGTTCGAGTTGAGTTAATGCTTTTAACACGAAACAGAAATGGAAATTCGAGCAAAGGAATTTTCGAAAATCGGCCGAAAATTTTTTCTTTCGTTTTTGTCTTTTTTCGTAGATTTTTGCATGGAAAATGATAACGTAAATATTAAAAGCAAGAATAGATTTGGTTTTCACGTTTAAGCTTTAAGTAAAAATTCCTAAAATCAATTTTTTTTGCTCGATTAAAAAAATCTCTTTGTTTTTTTCGCCCCCTCCCCCCCCCCCCTTTAGTGGGCCAACACTTTACAAAAACTTTATAAAATATTTGTAATGGCCTAAATAAGGAAGGTAAGAGTTCATGCCTTATAGCGAGAAGAAAAACAGTTTACAAGGCTATAATCAAACAACTAACGTATATTTTACGCCTTTTTATAGTAACGCCTCCTCATCTAGTGCTATAAATCAGACGAAAAACTGAAAAGCTGGCAACACTGTTAAGAAAAACTTTTCCGATATGCAAGGTAGTTTTACACTGCGTAGAGAATCACTGCTTAAAAAAAAGTTATTTTGCTTACATTTTTACATAAAAAATGGGGTTTTGCTTGTTTTAAAACGCTGTATCTCGGGATGGGCAAAGAATACCTCGGGACGATAAGTGATTCTTATGTAAAAAAATCTGCAAAACACGATGAAGTTGAAATTCTTAAGTTAAAATTATCTTCATTGAGAGAAAAATTTAAATTTAGTTTTCAAATTGAGTTTAAAAATATTTGGCAGCACTGGTGCTTAAAAATAATATTTTTTTCTGAATTTCTTGGGTAATTTCCTTTAAAAAAGTGAAAAGAATGTCTTTATATACCAAATACTTCCGAAGATATAAGCAAAAGAAAATGAGACGTTTTGACAAAAAAGGGTATTTTCCTTACAAATGGAGGTGCTCCCATTAATCGAGGGAATGTCCGATCGGCATCAAATTTTTTATTTTTTCTTTCTGACCGAAAACGAACAGTCTGGCGAAATTTGGTTCAAATTCGTGAAGGTTAATTACACGTTTCGCGTGGAATGATCCATATTCGTATTTTACTGAGACGTTCCAAAAACTGCAGTCAAAACGGATGAGAGTCAAAAAGTGAAAACTGAAAATTAAAAATTGAAAAAGGGAAGAGAAAAGACGTAAACTTGAAAAAAAATTACAAAAGAATAAGTGAAAACCAAAAGGAAAACTGGACTGTAAATAAGAAAAAAGTAGGACAAGAAACGAAGAAAAATCGAACAATGAAAATGTATAAAAATGGAAAACGAGAGAAAGAGAGGAAAAACAGAAGGAAAAGAACAACAGTGAGAGGAAAAAAACTAGAAAACGGTACAGAAAAGTAAGAAAAACAGAACAAAAAGAGGAATCTTTTCTTCCTCCTTTTCTTTCGTTTTGCTTTCTTTCTGTCCCAGACTTCCTTTTTTATTTTTTATTATTTTCAGTCCAATTTGTCCTCATACTTTTCATTCGTTTTTTCTAATTTCTTTGCCGTTCCCTGTTCTCTTCTTCCTTATCTGTTATCTCCATACATTTCCAATTTTTGTATCTCCTTTCCTTTTCCTTTTTTGTCTGTGCCATTTTCTTCTTTTTGATACCTCGTTTTACCGTCGTTATTTTGTTTTTAGTTCCTTTTTACCTTTGTTATACTATATAACAAAGGTTTAGAAATTGGACGAAAAACACGAAATTGATCCAAGGCCCGGAGGGCCGAGTCACATGTACCAATCGATAGGGTTCGACGAACTGAGCAATGTCTGTGTGTGTGTGTGTGTGTATGTATGTGTGTATGTGTGTATGTGTGTATGTGTGTTCGCTCCGAATTTTCTATCGCCTGTTACTCGGCGATGGCTGAACCGATTCGACCACTATTACTTTTGTTTGAAAGGTATTATTGCCTAGTATATCACTATTAAATGGTTTCGTGGTCTGTCTTTTCGTTTGAAAGTTATAAGCAAAAATGTGAAAACTACGTGACACGGTTTTCTCCGGAACCACGCAACCAATTTTAACGATATTAGTACCAAACGAAAGCTCTTACTATTACTAAACATTTCGCTAAGTTTTATTGAAAACGGACAAGCAGTTTAAAAGTTAGCCTTGAAAAACTTGTTTTGACTAGGTACAAATGAACGCCTGTTTCTCAGAGATGGTCAAACCGATTTACACGTTATTAGTTTCGTTTGGCAGGTAATATAGCAGGATAGATCACTATTGAATGGTTTTCTGATTGGACGTTTAATTTGAAAGTTATGAGCAATCGAATACACCACACCAAAATTAACAATAATTTATAATGATTTTAACCAAGATAATTTACCTAATTTCAATTATTTTAATATTAAACGAGAGGTTTTCACACTACGAATATATATGCAAAATTACATAAGAATTGGTTTTACCGGTCAAAAGATATTAACCCTCGAACACTCGCGCCAACTTTTATAACACGGTTACTTGCGCGCACAATAGCCCAAAACGAAAGAAAACGTGCGCACTAGAGTTTTGACTGGGAAAACTTGGTTCTAAGTTTATCGAACCTTTGGAAGAGTTTCTTAAAATTGAAAGCTCTATCGTCTGGTAGAATTTGAATTTTGAATAATCCCCCTAAAAGTAAAATAAAAAAATTATTTTTCTTCAGTTTCAATACAACACATTGATGTGTTCTGCAAACTTTTAGAGCATATTATTACAAGAAATTTTGCTGAAGACAGTAACCTTCTATCTCTTCAGTGAAGGTAGAAAAATCTTATTTAATGTATATGAATTTGTAGAGTCAGTTTTTCTATTCTAACTCTTCTTGTAATTGTTGTATGACTTTTTCATGTATTACAAAGTTGTACAAATAATAAAAATATACAACTTTGCTGAATTTAGTATACCTCTATGTTGGCTTGTTTAGGAACTGTAGAACTTTAATTGTAAAACATAACCTGATTTTGACTACGAATTACTCGATTACCAACAGACGGATACATCTTAAACATTTTACATTTGCTGGAAGTTTTGCTGCATACAGACACCATTTTTCCATATGAAGAAACGAGAGAAAATTCCAGTTGGGGTCAATTGCGGTACACCTCACATGCTACTTGCTTCGTTTCTGTGATGTCGGTTTATGCTAATCTTGTTTCCTAACAATTTAAAGTATTAATGCATTGAATAATTCTGACATTTTGCTCATAACAAGTTTACTGAAGAATATACGTTAGTATATACGTAATATACGATTTGTAACTTTATAACAATATGGCATTCAAAAACCTACACATGTTGTACAAAATACAACAGCGTGAGTAACCGAAAGTTAATAAAAATTGATGAAATTTATTCAAGAAAACTTTATTGTTGTGAATCAAATAGAATGGCATTACAGGAAATTATGCATAGTTCAAAAACTTATAAACTAGACCTTTACTACGCAATGCATATGTTAAAGAATAATATTTCATCTTACAACTCACTTTTACTTGGACTTACCCTCATTAGTAACAACTTACTCAGCAATTTCATGAGAAAAGGAACTATCAAAATTTATAAGTGCTTCTATTTGGTTCAAATTTTGTAAACTTATTCAATTTCCAAAAATTTCATGTTAGCCAAACGTGTCGATTTCTATCTCAAATAGCAAGTAAGATCGTATAACAAAGGTTCCTTTCACCACTAGGTGGATTAAATCAGGTTTTTATCTTTTCTTTTCGTTTTTCATATTTTATCTTTCGTTTTTCATCTTTTTCTATTCCGTTTTACTTTTCCTAGTACATTTTTCCTGTTTTCCTTTTATTCTTTCTTTCTTTTTGTCTAATTTTCCCGCTTTTTGTCCCATGTTTCTGCTCTTATATCCGACTGGACATGTTTTTCTGTTTTTCTCGATTCTACTGTCGGTTTTCTTCTTTCTCTCTCATTATTATTCTTTCCTTTTGGTCCCCTTCTCCCCCGTCTCGTTTACCTCCTTTTTCCCTTTCGTTATTCATTTTTCTGACCGCTTTTTCTTCTCACTCTGTTCCTTGCCTCTTTTTTATCTATCAAGTTTATCGCCCTTTTCCAGAATCCTCAGTTTCCTCTGTACAATTTTTTGTCTCTTTTCTTCCATTTTACAGAGCCGTTTCTCCTTTTTTCTTCCTTTTTTCATTTTTTGTCATCTTCTACCCCGTTGTAACATTTTTGTTTTTTTTTGGTACGGTTTTTAATCCCGGTTTTCGTTCATTCGTCGATCCTTTTTTTTTTGTTCAGAACAGATGTTCCTCTTATTGTGTACTGCTTACTCCTTTTCTATCTCGTTTTTCTCCTTTTCTGTCCCGTCTTTTTCTGTCTTTTTCGGTCCAGTCTCCTCGGTTTTTGCCTGGTTTACCCTCTTTTTCTCTTCCACCTTGATCCCATTTCGTATACTCTGGAGTTCTTCCTCGGAAGAAGGCAGTGCCTCATCCAGTATTCGTGCTTAGTTCTTGGCAGATTGCGAGTTATCCAGCTGCTGCCGAGGAGGACGGCTTTGACGTGCGATCCTACATGGGTAATACCACTGCTCTGGTGCAACTGGGCCTTTCATCTTCCAAACCTTGTCATTTTTGTGGCAGATCTCCTGCAAAACTACGATGCTGAGTTTGTGAGGTTCAAGCTGTTCGAACAACACCCGGTTGCCTCGTACAAAATTCAGCGATCTGCAGTTCCAAGTGCCGTGCTTCCACCATGTTACTACCGAAATGTGGCTGCCATCTTAGCTTTAGTGTCGAGATATCACGTTTTTTAATTCAACCGCCCGCTCCGGGTTAGACGCTGTTGTGAGCCGCTCCTTGCCTGGAGTGCAGGCGCTCACTAGGTCGAGCAATTCAGATCCGTCGAAAGCCGCCCCTGACATGGGGACAGACGCTCCAGACTAGCAAGGCTGCTTCACGAGCTGACACTCAGCGTTCGCGTAAATGCTTTCTTCCCTGTCGGTAAGGTCGTAGGCTTCTACCGGGGTTGGGGTTACCCGACGGTTCCGTTAAGGTTACTCGTATTTCGGCTGGTACTCTGATGAGATAGGAATAGAAGTTACTGGATAATTTTGCCAACTTTTCTATGGAGTTTTCTATCACCATGAAAGATTTTGTAGAAAAAAGTTTTCCAGATAATGTTTTTGTTAGTTACTGATTAAATTTGTTGAGTAATTGATAAGTGACATGACAGTCGGATTAGTTCAGTTAACTGCAAATATTTCCCTTATTCATAAAAAGCCACCTTGTTTCCGACCATCCGACGTGAGGGCCGCGCGGATTCAACCGCTTTATTGCCAATTATTCAAGCCCGAACGTCAACACCAGCATAGTCGGGTATCACATTTCAAACCTGGACAAAGCTCAACTAACTTTGCGATGAAAATGAAAGCGAGAAAAATTAATTTATTGGTGCATCCAAGCACAAGTTCGCCCTTCCGCGCCCGTTGACTAACAGCTGGCTGCTAATCCGTTGCAGGTTTCTTTCACGACTCATTGCGGCCAACAGGATTGGATAAACTGCTACCACCGTTCAGGTGTAATTTTTTTTCACACTTTCATAGTCACAGCGAACAATAGTTGAAGAGGAGATGATTTTACGCATTTTGCTATAGTATGACGCTCTGACGGGGGGAAAGAGGATAGTTTGTTCATACCTACCTGCACCTGGTACATAAAAACTAGCGCAATCAACCACTGTACAGGATCACGAACTATCCATCGAAGTTAATTTGCATGATAATGCGAACAAATCGTGTTATTCGCATGTTTTCCGCTGTTATGATGATACCCAACGTGAAACATTGTAACAATGGTCGAGGTATTGTGGGACCGTATGAAAATGAATCAAAAACTTCGGAAATTTTAACTCACCGGTAATTATTTCATTTGCTAGGCAATATAATTTGGTTAGTGCCAATCTTTTCCAATGACACCTAATCCCTGTTGTTAAAGTTGTAATTTAATTTTATTCAATTCAATAAATTTGTTCAAAATTAGCATACAATCAACACCGATACGATTTTTAATTGCACCAATTCAGTCGGCATGAGAGAAATGCCCTAAAATGGTGGAATTCTTTCGCTGACAATGATCGATGCGATTTTAATCAAATTATCATAACATCGATTAAATTTCCATAAAAGCCACACGGATCGGGAGCGACCGAATCACGATGGCAGCACGATTCGTTCCGAGATCGGCTGTCCGCCCTTTTCGGCAGCGCAGCCCAGCGGTACAAAGAGTGGCACAATGGCCTTGCATTTCGGCGAAATGCATTTGCACAAAGGTAGAGAAAAAAAGCGTTGGGATCGCATCCCGTTTCTTCTGCCCGATGACGATGATAGAGAACCGAGCTGGGCAAGCGAGGGTCCAAAAGAAAAGAAACAACACAACAAAACGTTTTAGTAGAGCTTGCGTGATCGAATCACTTTAGGAAGGACGTTCAGTGGTCCCGCCGCTTAAGAACCGATTTTCCCCCCGGGGCGCGAAGTCCCAGCACCCAGCACGCAGCGGAGCCGTCGAAACAACTGTTCATTATATCAACCGCCTCTTTTCTAATTGCCAATATTCATACTTCCTTTTTGCAGAAGAAGGTATTAAAATTCCAACTCTAAATTATGATATTCATAACTCTTGCCAGTTTTTTTTCTTTTTGGGAAACGATTTATACATTTTCGTGCGAATGCTCTGTTTTCGGCTTTTTCGATGCGCGTCAGCTTTATTCGTAATCAGGAAAGAGACGTCTGATTTCGTTTTCGATAAAATTTTACGGCCACCAACAAATTTTGCGCCAGTTTCTCGGGTTGGGGATTTTACAACACGTTAATTGACCGAGTTTCTGATTGGATCTTCAGAATCAAGTTGTATGAATTTTATTCATTCTTATTTTGAGTTGATTTATTTGTACCAGCTTAGGTAGGATCCATAAACCAAAGTAAAGCCTCGGTGCCACATTCCACTTTCGGAATTTGATCTTCTGTGTTTTTTCGACAGACTTCGCAGCCAGCTGTTAGAGCATTGGATAATTGCGAGGCTGGTGCTAAGATGAGAATGAGATAGTTAAAGAATAGCTAGAAAGTGAGAGTGTGACTGAGAGAAAGAATGAGAGAGAGAAAAAACATGGGAGAGAGATAACGAGGGAAAGAGAAAGAGATAGATAGACCAGGAGAAAGACCTCACCTGATCAAATAACACGTCGCAGAGGAAAATGACCCCCAACAAGGAAAAAATTAAACCATTTTAACGGATGACTTCAGTTAGTCGCAATTTCATGGATAAAACCAGTGCTTCAAGGGAGTCCTCCCAACATTCATGAATCCGACTATTGAGCTGGTTTACGTTGTCAAGTTGCCTACCGTTTTCGTAAACACAACGTGCGAGGATGGAGCACAGGTTCTCGATCGGATTCAGATCCGAAGAACAGACTGGCCACTTGAGAACTTCGATTTCTTTATCAGCAAACCATTCGTTTTGCCTGTTTTGAATTGCGAATGGCAGCATTATCGTACGGGAAAACACAGCCTAAGCCCATCAATGCCTCGCTGTGTTCATACAAGTTTATCTTCAGTCCTTTTACGTTGTCCTCTGACTTCACTTCGTTGTAATCCCCAGTACATGTCTGTACCATCACCAAAGTTCCTGCTCATCGTAACTTCCAGATCATTGCGCAAATCTAGTGCCCTGGCCCAGTAACGTTGACCTTTTTTCATCCGCAAAAAAACATTCTTCCTTTCATCGGTCCAAGAGATGTAATCCGTGCTTGGGTCGTTCCGAGCTTGAGTCGTTCCGTGCTTCGGAACCCAAGTTCCAAGTCGTTTACGCCAAGACAAGTTCTCATTGCTTGATATTTTTTCATGAAAATTTGGATAGAAGTAGCTTAAGGTGTATTTATTACACTGTTTTTTAATCGCTGTCAGTTTTTCGAAAATTGGAAACATGGCGTCACCCGAAAAGCATCGTCGCGAATTGATCTTGCGCAGGCACCTGGAAAAACCTCAACTCTCTTTCTTCGAGACATTCGAAAACAACTCGGAATCGTGCAGTCAAAGGGGAGTCGTGTGATTAAACTTTACTACGAAACTCTGAGCATCGAACGGAAAGAGAAATGCGGTCAGAATGGATGTTTTATTACTGATCTGGATCACAAGCGAGCCGTGAAAGCATTCAAGCGGAATGCTTCGGTCTGGGATGTAGCCAAAAAGTTAAATCTGTCCAAGTCTTTCGTTCAGAGAGCCAAGATCGGGTAGGGACTGCATACGTACAAAAATACAGAAGGCTTCCAATCATGACGAACGGCAAAATCACGGGCCCGGAAACCGTACACCCAGATGCTGTCGAAACCTCATTGTCTCATCATGGATGATGAGACAATGCACCGTTCGTGACTACCGGGACTGCAAATGGGCAGATCTACCTCAAAAAGTGTCTACAGAAGCATCACCTTTCTCTATTGAAGCAACACGCAAGCCCTACGATCTTCTGATTGGATCTAGCTTCTAAGGATGTCCTGGACTGATACGAAGCCAACGAAGTTACTTTCGTACCCCAGGACATGAACTCGCCCAGCGCACCAGAACTAAGCAGGCGTTACGGAAGCATCCCAAGGAGGTCAAATCTGAGCAAAACATGAAGAAAAAGAGGGTTTCCGCGCAGAAGAAGCTGCAGACAGTTGTTGTACAAAACCTTATGAGTGAAGTTAAGCGTAAGGTGCGAGCATACGGTTGTGGTATTAAAGTTGAATGAAATAAATGCCAACAGCTTACTAATGAGTTAAATTTTTTTGTCTGAAAGCTTGATAAGCATCGGTTAACTAGGTAATTTTGTACAGCGTTTTTCCGTGATGCAACTTGACGAGGGACATGTTATGTTCTCGTTGAATTTACCGTTCGATTTCTCTGTTAGAGAGGCCTGCTTCATGGTAGGCTTTGATTTTACACTTTTGGTTGAACGAAAGATGCTAAATAGCATGGGAAAAACTACTCTCACTCTCAGGAAAACACACGCTGGCTCAAGATCTATTGTGAAGACCAAAACACAGAGCTGTCAAATGAGAGCCAAGCTGATTTTTTTCAAGGTGGTGCTATTTTTACTTCGCTCAGAGTGGGCTCTTATTTATCATGTGTACACATCCTAGGGGGTATACTATTAATAAGGGCAATATCAAGGATTACAGAAAACCCCTTGAAGATACATAAATCAATCGGTCTATACGCCTTTACTTACTTCTTACATCTAGCAGCATAGAAACGAGGTGGCTCTTGCCGTCAGCGCCGAAGCGTGCGGTTGGCCAGACTGGCCCCCGCCAAGGGCGCAAGCTTTTAGAGGCGCCAAAAAGGGCCTGCATTTCAGTAAAACACTAGCAATAGCATATGCATTAAAAATATAAGTACTGATTTTAGCGATCTTTAATGCCACGTTATTACTTGATTTGCATGCAGCAGCCATGGTGAAAACCGCCAAGCAACTACGCTCGATGCTTTGTTCATACTGACAGTCCCACCTCGTAGCGAAGAAGTTCGACTTAGTGAAGCGCTTCATATCCGGTGAATAGAGGCAGTCTGACATTTACAACATCTTTTCCCGCGAGAAAGGCGAAAGCGCTGTACGGAAGCCTGGTTCCGGTCGTCGAACAGTGCTGCGCGACCGTGCAGCAGCAGTTAAAGGTGAAGACTAAGAGCAAGATGGTCGCATCGTTCCGCGCCTTGGGTCGGTAGGTTGGAGCAACCGGCTAAACGGCGAAGAAGTACCGTGAACGTACCAAATTCTGCGCAGCTCCTAATTCTGCGCATTTTTCTTAATATATGTATTTTTCAACATTGTGCATAACTATGACCATTGTGTTATTTTTTTTATAAATGCCTGTTGAATATTACGCCATTATTCACAACAGGGCCATAATATTTGACAGCGAAATAAATTAAACTGAAACTGAAAGTATTTTATATGTCAGAAAACAACGCCGTTAGCGCCAATGCTAAAACTGTCATTCTAGAAAATTAACAAATTTATGATCGAAATTCCTTACAGTGATCAAATTACCCAGCATAGTTAGAAAGAATAATTAGTTTTAGTCATGTTTTAGACAAAAAGAGTGATTGCATGCAATTGCTTTCCTTAGAAAAATGCGATGCAATAATGCGCAGATTTAGGCACAGATTTTTTATTCATGTGCCAAATTCTGCGCAGTAAAGTATCCTACGAATAAATCGCGAAAGAATACGCAACTTCAACCAAATGGCTGAGGTATAGAGGCATGAAAATTTAAGTAGAATCTTTAACTTGCATTAATTGGCATCCTGTGCTGTGTCTCGGGGTCCGAACCTACGAGCGCCAATTCACGAAACCATGTCTTCTATTTTTTTAAATGTCCAACCTCATGGGGCTGTCAGAGAGTGGGGAAGTGGTTTCTAAATGAAAACACAATTATTAGTATTAGTCAGTATGCAGAAAACCCAAATCAATTCGTCCTTCACGTTATCGAGAATAAAATATTTAAAATGAGGCAATCAAAATGATAACAATATTCCTTCGCCACCCGAACAGCATAAGAAGGCCGGATGATGGATCTAATTATGGTAATGGCTAATGCCGGATTTTTTGATGTGCTTTCAGCGTATAAAGACATAAACAGCATGTTAGGAGTATTTATTTTCACGTTTTGGGTGCGCAGAATTAGGAGCAAACATGCGCAGAATTAGGAACATGGACAAGAGAGTGCGCAGAATTAGGCACCGTGGATAAGTTTACAAAACAAAAATATACTCAATTGTTAGTCGACTTATAATTCCCATATTTTTTACCAGATATTATAGACCGTAGCACTACACGTTGCTGCTATCCACGTTGTTAATTTAAATCTAGAATACTTAGAATAGCGGAAGAATCATAAAAATGTCTTAACTGCGCAGAATATGGTACGTTCACGGTACTTGGTAATTGGAAATTCTTATGCGTAAGTGTCAGCCGGAGGTGGCCGTGTCTGAGTAGCAGGCAGTCGCCTAGAAAATGGCAGAAGGTGCTGGTGAAAAACATCTTTCCGGCAAAGCACGATGCCGTGGTCATAATGGGCGACGAAAACTACTTGACGCTGGACGCAATCACAGCCAAAGAACCGAGTACTTTACGTCCCCCACCAAGAAGGTAAGTGATGACGTCGAGTATATCTTCCGCGCCAAGTTTCCGAAGAAGATCCTTCAGTGGCTGACGATCAGCGAGAAGAGAATGCTCAAGCTGCTGTTGTTTCATTCGGGGTTTATGGTGAACTAGGAAATACGAAGATACAGTATTAAGTACCTACCGGAAATTGCCAACTTCATTAAAAAGTATCGCATAAAGAATGTGGTATATTGACCGGACCTGGCCTTGGCCGATCAAGCCAAGAGATCACTAGAGAAGATGAATCAGCTGAAGATAAAGGTTGTACTGACGATCACGAACTCCCATAACGTCCCCCAACAGTATATTTTAGGACGAAACTCAAACGGAGCACTCACTCAAATAATTTTGTGGCCAAAGCGGAATTATATCTAGTAATAGTAGGAGTAGTAGTAGTAGTAGTAGTAGTAGTAGTAGTAGTAGTAGTAGTAGTAGTAGTAGTAGTAGTAGTAGTAGTAGTAGTAGTAGTAGTAGTAGTAGTAGTAGTAGTAGTAGTAGTAGTAGTAGTAGTAGTAGTGGTAGTAGTAGTAGTAGTAGTAGTAGTAGTAGTAGTAGTAGTGGTAGTAGTAGTAGTAGTAGTAGTAGTAGTAGTAGTAGTAGTAGTAGTAGTAGTAGTAGTAGTAGTAGTAGTAGTGGTAGTAGTAGTAGTAGTAGTAGTAGTAGTAGTAGTAGTAGTAGTAGTAGTAGTAGTAGTAGTAGTAGTAGTAGTAGTAGTAGTAGTAGTAGTAGTAGTAGTAGTAGTAGTAGTAGTAGTAGTAGTAGTAGTAGTAGTAGTAGTGGTAGTAGTAGTAGTAGTAGTAGTAGTAGTAGTAGTAGTAGTAGTAGTAGTAGTAGTAGTAGTAGTAGTAGTAGTAGTAGTAGTAGTAGTAGTAGTAGTAGTAGTAGTAGTAGTAGTAGTAGTAGTAGTAGTAGTAGTAGTAGTAGTAGTAGTAGTAGTAGTAGTAGTAGTAGTAGTAGTAGTAGTAGTAGTAGTAGTAGTAGTAGTAGTAGTAGTAGTATATTTGTATAATTTTTATTGTTTCCTTTCCTCGTTTATTTAAATGTAGAGTGTAAAGTGTTAAGAAAAAAAAATCGATGAAATTAGACCTCGTTGCTTTGGAATGTGTTGTTACATAGTATGCCAATAAATGCTCTGCTTGCACGTAGATTGTTTACGGAAGATTTGTTCAAATGGGCAATTGGCTCTTTTGATTCTTATCTTATTCTTATTCTTCTTATTAATACCATCACAGCCACAATAAAGGATTCCTGGAAATAATTTTAATTATTTCTAATCAAAGAATTAATTCAAATTATTTTCTTGTCTGTATTAACATTTGCAGAATATCGGAGATATATTGCAAATGTTTAATCGGCCAGGCCAACTGTGAAGTATTGCCGCAAAGACGATCATACGAAATAAATCTTGTTTGAATAATTTATTCATACAAAGATGCATTTCGACAAAACTGGCATATTCGTACTATTTTGAAGGCGATATAGGTGATGAGGAATAAATATACGCGTTTCAGGATGGTGGACTTTTGAGTAAATTTTAGGATGATAAAGGGTTATTTAATTTAATCGTAATGCCTCGTGCATGTTGTTGATCTGAATGCTTTCCGGTTTAAACTTTGAGGTAATTCCTATAAAATTCCTGGTTTTTGCTGTCGCATATTTTACATTTTGTTATGCTTAGGACCTTACTGCGGCCCGCGGCATTCATGGGACAATCTGATTTGGCCCGCACCATATCTATGCCTGGGCATCACTGATCTACCTCGACTTCATCAATGGGTGTGAACAATAATCCTGAAACAATGTACAGCAATCGAAGCCCGCCTCAAATGACGATCATTAAGTCTGTCACAGTGACTTTTCAATCCGATGCTTTTGTGGCATACAAAAAAGGGCCTTGCTGCTTAATCTGCACAGGGCCTCGCGGGCTGTAACGCCGGCTCTGTTTCACACTAATGCTATTACAGAAGGGCCAAAAGAGATTGGGCAGACCCACAAGCAGAGGCACTTGTACGCATTTCGAGGTTATAAGAGTCGCCTTCCAGCATTAGGATCCTTCCATGTAATAATCGATTTCGCTATGCCATCTTTAACCCACGAGATGATTTGTTTGTGCGAATTGAGAACTGCCATATTTGCTTCAGACCTTAAGGATTCAGGTTGGCAATCCACTCCATCATCCAGCCTTTCACATATATGATATCAATAATAATACTATTAATAATATGATATTAAGATGAAATGTGATATATATGCTATGGGCAAAAATAGTACAATCTCAACAGCAGTTCTTTAAATGGAATAGAATTGCGTCCTTTGAGGATCGATAAGTGCATCTAATAATTAATTTAATTTTTTTTTCATGTGCATGTGCATTCATGTGCCGTTTTGGCTAAAGTTTTTGCTATATAGCAGGAGATACTTCATAAGCTAAAATGAAAAAAAAATCGTTAAAATAACTTATATTAGGCTTACCTATTAGCAGGGCTGTATGGCTCCGCCGTCTGCCCAAGACCGCGGTTTTGAGGTAAGGCAGCCGGAAACCACCCAGCATCGCACCTCCTAGCTTTGCTACTCGAAAAAGCATTACCAGGTATGGCCACGTGGATGTGCTAGGAAGGGGCTTCGGATGGCTAGAGCTATACTGGACGCTCCTCGTTTGCCTTCCCCATTTCATACCCATTGAGCGTCTTGATACACGCAAGTCGGTTTAAACTTAGTCGAGCCTCTAGCACGATGGACCCCCCTATTCTATTGAAGAGAACGGATTTCACTTTCGCCTGGTGTACGATGGGAAAGCCCGCCCAGTTAGCTCCGGAGTATGATGGTGGTCTAACAAGCCAGTCGTCCTAGGTTCGAATCTCAAATGGACGGTGCCGCTGTTGAGTCAATAGGATCTTTACACTAGCCCCGTAGTTTTCCTGTACCTACAGGAGCACGAAGTATGAAGGTGGAGGATGAACCATGAACTCGCACACCTCTATAGCGAACCCAATATCCAAAAGGTCCAAAAGGTAGCTAAAGCTAAACGGATACGGTGGACAGGGCATGTTGCAAGAATACCGGACAACTACCAACTACGGACAACGGACCAGGAGCGCAGCGAGCAAGATGACTAGACCAGGTGGAGCGTACTCGGAGTCCAAGGAATTGGAGAGCGGTAGACCATAACCGAGTTACATGGAGAAACCTTGTTCAACAGGCTTTGTCTTTAGACGACAGGTCACTTAAGTAAGTAAGTATTAATAAATGGAACAAAAAAAGGCAAAACTCAATGTTGAATTGAGACAAAACAGCTGATTTTCATAAGATTTTTTATAATTGTTTCTCTGTTGTTATTTTTTATTGACATTGCTAGTTGAACTATTTCCAACTAATCAGTGATGAGTAAACATTTTCGTAAAGAAGAGATTTTTAATGAACATCCAGGTAAATCCTGTCGTGACTGGTGGTCCGGTTTTTACAAATTATTGTTTATCATCATTATGCAACAATTTATTACAATCTGCTACAGCTGCAAAGTAGATCTCTAATCAATGTTGATACTCGATTAGATTTCATTCACTTCATTTTCCCGTTCAGATCCCACCACCGTCAGAATCCTGTCCTCGAGTAGCGAGAGCAATTATTCCGTCCCACGATTGCTTTCCGTCAGATGTGCGACGAAACACGCTACACTTCTGATGGTCCAGAGCGCGGGCGGCGACCATGGAAGCGGCTGGCCGTGTTCATTTATTTATTGAGGTTAGAACCAAAGGGTTTTCCGCTCCGACCGGGTGGCACATTAGTCCGCCCAGCCAATACACAAACCCAGCTGGCCCGTTGATCTTGCCGACTCCCGCGGCCCCCGTAAATCACCCGACCGGCGGGAAAGCCGGAAGATTTACGAAGTGAGCATTTTTCAAAGCCGTGTTGCACCTTTTACGGAGCGAAACGGGCGAACGAACGGTCGCACACCGAAAACGGGACCCGATCCGGGTTGGTTGGGTTGGGAGCGAGAAGCTCCAGAATAGAGCAGCCAACCATCAACTTCTATTAGACGATGTCTTTCAAGTTCAGTGTCGGTTCGTGGCAGAAGGGTAATCTGCGGTGGAAAGCAGAACGACCCTTGAAACGGCCCCCGGGAGAAGATTAATTATGACAGTGTTGGAATTAAATCTCTGCAAATCTGCACGTCCAGTCGACGGGGTCACAGCGAAATTGATATTCCCGTGTGGCCTCGTGGAGCGTAATTAACACTGTGGCTGCTGCTGTTGCTTTCGCCTGCGCCTTAGAACCGTGTGTTTTACTGGTTGTAAATCATCGTGAGCTATACAATGCTGAATCATACAAAATCCATAGTATGTCAATGTGTATCAGCAGTTTTTTGCCGGCTCAACACCAAGCAGAGAACAGTTATTTTCTACACTCGCTACACTAGGCCACCGGGTTGACAGGTCTTTGCCAGCACGATTGGCGTGCTACTCGAAACTGCACAGGACAGCGATCGAGAAAACTATCGGCGAAAAATCTAACCTCTTTTACCTCTTTGTTGTACGGATCCATGTACTAGTGCCACAGAAGAAGAAGAGGGTCCTAACTGTAGGAGTTGAAAAATTACCCGAAGTCTAAAAATATTTTTCATTGCTTGGGCTGTGTCCAAATCTCTGATCCCGTGACAGACGGGCACAGCCCGTTGTATTTTTGGTCCAATTCAACGACCTCTTAGCCTTATTTAGGAAAAAACTGCAAACTAATTATACCCCATTCGCCCGCACTGGGTGACTTTGACGTTCGTATCAATTACTTTGCACCATTATTGAAAAACTAAGACGGTGCCGCCGCCGCCGCTATTCGTTTCTTTCATCCACTGACACCGCCCATCAATCAGCGTACTGAACTTGTGTAAACGAAGGTACCGCGCCAAGAAAGAAATGAGCAACATCCAGGATTTAATTTTGCAAATCAGCGGCTGGCGCTTCTCCTATACGGTTCTGCAGTCCGACCAATTCTGATAAAAGTAACGGAACTCACGCATTGTAAGTAGGCAGTCCCTGGTGCTTCTGCGCTTTCCTTCTCCTATCATTAACGAAAAGCGATTGCAGCCTGTGAATCTTTCTAGCGGATTTGTGAGTAAGCCGGTGGGCCGGCTTGCAATTCGCCAGAATTGATTGACTGACAAGACCGACCGATAAACTGCCCACCAGTCCGAGTCCGAGTCCGAGGGTGGATGCTGGGATTTGCTCTCAACTGGTGGGTCATCTCAGAAAACCAATCACGTGCAATCAGTTCAAATGAGCAATGACTCACAATCAACGGTTCCAAACTTTGTATGGTGCTAAAACCAAAAGCCAACCCTCTCCTACTAGTTACTTACCGTCGATGGCGAATGCTGTGGATACAAATGTACAAATGTTATGATAAAATTAGGAACGCACCTCATGCTTTATACGCGCATTAAAAGCTCATCCACTAGCGGTGTCCCAAAGGGCATCCAATGAGGGATTCCGCTGCGGGACGGTTCGAAGGTTGTAAGCGCATGCTTACGCTTAACATCGAACCCCATCCACATGGGCCTGGCGGCAAGCCCCACCACCGCAATTTCACGCAAAAACTGCCGGAACGAAAAGGGAACGCTATTGAAAATTCCAATCCAATCACTCCGGCATTCTCCGGGGTTGGGTAACGCCGAAGCGGCCAATTCTACTGCGAGTAGAAGTACGATATTAAGCAGAACGAATGATGCGGCGAACGAACGTAAACTGCTGAAAGGATGATCATACCCGAGGCAGCCAAAGTGTTGCGATTGTAAAATTCGACGATTAGAATGACGCGCAGGTCGGTTGGTCGGTTATACGTTGGCGTGAGAGAATCGCGATGTGTATTGCAGAATGGTGGCAGATTAATTCCAATCAAAAATACCCGTCAAATGGAAAGTAAAATCATTAGTTTACAATTAGGTACATACTTCGTACTAAAAAGTAATAATTTTTTTGAAAACAGCAAATTGGTTGAACTTGGGGCAATCAAATCATATGGGGTCCAGCGAACTATCATTTTTTTTGTTCAGCGTATTAACCAGTGATAGTGTAGTGTCCAAAATCTCGTACAAATTTTGTTGTTTTTCACTTGCCCGGTGTTCACTTTATTGTTCGCATCTTGCGTAAAGTATACACAGAGTTTTGTTTTACGGTTCAATCGTAGGGATTACCTCAATCGACAAAAATTAGAGTGATACTCACAAGTTTTACTTCGACCACTTTATTTGTTCACTTTTTGCATTGGCGAATATAGCTGCATATCAACCGGTATTTGCTATTGATTTATGGATTCACACTTGAAAAAATATTACACCTGAAATTATGAAAAAACGAAAGTTTAACACATTAAACTAGTGATCGACCGGTTAACGTCCGAAAAGTCCGGTCCAATACCCGGTCCGAAGTCCGATCCGAATGAAATTTTAAAGTCCGATTTTTTACCGAACCGGAACCGGAACGAAGCGTTCCGGAACCGGATCGGGCCGGATATTGCTTTGAAAGTCCGGAAAAATCCGGAACACTTTTGACAGTAAAACTAGCAACGGTGGAAACGACGACTAGGACTTGCTTTGAATGATTAAAGCTGATTTCTTTTAACTACCTCAGTACTGTAAAAAGGCAATAATTTCGCCAAAACAATCCGCTTTTTGTTTAAGGGGAAATGAGCAGTCATTAACTTTTCGTCGGAAACCCCAATTTCGGAAAGAGCTTTTGGGCCGAAAATAGGGTATCTGTTTTTAAAAATGTATTCACTGCATTGTTCTTGTCAATCTGAACACAGAGAATATATTTTCATGAGCATAATTTTTGTTTCAAACAAAAAAACTGCTTTTGAAATTTACAGAATCAATGGCGGCTCATTTCGCCTTAAGGCTTCCAAACCCAAAGTCCAGCAAATCAATTTAGTTTTAGAATATTAGCAAATATCTTTGTGTCAAACCACCCAGTTAGTTTCAAGGTGGCTGGTAAACGGCTGAATAATGCGTACCGTCGCACAGTGGGACAATTTAAAAAATAGTGAGACATAAGGAATAACATCGAAACCTTAAAGCATAGCATAATAGTACCTTCAGAAAAGTTTCTCCATTCAAAAAGCGCTTTCTAGTGGGGGAAAAATATTTGATCATTAGGGTGTCCCTAAGCAGATACAAAAAATATTTTCTCTATTTCAGGTCAGAAATGATTACGATCTACAGAAGATTTATAGATAAACTAATTTTAAGAAACTTTGTTGAATACTGAAGGTTTCAATCTCTTACATGAAAAAAGTTATAGAGCCAAACTCTTAGGGACACCCTTAAAAACAGTTTTTCCGATGTAGCTCTTGAATTACGCTTCGTATACATTTCAAATGTACTAAGAAATTGGTAATCTAATTAAATTGCATATTTTTGTCGAAGATAGTAGAGCTCAATCTTGTTTCCTTTAGAAGCCATCACTGGTTTTTATATTTTTTTACGTAATCTTTGAAGGGGTGTATCTCGGTGGAGAGTAGCTATGAGCAGCTAATCTCACTTGTTTTTTGTGAATCAATTTATGCTGTATCCCACCATGTACAACTTAGGGTGAAACACTGTGGAACATCTGTAAAAACTTATCACGAAGGCAACCGTTTTTAAAACCTTCACTAAGCCAATAAAAAATTAAGACATTGTAGTTTAATAGGATTTTATTTAAATTGATGAATTCTGGCTTTTCTTTTCATAAGGTCGCATAATCAACCCTTTTGCTTGGATTATGCGACGTTTTGAAAACTAAAGCTAGAATTGTGTGTTGTTGTTTAGTGTAGTAGTGAATTGAGTGTTGTTGTTTAGTATAGTAATTTAGCTTCGGTTGGTCAATTCTCCAAACGGTTTCCTGGGTCGACACAATTTTTCTGAATTTGGGGTATTCATGGCTAGACATGCTTCTGGGAAAACTTTCTCTGATAGCCAAATAATGTTTTACTTGCGGAAACGGACAACATCTCGTTGGCTTTTCTCCCATCTCTTTTGAAGCTTGTAGCAAAACATTGATACCTGTCTTTCCATACTGCACGTGAAATGCGCTTTCTCCTCAAGCTTATTTTTTATGTAATCAACGCAGTGATTGTTCTTGCTATCTGCTCCTGACTTGCATTTTTCTATCCACACTTCGAATAAAGTCGATCGTCGCAAGTTATACATATTCATCTCACTATTTGACGCGATAAAACAAGTATAACTAAAGTATTGACAGGTTTTGTATCGGGTTACTAAGTTACCGTTACAAAATTAGTTGATTTGATTCAGAGAACATGCGAAAGCGGTACAAAACTATGGTTTTCATAGTTTCAGGCTTTAAAAACGGTTGCCTTCGTGATAAGTTTTTTTTAGATGTTCCACAGTGTTCCACCCTAAGTTGTACATGGTAGGATACAGCATAAATTGATTCACAAAAAACAAGTGAGATTAGCTGCTCATAGCTGCTCTCCCCCGAGATACACCTCTTCAAAGATTACGTAAAAAAATATAAAAACCAGTGATGGCTTCTAAAGGAAACAAGATAGAGCTCTACTATCTTCGACAAAAATGTACAATTTAATTAGATTACCAATTTCTTAGTACATTTGAAAAGTATACGAAGCGTAATTCAAGAGCTACATCGAAAAAACTGTTTTTAAGGGTGTCCCTAAGAGTTTGGCTCTATAACTTTTTTCATGTAAGAGATAGAAACCTTCAGTATTCAACAAAGTTTCTTAAAATTAGTTTATCTATAAATCTTCTGTAGATCGTAATCATTTCTGACTTGAAATAGAGAAAATATTTTTTGTATCTGCTTAGGGACACCCTAATGTTCAAATATTTTTCCCCCACTAGAAAGCGCTTTTTGAATGGAGAAACTTTTCTGAAGGTACTATTATGCTATGCTTTAAGATTTCGATGTTATTCCTTATGTCGCACTATTTTTTAAATTGTCCCACTGTGCGTCGGTGCCTTGTGCACGTGTAGGCATAAAATAGACCCTACAGTGGTTCATAACCTCTTATTCAGCAACTCCTATTCCTACCGCCTCGTGGTACCAGCCGGGATACGAGCAACTTTGGTGGAGATCGGGTAACCAACCCCGGTGGAAGCCAAGGTCGTATGCTGACAGGAAAGGAGGGCTCTTTCGAGCTTCGTTGGTCCTCCGGCGAAACAGGGGGTTAACGGTGTAGCAGGCTTTGCAAGCCGTCACCACGAAAAATATTAAAGCTGTTACCGTTCGTCGGTAACTTTATTTTGTGTGGCAATGTAGGGCCCTAATTATGTACAGATAGCTTAAAATCGGATTGTACGGGGTGGTGAATACGGCACGTTCGGCATTTCGATATGCAGAGGGCGCGACGGTGAGCCATTCCACTGAACTGTCTGATTGAGCCAGGAAGTCGGCTGTGTGGAGAGTTTTACCGAAAAGCCGATCCCGAGCTGACGAACCGAGGCTCAGCTCGAGAGTGCTGATCGAGACATCGAAGCGAACGCACCTCTTTCGCATGGGCGAGCGTTATTAAGTGAGTGGCTTGGCCACGTTAGAACGAGCCCGGCTTCTTCAAGTTTCTTCGACGAGCCGGAACGTCATCACAGAACCTCCGGCACTGGACTAATTTACCTGGAGGGCCCAATCAGCACAGCGGACAACCAGTCCGTTAAAAACTGGATCGCGGCAGACGTTACCAAAGCCGCTAATCTCATCCTCGTCACGCACGCACCAGCGACTCGGAGATTGACCAGCATCGTGGACTATCCGGTCCATAACGGGAGCAGTTTGGGGGACTCCTGGGCCGCAGGCACTCCCTTTATTCAACACCGTAAACACCGATCTCGTGGAAACGGAATCACGGTGATCGTTATCCAGTCAGCAGCTTTAAACATAACCTCACCGAACCTCAGCGTAGCGTCGAGTGGCCCACTTTGCGGCACACTAGACGTAACCAGACCATCGTAAAATCTGGCCACGCCAACTACGACCAATCAACGTGTAGCCAACGGCAACCATCCCCTCCGTTTACGTCGAATAAACTAACCAGAAAAGGTACGTTTTGTGATAGGTCAGTCCACACATCCGAAATCTCCTCCGTAACCACAACGCCCTGGGACTCGGAAGCAAAAGAGGCCTTCCGTGCCCTCTCCACGACTCCCAGACCAGGAGTCGGAGCTTTGGCAGCTCCCCCTTCTGGGTTGCTGCGCCTTTCCGAGGCAAGAGCTAATAAAGCATGGAACGAAGAACAAATATATTCTTACTGGAACAATCGGAATAGACCCACGCGACGAAAAAGGACTATGGATTGGAAACTCGGGACGTGGAACTGCCGATCTCTCAACTTCCAAGGGAGCACTCGAGTGCTCTCCGACGTATTGAAGAGCCGCAAGTTCGACGTCGTAGCGCTGCAGGAGGTGTGCTGGAAGAGCTCAACGGTACGTACTTTCAGAGATGGACATACCATCTACCAGAGCTGCGGCAACACACACGAGCTGGGTACAGCTTTCATAGTGATGGGCGAGATGCGGAAACGGGTGATTGGATGGTGGCCAATCAATCCTCGAATGTGCAGGTTGAGAATCAAGGGCCGATTCTTCAACATAAGCATCATCAACGTGCACAGCCCTCACCTCAGAAGTACCGATGACGACAAGGATGAATTCTACGCGCAGTTGGAGAGTGAATACGACCGCTGCCCAAAACATGATATCAAGATCGTCATCGGGGATTTCAATGCTCAGGTCGGCCAGGAGGAGGAATACAAACCGGTGATTGGAAGGTTCAGTGCACACCAGCGAACCAATGAAATGGGCCTAAGACTTATCGACTTTGCCGCCTCCAGGAATATGGCCGTACGTAGTACCTTTTTCCAGCACAGAATCCACCATAAGTACACCTGGAGGTCACCAAATCAGACAGAATCACAGATCGACCACGTTTTGATCGACAGTCGGCACTTCTCAGACATTATCGACGTCAGATCCTATCGAAGCGCTAACGTTGACTCGGACCACTACCTAGTGATTGTTAAGATGCGCCCAAGACTCTCCGTTGTGAACAACATTCGGTACCGACGCCAGCCTCGGTTAGATCTCGCGCGGCTGAAGCAGCCAGACGTCGCCGCAAACTACGCGCATTCACTCGAAGCTGCACTGCCGGAAGAGGACGAGCTGGACGAAGCCCCTCTCGAAGACTGTTGGAACACTATCAAAACAGCCATCAGCAGTGTAGCGGAGAGCTCCATCGGGCATGTGGCCCGGAATCAGCGGAACGATTGGTTTGACGATGAATGTAGGAGAGTGATGGATGAGGAGAACGCTGCGCGGGCGGCCAAGATGCGCAGTGCCACACGTCAGAACGTGGAAAGACACAAACAGAAGAAGATGCAGCGAAACCAAATCTTTCGGGAGAAAAAGCGCAACCTGGAAGAGCAGGAATATGCGGAGTTGGAGCGGCTGCATCGTTCTCAGGAAACGCGGAAGTTCTACCAGAAACTGAACGGATCCCGCAAAGGCTTTGTGCCGCGAGCCGAAATGTGTCGGGATAAGACTGGCAGTATTCTGACGGACGATCGTGAGGTGACGGATAGGTGGAAGCAGCACTTCGACGAACACCTGAATGGCGCCCAGGCGGAAAACCATGCCGGCGGGGAAACCGATTTCGACGGTGCAACAAACGGGGAAGAGGTGCCAACCCCAACGATAGGCGAAGTTAAGGAGGCCATCATGCAGCTAAGGAACAACAAGTCAGCTGGAAGAGATGGCATCGGAGCGGAGCTTATTAAAATGGGACCAGAAAAGCTGGCCGTTTGTCTGCACCGACTAATTGTTAGAATTTGGGATACGGAACAGCTACCGGAGGAGTGGAAAGATGGGGTTATCTGCCCGATCTACAAAAAGGGCGACAAGTTGGACTGTGAGAACTATCGAGCGATCACCGTTCTCAATGCCGCTTATAAAGTGCTGTCCCAAATCATTTTCCGCCGTCTATCACCAATTGCGAATAGATTTGTGGGAACTTATCAAGCCGGCTTCGTCGAAGGTCGGTCTACAACGGATCAAATATTTACACTGCGGCAAATCCTCCAAAAGGGCCGTGAATACAGAGTTCCCACGCATCATTTATTCGTTGACTTCAAAGCCGCATATGATACCATCGACCGGAAAGAGCTATGGAAAATCATGGACGAGAACAGCTTTCCCAGGAAGCTCATCAAACTGATTAAATCTACGATGGATGGTACGCAGTGCTGTGTTCGGATTTCGGGTGGATTGTCAAGTTCATTCGAATCACACAGAGGGCTTCGTCAAGGTGATGGTCTTTCATGCCTGCTGTTCAACATAGCGCTACAAGGTGTTATGAACCGAGCGGATATCAACACGCGGGGCACGATATTCAACAAATTTAGTCAATTCGTCTGCTTTGCCGATGACATGGATATTATCGGCAGAACATCTGTGGAGGCGGTTTGAGGTAGTCGACGAATTTGTCTACCTTGGCTCACTGGTAACGGCGGCCAATGATACCAGCCGTGAGATTCGGAGGCGTATTATCAGCGGAAGTCGTGCTTACTATGGGCTCCACAAGCAATTGCGGTCGAGCAGACTAAGTCCCCGTACAAAGTGCACCCTATACAAGACGCTTATTAGACCGGTTGTTCTCTACGGGCATGAAACATGGACAATGCTCGAGGAGGACCTGCGAGTGCTCGGAGTTTTCGAACGACGAGTGCTAAGAACGATCTTCGGCGATCTTCGGTACAGGAGAACGGAGTATGGAGGCGGAGGATGAACCATGAACTCGCCCAGCTCTATGGCGAACCCAGTATCCAGAAGGTGGCTAAAGCTGGACGGATGCGATGGGCAGGGCATGTTGCAAGAATGCCGGACAACTGCCCTGCAAAGATGGTGTTCGCCTCAAATCCGGTAGGAACAAGACGACCAGGAGCGCAGCGAGCAAGATGGTTAGACCAGGTGGAGCGAGATCTAGCGGAGAGTACTCGGTGTCCGAGGAATTGGGGAGCGGTAGCCCTCAACCGAGTTACATGGAGAAATATTGTTCAACAGGCTTTGTCTTAGGACGGCAAGCCACCTAAGTAAGTAAGTAGTTTCAAGGTACGATGCTGGTAATTAGAGTCAGTAGGATTGCTGCATTGGCCCGTAACCGTCCTGTACTCTAACAGCCGGCTCTAGGAGCATTGGCTGGAGCGTTTTAATCGTTCATAATTTGATTTCAAAAAGCTCCCTTTAAAAGTTATGTAATTATAGGACTAAATTTTTTCGACCATGGGTTCGATTTACACGCTCATTGTCCGATTTGAAAGATTGGTAGATTCTAAAGTCTCACTGGATTAATTCTCTTTTTTTTATCCCTTATTTTAAAAGTACAAACCCATGTTGGCACTCATTGATGATATTTCGTGTAGCGGTACAAAGCGAGTGACGGATTATCTTTCAAACATATTTGACAAGCAGTTTAGAACTTAAATACCTCAGTAGTTTTCCACATTTTGACGATGTCCACTTTTATGCTTTTATGGAGTAATAGACGCCAACAAATAAAACAGATTTTGAAGGTTTTATTGGAAATTGGACATCATTTTTTATTTAATTAGATTGTATTTAAATTGGATCATTTGATATTTGATCAAAGATTAAATTTGACTGGAACCTGCCACAAAAGACGATCATTAAGACTGTCGCAGTGACCTTTTAACCCAATGCCCTTCTGGCATACAAAAAAAAATTTGACTGGAAATTGGACCTAAAATTAGACATGAAATTGGATTTAAAATCTGACATGCAATTGAACTTGTATCTGAACTTGACATTGAACAGTAAACTCGGGTTGAATTTGAACTAATTTAGACTTGAAATTTTACCTCAAACCGACCATGAACACGAAATTAGACTGGAATTTTTACTTGAAATTAAAATTGCCATTTATCGGCTTATTCTCTCGCACGTTTTACCAGTTTTCTGTTCTGCTTTTTCTCTTTTCTGGCCACATTTTCCCCCTTTGTTCCGTTTTTGCTCCTTTTCTGTATCGTTTTCTTGATTTTTACTCTCACTTTCCTTTTGTTTTTCCTTTTTTCTCTCGTTTTCCTTTTTTTCTGTCCCTTATATCCTGTTTCTTCGTTTTTCGTTTTTTGGTACCATTTTGTCTTGTCTTTAGTACCGGTTTTTCCCATGCATTCCGTATGTTTTTTGTTATTTTCTTTCTTTCATATTTTCAGTCATTCTTTCCTATTTCCCTTTTTCTCATCACCAGCTTTTTCGTCTTCGTCTGTGCCGTTTTCCTTATTTTTTGAAGCCTCGTTCTTACGTCTTTTCCGTCCTTTTTTTCGGTTTTTAGCCTTGCTTTCTCTTTCCACTCATGTTTTCCTTTTTATCACCCGCTTTCCGTCTTTTGTTCTTCTGTTTTACCTTTTTCCTCAGTCTTTTTTTCATTTTCTTCTATTTCTGTCTCATTTTTCCGCTTTTTGTCCCATATTTCTCCTTTTATGTCTCGTTTTACCTATTCCCTTTTTTCTTGTTTCCTATCGGTTTTCTTTTTTCTACTTCTTATGGGGGAGTGAATCTCGGGTACTTTTTCATTTCAACGTATCTGCAAATGGGAAAATTTTTAAAACATTTGGCTAGCCAGTGACTCCGGCAACCTATTTATGCAAAGCTGATGTGTCAAAATACATTAGTATTGCCGTAAACAGCGGAAGAAAGGAGACACGAGGTGAATCTCTCTTTTGCA
Organism: Sabethes cyaneus; assembly: GCF_943734655.1. Taxonomy (NCBI): domain Eukaryota; kingdom Metazoa; phylum Arthropoda; class Insecta; order Diptera; family Culicidae; genus Sabethes; species Sabethes cyaneus. Next base: position 45,697,635 of record NC_071354.1, read on the forward strand.
GATACGTCGAAATGAAAAAGTACCCGAGAAATGTGTTTTTGTGAAGAACAAACATTGGAAGAACTGGGAAACGATATGCAAACTGTGAAAAATAAACTCCCAGTTCTTCCAATGTTTGTTCTCCACCCAAAACACATTTACTCCTTCATAAGAAGTACACCCAACTTTTTTTTTGCACGGATTTTTTTACAAGGACTTTTTTGTACGACTTTTTTTTACAAGGCACGAGGTTTATCGAAATAACACGGTTTTTCGAAAATTTCGCCAACAACTTTTTTTTTGCTGTTTGTGCTTTTTACACGGATTTTTTTACGCGAAATTTTTTTAGAAGGTTACTGGAAATAACACGGTTTATTTTTGCACAGTTTTATTTACACGGCACCCATCCTCCGTTTAAAGAAAGAATTGGCGTACAATATAACAAGAATGTACAAGAATGTATGTACAAGAAGTCGATTTTAAATTGATAAAAGTTGTGTTTCTTTTTACTCTTCCATTATTCTTCTCTTCCCTTTTGGTTTCTCTTTTTCGCTTCTCCTTTTTCTGCCATTCTTTTTCTTTTCTTGTTCCTTTTCTCTGCTATTGCTGTTCCGTTTTTCGCTTTTTCTTGAGTCCTGAATTATTTCTGTTCTGTTTGCCCTGTTTTCAGACCTGTTTCTCTTTTTTTGTCTCGTTATTTGTCATTTTCTTTTTTTCCTCCATTTATTGTTTTCGTTACTCAATTAAACGTGTAGGGCGCTATATCTCTGCATACTAGCTTTGGTAGGAGAAAATGCTTATCAACTTAGGGACTATAATATTGGCTTGTTTCGTTACGCCTGTTTTTTGTTTTCAGGTATAATAAGTTCAAGTTGTCATGCGGTTTTCAAGCCGTAAATCTCGCATGTTCATAGTAGTTTTCGATATAAATTAATAAATTATGGTTGTTTATGAGTAGCATTACCATTATATTAGATTTATAAAAACATATATTTTTGATCTTAATTTTCGTAGGATATACTAGCTTTACAAGGTTAGTCTCATACAACCGGTGCTTACATACTGAGTACTGTTTCGTATGATAATTTAGTATCGTTTGTTTTCGTATCGCGCTCGTTGTATTGTTCTCCGGAAGCAGTTGCTTTTGATGGTCATTTTGAATTCATTTGAGCATATTTAGCAATGACGCGTTTACAAACCGGAACTTTTTTTGAAGCATTATAAACGTGCATTCGATTCGTTCGTTGAAAGAACATAATTTTCGGTACGGTAAACTGATTTCTCATAGCTTTTTCTTATATCTGTATGTCGGATCTCCACTACCTGCTTCGCAATGGCCACGTAACCAACGACGTTCTCAAATCGTACGCGAGCTCGAATGACAGTGATCGCAACACCTGCCTCGGTGGATCCAGATCAATTCCTTTCTACTAACATCAACTCCTTCCTGTGATACTTGTTGATGATGCAGTGGATTCCTCGGTCTCTAGTAGCAGCAACTGTCGGACTAACATTCCTTTCCATCCCAAATTGACCTGCATGGGCAAGGCCAGCTTTGCTATTGATCATCACAAAGAATTAGATCACCAGAAAATGCACACTGAGAATGATCTGCTACTCTCAAGCATCATTCTAATGGTCCTTTGTGCAATCTCAGCTGATCTAGATCAATCGCGGGGAACTCACGAGCGATCAAACTATGCTATGCTATGCTATTTTTTATCCCTTGTTTTAAAAGTTTATAACTTTTAAACCAAGCATCGTAGAACAAAATTTGAATCTAAATATTTTTATGAAACGCAATGAAATTTTCTCAGCAATCCACGAACAATCTCACTTGTAACAAGTTTTCACAAAATATTTATGACGGTGGAGTATTTTAAGGAAAAGTCGGAAAAACCATATTCTAACTCTTAGCACAATGATCCTTTTTTGGAATTTTCCATTATGGGTAAACTGCCAAGCACCAGCCAATCGTGCCGCATTTTTCAATTTTTTTAAATAATCGGTTTCAAGGAGCCAGAGACCCGTAAGGGATAGGAGAAGAAGCACTTTATAAGCTACAGATTACAAGTTCCATACATTCAAAACTTTGATGTTTTGCTACTTTTTTTTAAAACCGGTAAATTTGGCATCCGGACAATTTCAGACTTCCGGACCGGAATCGGACCGGAACCGGAACAGAGCCAAATCGGACCGGAACGAAATCGGACCTAAAAAGGAAAGAACCTGATTTGGATGTGTGATGTTGTTCGTCAAGCTAATGAAATTCGCGAGCGATTCTTTGTGGCTGTAATTCATGCTTTACACACAATGGCAACCCTGTTAGGACAGTTTCTGCTCTTACAGAATCAAAGGAATTTATTCCTCATGAACGTGAATGAAAACGAGTTATTTTTGACTGTAATTTGGTGAAAAAACAAAACAACAAAACGACGAAAAAAGAATTGTTTTGTTGTTTCGTCGCCAGATGGTGCCGATCGTTTTTTCGTTCCTCGTCAGGTGGACTGCAAACCTAAATCAATGAGACGTTGTGAAACGTAATTATTATTTTCTAAATTTTCTAGGTAAAGGGAATTTTATTTCACTTTTTCTTATTGTGCCATGATTTATAATGCCAAAAATGGTAAGAAATTGGACTTTGGTGAAAGACCCTCTGGATTAAAACCACTCTAATATATAAAAAAAACGTGGGACTTAAATGTGTGAACTTGAAGTAATTTATCCGAGTATCCAAATACGTTAGGCTGATCGTGTGATAAAATAAAACTAGGATGCGACTGAATATCAGTGAAATAAAAAATAGACAGTAAAATAAACAGTAAAATTAAATATATTAGTACGTTCATTGTGATAATTAAATTTATGGTTCGGTATAATCATAGATGAACTAAATGGTTCGATACGACCATTGATAAGTAAAAAGAGTTGGTACGATTAGGATTGAGAACCGGTGTTTCGGTACTGGAAGCGTCAGTACCGGTAGTACCGGTACCCAAGAGTTACCAAGAATCAAACATGTTATTTATAGAACGCAAAAACTTAATTTTTTAATAACACTATTCGCAACTACTACTACAGGTAAACAAGGTCCAGAACATTACATAACATTAGGAAGGCGCTTTATTTATTAACAAAATAGATGTATTTCCTTCAATGTACTTAGTTTCCTCCTCCAACTACATAAACGCACTTATGCCAACATTTCTTCCAGTCTTTCAAACACTTCTTGTAAAACTCTGTTGGTATGTCCAATGTTAGGCGTATTTTTTTTCTAAAAATACACTTAATTTCCTACAACTTTTCTTTTGACGCCATTTTGATCAAATAAGTAGTTTTCAAGATATGATGTTTTGAATAAAAGTAATCTCATTTCTAAATACACCCTTTTGAAAAGTTACTCTTGACAAAAAAAATCAAATTTAGCGAAAAATGAGTTCATACGTGGTGTCCAACACGTTAGGAAAATTTCATTCCAATCAAAAATAGTCGAATCAAATCGTTGATTCGCTAGTTGCGCTAGTTGAGCTGGAATTGCTCAGTGTTCTTATCAGATCACTGCAGACTTAACTATCATATGGCTACGATTCAGTGAGCTGAATCTTTTCATTCTGGATTATGTGCATCCGACTACGGTGACCATATGACGTAATTTGCAACTGCCCTGCAGTAGCACAATTGATCCATAAGATCTTTGGATTCTACATCTTAAATTAATCGGATATTAGGAAACTAAATTTACGGGACATTTTGATGTTTCTTGCCGAAAGCGGTAATAGAGCTATAGGCACTTATTTATCTATCTTGAGGATACACTCCCCCCTACTATTGATAAGTTAACTATTAAGGATTGCAGTATCCTCTCGGAGGTACAAAAATCACTCGGTATATACGTGTTTGTCCTGTTTGTTTGTCCATATTTCACATTCACCACTTCCTATTCTTTCTGTTTTCTTTCTCGTCCTCATCAGGTAAATGATGACACGGGCTAGATGGGCAAACCACAAATCTTCCACGTGGTTGTAAGGAACGTGCTGCTCGAGCCGAAGCTTCTGATACCTGATGATACCTGAACGAGTGCTAAAGCTCGCTGCTCAGTACTTGTCCATTCAGTTTTTTGAGAAAGATAGAGTGAAATGTATGAGACTTAAGCTCTTGTGAGATACAAATAGCCGCGCGCAAAAATACTCGCACACACCGCGTGCTTGTCGTTGGCCGTGAATATGCAAAACACTAAGTAGCCAAATAGCAAATACAGCACGGAAAGCAAAGCTTTCTATAACCGTGCAAAAATGACATTTTCTGTAGCTGTAAAGATCGCGGAAACTTTTTCAAGGATGATAAATAGTGGCCGAACTTGAAGCAACGAATATGGGCCTGACGATGACGTTGCACGATCATCATCATCAATTAACTATGTGGTTCGGTACAACCATAGATTAATCAAATGATTCGGTGCGATCCCTAGTAACACAGTTGTTACAAGGTAATTGTGGTCACCGATATACGACTGATTCTCGTTATAAAAAGGTTTATGCAACTAAAAGTACTAATATTGTAGGGTTTAAAAAGTCCTAATAAACTAATAACAACAACAAAAACTAATATTGTGCAGCTTGGGATCATTGTTGAATGCAGTGCTTGCATCGGTACGACCATAGATTACTAAAACGGTCCGAAGCGGCCATTTGTAAGTGAATTGATTCGATGTGATCATTATTGAATGCAGCGTATTGTTCGGTACGACCATAGTTAAATGAAAAGATATGGATCGATAATACCATAGACGAATGAAATTTTGTTCTACCATTGTTAAATAAATTGGTTTTGTACGATTATCGTGCAAGTAACATTTTCATTACTTTCAGGAAACATATCACTAGCAATTCCAAAGAAAACTTGCACTATTTGCAATAGTGAGAGTTAAGCAAAACATTAGTAGAGAACTACACAAAATTTAGAAGATAGAACTTTTGAAACAAGCTAAAATTTCGGAAATGTTCAGTTTTCATTGCGTCAATTTTGATAAATATATTCCAATCTTACCAAAAAGTAAATTAAAAATACTAAAAAGTAAAAAAGTCGAAACGTTGGAGAAAATCTAGTCTGTGTCTGACTCAGAATCAGAGTAATGATTTATCAAATTTATTTTGTTTCCAAATTTTTCGAACGAACTTGCCATTGAAAGGCAATGGGTTCATTCAAAAATGTTGCATTAGTGAATCTCCCAAAGTTAGATATTTTCTTCCAACTGAACAAAACGATTTCGAAATACCTACAAGCCGCCGTTTGCAGGATACTGTTACGTCAGCTAGATCAATTTCTCCCCGAGCAACCCGGCTGAAGGAGAGAGTTGATCGGCGGGAAACACGAGAACTTTCATTGAACCGACGACGCAGCAGCAACATTGCAACGTATGATGGATTTGTGCCTGCCGGACGTATGTGTAGTTAGGGAATGAAAAAGTTGTTTTTCCTCCGGGAACACCCGGCTCTGCCCTTGTGGCGCAATCGCGCTCTAGCTAGCTAGCTAGCTAGCGAGCCCTGCATGCAAGCCGCCTGCCTGCTTGCCTGCCTGCCTGCCTGCCTGCTCGGGCGATGATGATACGTCATTGACGAGACGGCACACCTCATAAAACGGGTTCGGCTTCGGGCTGCTGCGAGGCACCCTGGAGACGGCACAGAACTGACTGGGAACTGGGCGGCCATCTGCGACAAGTGTGTCTGTTATGGATGTTGAATAGTTGACTATGGGCGAAAATGAGTTGCGAACTTCAATGAGACGAAGGCCAACGAACCCTCTGCCGTGCCGGTCGAGTGGGAGCGCTCCTGCAGCCTCTGCATGTGCGCAGTGCACTACAGAACACGAGCTAGGTGCATTCTGTAACTAAATTGCATTACGCTGAACTTAAAAGTATTGATGTGTTTTAGATAGTTGATATGGATTAAATTATTGGAAGTTCTTAATTGCTCTAACAAGTTTACTTTCATTTTATTGCCAAATGAAGAGCGGTCTGACTGTTTTATAATTAATGATTCACGGAATAGTAGCTGATCTACAATGGTTAAATTGTTGTTCAGATTCAGTTGGATCAGATTTAAAGATATGAATGTTTTTTTCTGGAACGTTTTCGACGTTTACTAAGAAATAATTCTCTTGTTCAATCTTGCTTTTATTCTATAAATGTCGGCACTTATCCTTACCATTTACCAATTCTTAAATAGTAATTTTTTGTTCAAGCATTTTATTTTATTTTCGATCAATTTTTCCATTTGTTGTCAAATTTGTATAAAAACGCTATTTCTGTTCTGTTGAAAATTTTCCAAAGAAACAACCATTATCGGGTTCGACTTCGATACTTCCAGCTGATTGAAAAAGATCTGCACGGTCCCAGCCGGGATCGTTCGGTCGGTACTGTTGGTGGAGTGTTTGCCTACACATTACAAGATTACTGCCACCCGATTGCCGCCGATTGGGACCTTCAGAATCCATCCCCGCTGTCCGATCGAGAGCAATCCGATCTGTGCTAGAAAACATAGTGCTAGAGTTCAGTTATAGGTTCCACCGCTGCTGCTCAACGAAGCCGAAGGGACAACAAAAAGCGCAAGCCAACCGCGCGCCGTCGCGCCGGCCGCCAACCGTTCGCCGAAGGTTCGACGGTGGCCGAGAGAAGACTAATTAAAACATGGCAGCAATTTAGGTAACGGTTTTGCAATCATGTAAGTGTGATTACTACGCAATAAGTAAAATGCGTTCAATGTGTAAACAACATGGTACGGGTATGGTTGGCCATTGGCACTCTCCGGCATCGCATCGGTTTGTAGTTCTGAAAAGAGCGCGAGCTGTCCGAGCTACGGGACAAGTGTGAAAAGCGATCCTACTGCTGCAGTTCATTTTTTGCTTTCTTTTTCGCTGCCAAGGCAAAAGTGTGTGCCCATTAAACTTCTCGGTAATCACGCGATTGATTACGAGGGCGTATTTGTAATCGGTAATCGTGCTGATACGCGCGTTTGCATTGCTGTTGTTACGCAGATAATTGGCGTTTTACTTCGGGATGGTTTGTAGCACGTGTGGAGCCCCAGGGGGTGGATCTTACGTTGTGTTCAATAGGCTGCACGGTCAAAGTGGGTGAGCTACAACCAGAGGCGGAGGGTTTGCCAGCCTTATCGATAGCCGATGCTTGTTTTGAATTTCAATGTTATCACTTAAAAAAAACCTGTACCACTATTAATAATGCGAACTTGTTTTTGTCAAACTGCTACAATTCGCTGCATCCAACGTCCTAAATTGGGTCGTGTCGAAGTATGATTACAGTTCTATCACTGGCGTGGGGCACCAGATTTTTACATCATGCAGTAGACCTATTTTGCTAATCGTATTGAGACAATGTTTTGATTTGGATATTAATTAAATGCACCTTAACACATTCTTGATTTAGTAAAACATTTTCACGAAAACAAATTGTCCTAACTTTTCACTTTTCAAGTTGGCAAGACAGGAAGTTGATAAGACAGAAACGTAAGATCCACCCCCTGGGGTTCCACACGTGCTACAAACCATCCCGGAGTAAAACGCCAGTTATCTGCGTAACAACAGCAATGCAAACTTGCTGCTGGCTGGCAACGACTAGCAGGGGACCAGGTACTTTACCTCCCCTGCCAAGGAAGTAAGGGATGACGTCAAATATATCCCCTATACCAAGTCCCCGAAAAAGGTCCTTCTGTGGCTGACAATCAGCCAGAAGGAAAAGACTAAGCCGCTGTTCTTTGCTTCGGAGCTTGCCGGCTTTGGAAGTTGCCGCCTTCTTCAAGAAGTTTCACGGGAAGGCAGTGTGGCAACCAGGTTTTTATATCATATTTGAGGTTTTACCGGCAATGTGGTGTTATTGTTTACACATTATTTTGGTAGTTGCCGGTGGCGAGAACCTGACATAGAGAGAGAGAGCGTCGGGAGTGGGTTTACAGTACTCGAGTAAACGGGGTCGGGAGTTAGTCGTGCGGATGGCGAACCACGGCATATCACATTGGCGATCCGTTGCCAAATTGAACCTTCGGGATGACTTTAGAGGTAAAATATGATGTAAGAACAGGTTTCTTTTTCGGTTTTTTGCTCAGTAGATGCTTTTAGAACATTTGGCGCTCAAACCAGATCACTCTGCATACGAAAACCCAAATTTTCAATTCAAACGTTAAATCCGTACCCTGCTGTATGCCTGTGAAACGTGGTGCGTCTAAATGGAGATAACGCAAAACTGCAGGTATTTATTCACCGGTGCCTGCGATGTATCATTCGTGCCTGGTAGCCTATCAACGGGATATCCAATGAGGAACTCTATCGTCGGTGTCATCGACGGCCGATAGCCACAGAAATTCGTGAACGTTGGTGGAAGTGGATCGGACACACCTTGAGGGAAGGAGCGAATGAGGTTTGCAGAGAAGCACTCGACTGGAATCCACCAGGAAAGCGTAGAAGAGACAGACTCAGAGTCCCATGGCGACGCAGCCTAGCCAACGACATCCAGACTGTAGACAACAACCTGTCCTGGCGACAGGTAAAAGCTATGGCGGGTAACCGTCAACAGAGGAGATCTCTGATTTCATCCCTTTGTTCTGCTGGACCGGCAGAAATGAACTCATAGGTAAAAGTAAGTAAGTAATATGATTTTAGATGTAGATAGTGGATGTAGTAGATGCAGATTTCTAGTGTAAGCGACAGAAAGTAGTGTAAGCGGCAATTGTAGATTTGATTATTATCTATAATATTGTAGAAAGAAGTATAGTTTTATCATTTGTATTTTTGGCGCAATGGAGTTGCTATCCCGTTGATAGCTAAATGAACACTTATCGGTAGGGTGTGAACATTTCTATTGGGTGACACTGGAAATTACCATTACGTAGATTTGACCGTATAATAAGATTGTGCCGGGAAAAACCCATGGCCAATTCGTATTAAGGTTGAGCCGGCAACAGAACCATGGAAAACGTATCAAAATTGAGCCTGAAAAGTCCATGGCCAACGCAAATTAGGTCAACACCTAAGAAGGTTGAGCCGAGATAAGTCTAGGGCCAACGTTTTAAAAATGCTAAAACGTTGGAAAGATAAAATATCGTAACTATTGACTTCAGGAAGACAAGATTCATAGACGTACAATATCAATGACAAGATATGGTAGTTACTGGGACGATTATGCGTGTCCTACCTAGCAGAGATTTTAGGACAATTATTTCTTACTTCTAACATCATAGAGACATGGTGGCTCTTGCCGTATCTAGAATTTTTCTGCACTGTACTCAGCCCTGAGCTATTCGTCGTCAGTTTGTTGAGCGTCTCGACACACGCAAGTCGGCTTCAACCTGATCAGCCGTCTAGCACATTGAGTAGCTCTATTCCTATTGCCCGGGGTTCTTGATGAGAACGGATTTCTCTGCACAGTCGTCCGCCATTCTTGTGACGTGCCCGGCTCTAAGTAGTGCTTGCAAGTCGTGGTTCATTCGGCCACGCCGCTATCCGTTTGCATCCGCCAAATGTAGCCCACAGCACCTTTCGTATCAAATACGACAAGTGATGCATTTCCTCCGTAAGCAAAGTTTCAGTCTCCAGTCTGCAGAGGAATACCGGTCTAATTAGTGTTTTGTACATCGTCAGTTTTTTGCGGCGAGGGATTTCTGTACAGGCTATGTATGATTCTCGATAATATCAATGACAAACAAGAATAATTTGACGACAGCACCTGCTATATAAATAATCTATAATTAACCAGGAATAATATCATATATTTAATTGTTCATTTTACGTAGGGTGAGGATGTGGCATCCTGATATTTACACTTCATTAGAACTCATTTGACTGGAATGTGCAATGTGTGATTGTTTATACATTATTCGGCTAGTAGGCGGTGGCGTGAAACCAATCTTTTGAAGATAATTTTTTAAAGGATAACTATCTTTTAAAGTATAGAAGAATGTTAAAGGATAACAAGATAAACTAGAAAGACGGAAAAAGAGCGTGTTGCATCTGAGAATAAATGTAACGGAGTTTATCGCTGCGTCCTCTATGGACGAAATGGATTAATACGATTTGTCTTTTGCTTTGCCTTTGTTAACGATAAGTAAACGAGAACAATATAGTGTCTATATAATTTAAGCTGTTTTGTGCGAAATGAGTCAGTTGTTCAATATACACGATCAAGAACGATCACGATAGTTTTATTTGACCGAAAATTCGTCCCGTGCCGAAGATCATACTCTCGTTTCGAAGTCGATTGGATGCTGCTGCGGTTCACTACCGTTTTCTGGACTACTGGGGGAAGTTACTAGTAGTTCGACACATTTCTTTCGTTTGCGGTTGGTGCTGCCTGTGTTCGAACTTGCTGTGCTATTTGATGAGCAGCAACAGAGCGAGAACGAAGAGAAAAGAAGAAAGTTGAGAGAAAGGAAGGAAAAATGTTGAATAAAACGAGGAAAACGTAAAAGAAAATGGGGACAAACCAGAGGTTCTAGAATCCGCAAATAGAATATGTGTTCCCAGCATCGGCAATGATATTATCATGAGAAAACAGAGAAACGAATTATTCAATTCGGCTATAACTAGTGAGTCACATACATTCATATTTCATGGCATCGTTGAATATACGAATACCATATGCATCGCAAAGGTGCGAAATAAACCGTTCTGCTGCTTCTAAAGCAACTAACATCACTTTCAGGAGTGTCACTTCACTTAAATCACTTAATCACTTTAAACGTTTATTTGAATGTTGCATTAGTATTAGTAATATATGTCAAATAGCAGAGCTTGCAAATCTAAACACAGCTGATCCGCAGCCAACCGCACCGACTACAAACATCCCGAAATATGGTTTGTTTTCTTTATCCAGACATTCCGATTCATTAAAGATTTCCAGCAGCAACTGAATAATGCATAGGATTAGTGATGTCCGATTACTTCTCGACTAATCGAACTAATCGATTATCCGCTAAAATATTCGATTAATTTTTAATCGATTGCTTTATGTTCCGATTATTAGATAATCGATTATGCCGGATTATTTAAAATTTTATTCTTTGACAATTTCTAACAAATTTAATTATTACAGTGGCAGGCGCTTACCTTCTAAATTAACCACACGCAATCAGCCAGTTCGTTGGTTTCGAGGTACGATACTGATCTAAGAAACCAGTAGTCGTATGTTCAAATCTCAGCTAGGCAGTGCTCCTAGATAGAGTCAGTAGCATTGTTGCAATAGCCCCGTAACTGTCTTGTACTCTAATATCTGGCTGTGAAGTCTGTCGATAAAGATGGGTCAAATCTTAGAAAGGATGTTTAACCCCAAGGTTTCGCTTTTAATCATCCAGTTTGCACGCAGTAGGCCGGTTTAAATACCACGCTGAAGCCTAAAAACCAAACTAAACTTTATCTAGATACTAATTGTGCCACCGTCAAATGATAATTCGAAAATTTATCAGTCTGTCAGACACGGAATTTTGTAAGGAATTTTTAGAAAACTGGGTAATACCCTTCGTCTTTTTCTATACAAAAACTAAAAAATGCGGTTTCCTCGATTTCTATGTAACTAGCCTAAGTCTGACTGCACATTTCAAAACACTCGTGGACAGTACTACAGGACGCAAAACTATTTTTTGGTGTCGGGGATTGTAACGAGGTTACAAAATAAATAAGGTAACAAACCCTATTGTCCAATCCCACACACAACCGTCACTAAAAACCTGTTCGCGTTATCTGCCGTTATCCCCGAAAAAAGGTTAGGGTACCGCGACAGTAAACAAACCCTGCTAATGCCCATCGGATGGAACCTGGCGAAACTAGCCGAAGCTGAATCGTCGGTCCCGTCGTAAAGTTCTGTGCTTGACAGGACAGGAAAATCAATCTGGGGAATGAGCGATTTTAAAGATAACCACTTAAGAGACGCAAGATTGGAAAGGGCTAGAAGTTAGAAGACGCACAGTGATACATGAGAAGACGAAAAGTGAAGTAAATTAGTATTCGGAAAAGATACAATAAGTAGAAGTAAAGTGGAAAAAAAACACGGGTAGAAAATATAGGCGCTAAAGCGAGGTTAGATTACCTAGTCGAACGAAGCAAAAGACCACCAGCACCCTCCTTCAAACAAAGGTCTTCCCTTAGATTTTGAAAGCGCGACCGTCGTCAGTCGGCCTCAACACGTGTCGACCATGAGTGGGTGATCCGATTCTCCGAGCAACACACCGAGCGAGCAGGCAGTTGCTACCATCCGTGGCCCTATACACCATCGATCATAGGAACCGATCGCCGAAGAGCCAACCGTAGGCTATACCCACCACATAACCAATTGTTACTGTCCGTGGATTCATCACCGTTCGTACCGGCTTCACAAACATTCGATTCACCATTTGCCACCCACCACGTATTTGGTACGGGCTATCTGTAAGCGGTCTGCGAAACCGCTAGTCTAGCACAGTCACCTGTTCATCGGAACATCAGAGACCCTTCGTCGACAAGAAGCAGCAGGCCGTAAGAAAAACTGAAGAAAACTAACCACTAGATTAAGCGAAACGTGTAAATGAAGATCTCTTAACCCTCGAAATGGTGTTTGCTACGATATGTGTCCGCGGAAAGTGTGAGTCCCCGAATGCGCCCCCCCCCCCCCCCAGATCGGTTCGCGAGTTAGCCTCCGGTAGGTTAGTGTAGGATGCCTAGGGGACACATTCAACCGATGTTAGGTTAGTCGGCATTTCGTTCGTAAGTTTATAGTTGAGCGTTTGATGGACTGCCCTAAGGTATTCTAGCCGGACCGGGATTGTATCGCTAAATACGCTCCTTCACGGCAAGTTAATCCTTGCCTGGCGCTTAAGTAAAGGTTGCCACTGCTCCCTGCCCCAAAACCCATTTCGCCCCGTTACAGGACGTAAAGGTTATAACCAATCGATTATTTCGATTAATCGATTATGCAGCGCCGATTAATCGATGTCGATTATTGGCCGCCTAAAAAGTAATCGATTGTTAACTAATCGATTAACTGAAAAAATCGGACATCACTACATAGGATCAATAGGATAGTTAATTAATCCGTTTGCATTGAAGATCAGTTCCGTGTGTTTACTTTACTCTAGGGTCTAGGCTTATCTATGCGGCAAAAGCTGAAAGCTCTATAAAAGCTTATTGATGTGGCGAAACTTTGAGACCGCGGTACTGTTTTTTCGGAAATCGCTCGTGCAACGAAATATGTGCGCAACCAAATATCTATTAACTAATTCCAGATTATACATTTTATGAACACGTAATGATCTATATGATCAGTTAAATTTATTTTCCATTAGCATTTATGTTTTGCTGAGCGTTTGTTGATATATAGCGGATCGATAAATGAAATGACGAGTTTTAGGAAATTATAACAGCACTGGAAGCACTGATTACGTGGAGAAAGCGTGCTCTGCCAATACAGATGCATTTTTAAGGCACAAAACAATAGATACATCAAACGGTAGCCATTTATCCAACCATCTTTGAGCCATTTTTGGTTTCCCCTTAAACTATTTTCTGTTCAAAATAATAATATTGTGGATATTTTCGGGTAATTGCTGAAGAAACTAAATTTGTATCTCATCTGTGTATCGCTATACAACGAATTTTCTCGATTAAGTCAAGGTGGATCTTGAAAAAGCAATTTTTCTACTCTAACTTTTTTATTTGAGACCTACAAAATTTATGTAAGTAATGACATTTTTCCACACTCCTCCTATTCTGTAGAAAAACGCATTTGAAAAGTGAGTATTTTTCCATATTCGGCCTGCTGTGGTCCAAAGGTTCACCAATATCTACGATCCGCAGGGCCTGGGGAAAAGTTGGGTTCGAATTCTGTTATAATTGGCTCCCATTATAGCTTGTTTTGTTCCATGGACCCGTAAGCGTTGCTTCGAGGGCCATCCCCTAGCTGTTTTTCGCTCTGAAGACACTATAAACACGTTTGTTTCATTACTTTCTTCAACCGCCCCCGCCATCTATTGTAAAAAAAACTACCGTTATAAATTTATTAATATATTTATATAACATATTTTCTTTGGAAATTCATTAAAAATAAGTTTTTCATATTTAGTGTATGTTGGTAGCATGTTACAGGAATATATGGTTCTAGGCGATTATTGAAGGACTCAAAATATACGTTTTTGCAGAAGATTGCAAATCCCTAGGACCTTTCCTTACAAAGTTATCACTTTTGACCCGTGAAGTTAAGGAAAAAACTTAAATAAGCGATAGCTTTGTAAGGAAAGATAATAGAGATTTGCAATCTTTTGCAAAAACATGTGTTTGAGTCTTTCAATAATCGCCTAGAACTATATACTCTTGTAAAAAGCAATCAATATACGCTAAATATGAAAAACTTAATTTTAATGAATTTCCGAAGAAAATTCTCTACAGCTCTGCACTCGATAGAGGTAGAAATGTCATTTCTTTAGCAAAATTGTTCTATAACTCTGCCGAAGAAACCATGTGTCTATCTACGAACACAAAAAAATGAAGGTGTATCGAGCTTTTCGCGAACGCGAAACACATAAAACGTATGCTTGCTGTACCCTCATTTGGATGGTTGGGGACAAGCGGAGCTCATACAAGTTTATAGTACTCGACTTAGGCTTTAAGATGAACCGCCGTTTTTATAAATTCGCTTGCCCCATTTTACCCCATGGGCTCGTAAAGCTATGGAAATTTAAAGCTTGAATAGGCAATAACTCAGCAAGTAAAGGTACAAGAGATTTGCGGTCTTCTGCAAAAACGTGTATTTTGAGAGCTTCGATAATTGCCTAGAACATTGCATTCTTGTAAAATGCAACTAACAAAAGCTAAGTATGAAAAATCAACTTTTAAAGAAGCTTTGAAGAATATGCCCTATAGTTCAGCACTCGATAAAGATAGAAATTTCATTTTTTCAGCAAAGTTGCTTGTTTTTACAATATCTACAACTTTGCCGAAGAAACTACGTCTATATTTATTAACACAAAAAAGTTATTTTTTTTTATTTTCATTATAGTAAGCGATGACTAACTTGTGACAGTTTTAGATTAAGGGGGATATTCATACGAACAAAAGTGCTGAAGACCATAAATGATAAAATGAAAGCAAGGGACACTAGGAAAAAAGTTCCACTTTTCGCCCTTTTGGACTACTGTGCGGTCGTAAGAGATCTTGTTAGACCAGAAGATAATTGTCGTAAATAATGTTCGACCTTTTGCGACGAGCACATTCTGTCACTTTCAAAAAAAAACGTTAAAACTTTGATGACGTCATACAACCAATCCTCGCTTCGTGATTTCCAGTAGAACAATGCTTCATTATTTTCCATTTTCAATAGTGTAGCCGCAAGAACCAATAATTTTCTTCCTTTGGGTCGACGCGTAGAAGATTTTCCGATTGATTGGTGCAGAAAGGTTGAAAATCGGTCAGAAATCCGTTAAGCTATAAGCGTTTAAACCTGACCTGAAAGAAAGATATTTCGGAATGACACCTTAACTAGCCAAACCTTGCCGTCCGTGAGACGTAACTCTACGTCAAAAACCGCATAGAAAGAGGAAAAATGAGACAATAAAGAGAAAATGTAACTGTTTTCAGTTACATTCGGATACAATGAAACCAAAAGGAACAAAAGAGAAGAGCAAGAGAAAAAAATAAAATCGATAGAGCAAACAAGGAAAATGGGTAAAAGAGGTCTAACGAGACATAAAAAGCGAAAGCTGGAACAGAATGGGAATGGGATGGATAAATGAGACAGAAACATACAGGAAAAACGGATTGAAGAACAATGTGAAACTGGAGAGAATAAAGGAAAACCGAATCCCAAAGAGGAAAGAGAGAACACAAAACAGAATAAACGTGACAAAATATAAGAATACACGTAGTGTAAAAGTGAAAGAGTAAAAATATTAAGGGAAAGAGTTGAAAAAAGACAAAAACGGGAAACGAAAAATAAAAAAAAAGGAAGAGAAAATACGAGAAAAGCGAAAGAAAATTATGAAAAAAAGAGCTATAAACAAGAGTTTGAAAGTCATAACTGCAAATAAGAAAAAATGGAACAAGAAAAAAGAAAAACGGAATATTAAAACAGGAAACATGGGACAGTAAAAAATAAAAATGAGAGAGAAAAACATATGGAAAGAAAAACAAAGACAAATGAGAACAAAAACCAAGAAAACTGTACCGTTTCTTTGATTTTCGCTCTCCGAGGAATAAACAAAACAAAAGGGGGAAAACTGGACTGAAAAAGAGAAAAATGGTAGAGAAAAGGGATAAAACGTGTGTTTATGACAATAAGACGGAGTATGCCAATCCCAATTTCAAGTATAACTTCGTGACTAATTGCGTGTCTCTGATTAAGTTCACGTCTAACCTAATGCCCAATTCCAAGCCTAATTTCAAATGCAGTTCTAAGTTTAAAGTTAGATCCAATT
This sequence comes from Sabethes cyaneus, assembly GCF_943734655.1. NCBI lineage: Eukaryota > Metazoa > Arthropoda > Insecta > Diptera > Culicidae > Sabethes > Sabethes cyaneus. Next base: position 45,714,053 of record NC_071354.1, read on the forward strand.
TACGTCTAAATTTAGTGCTATTCCGAACATAATTTCGAATCCAATCTTAAGTCCAATTCCAAGTCCAATTAAAAATGAACTTTTAAGTAAAACTTCCCGTCAATGGTGAGTAAGCAAATGGTTAAAACCACATTAAAATAAATTAAATTTAATCCAAATCCAAAAATCCAAATTTAAATCTAATTTTATGTTTTATATCAAGTCCGATTTCAAGCTTAATTCCCAGTTCAGTTCCAAGTCTAATTTCTAGTTCAAATTCACCTGTGCCTTTAAAGCCTATTGCACTCGAAAGTCCGAATGTTTCAACGTAATCGGCCAGTATTTTTGTGTTAAGCAATGTTTGTTATTTGTTTGTTTGTTTGTTTATTAAAGAAACTTTACGCCTTTCGGTGCATTCGTGCCTGAGGGTGATAAATAACAGGTTTCTAAAATTCAATAAAGGGCCATTTCCAAACGATTCCCATCGCGAATAATTAAAGTTAAATTAAGTTCAATTTGAACAACAAAAGAAACATTTACTGTGCTTTAGAAGGCTTTGACCTTTGCGATAAGTGACGCTAGAGAAAATTATATTTCAATAGTTCTAATAGTATTTTTCGATAAATCTTAACTGCTTATTGTTTTGAAAAAATAAGCGGTCTTGTGATTCTGTTTCGAAAAATATGAATTAAATTGCAAAACAATCTGGTGGAGATTCTGAGCCGTGCACCATTCCATCAATAAAAGATAGTGATCACATTATTTTCATTAAATGAACCAAACCTTCGTATGAAGTTTCGTGTGTGCACATATGTTACGCTAAATCAAGCAATATAGCGATTTACATATGGCTACGTTTCTTTTGATAGCTTTTTCCTAGACATTTATGAGTGCTACTCATGCTACGGCTTTTGGACGCATTTTACCGATGATGATATAACGCCTGTATAAAATTTAGGCTAATGCAGAAAATTACTCATCAACCTAACAGCGAGTGAATGGCATATTAACAAACCGAAAATTATGTTTAAATCGACAGTCAGTATAAATAGCTATCGACTTATTTTAGGCTGCAAACTGAAAACAGAAGCACAACTGCTTTGCTTTGATGCCGATGTTTATTACGAAATGATATGAGCAATTGGAGTAATTGATGCTTGCCTTAAAGCCAAAGAACGAGTTCTTTTTGACTGAATTAAACGTTACGTATAGTTTGATAAACAAGATTGTAAAACATTCCCGTTCTCCAGCCGATTCGTAGTAAAACAATTATATTTGTATCTGAAGGTTGATATTAATGCTTGTACATAGTTTATGATTAACTGGCAAGCTAGTTTGTGTACGATCGTTACTTTACTCTAATTAAACTGGAAATTTCTCTTCGATTAATGCTTATGTTTGTTTACCAGACGTCTACCGCAAATTGAATTCTGGTTCAAATTCAATCACTGATCTGCATAAGATGATCTCCGGAATCTTAGATATGAACCAATTTAAATTATAAACTGTTTCCATTTTCTTCCTTTACCAGCGAGTTTGACCCGTTTATTTTATCTTGCTCCATTCCTGGTTCAAAACGTCACCCGTACGGGCGCAACGGTGTTGGTTGACCAACAAAGAAATCAAACACCGTAAGTCGGTGATCATCGCGAGGGATCTCACTAGCTCACAAGTTCTAACTGGTAACCATACCGGACGGACGGTATGACGCTCGGACGGACGAAACGGACCCTGCGAACTTCAGCAATTTATTCCAAACGTTTAATTTTCAATCGCAAATCGAAATCAAATAAATCTGCCTGCCATTGGGGGGGTCTCGTTGTTCGTGTGAGGCCGGAGGGGGCGGTTCGTCCGCTGTCCAGTCCCGCTGGAGAGCTCCAGCCAGCCCCGGCAGCTGGGCACAATTTATAACCATTCCTCAATCGTCGTCGTGCTTCGCTCAATCCGTACAGTTCCGATTTATTTTTATTGGTTTGGGGTCGTTTGTTTTCCAGGGGCATTTCTGCGTTTGCGAGCAATCGTTCAAGAGCGGTTGCTGTGCATCTTTCATACTCTACTAGCCGAAGCGACGCGACGCTCGGAAATAAATGGTCCGAGCCGGAGCAACAGCATCTCCAAGTTCGGAAGCGTTCTGGAATTTATTGGCACCCGCGAACAATGGCAGCGTGCCTTACCGAAGCTAAGATTCGATTTGATTGGGATCATCAAAGCTGCTTTGTTTAAGCTGGAACTGTTCTGGTAGGGTGACCGAGCGTTGCTTCCTAGAGGAAACTTTATACTTCGTTGATGAGATGGATTTAGGGCAATATGTACGGTACGGAGGCCATCCTACCGCACCAGCATCGGACGATCAGCTGCAAGCCAGTCCTCAGTACTATTCGTGATGCTGGCCATCAGCCAATTGCTACTCGCGAGGTCATCACCGTTAGTTTGCTTCGTTTTCGCAGAAGGGCGCTTCCTATGGACAGTCACCTCTATTATTCTTAAGGGGCAAAACGAGTTCGAATCAATCAATCGCAAGCTTGAGCTCGTTGTGAACCACCAACCATACGTTGGATCACGATTTCAATTATGGCCTCCATTCGGAAAATTGTGTGTTTATTCGCCGGAGGATGTCGCTTCGTTGGTCCACGGTATGTGGAAAGAAAGTGAGTTCTAACTGTGCAGTTCTTAGCGCTCGAGGATACATTCAGGAAACTGTTCTAAGATTACAACTTACAAGTTTTTTTCTCTCACTTTTGCGATTGTAATTTTCGGAATTCTCACTGCAGTTCTAAGGAATTGGTCTGGGTTCTTTCCCTAGCGTGTGGCTGGCATTCGCGCAGGTCACTGCTGATTACGTGCAACGGCGGAAAGATCAAAAGCAGCACGCAAAAAGTGACGGCTGTGCCGCACTTTATGAGCATTAATGTTTGCCAACCATTCACTGCGTTGTTGCCGGCTGGTTCAAGCTCAGGACAGTACCACGACGCTCATGGGCTTCCTATGCGCCAACAAGTAGAGACCAATACGGTTAACCCCTCGGAGCTAAACTGCACACCCAGACCCAGCCCCGTCGTTTGCCAGGCCAGGGTGTTAAACTCGAACAAATTAATATCCTGTCTCGTGGTCGTGGCTGTGTTATTCGGGGAACAAATTGACACACAATGTTTTGCCGAGTGTACGTATAGGTTATCTTTTACCGCCGTGAAAATGCGCTGGAATAAATTAGCCGTTGTTTGGCTGACTTGTCGATGACTTAATAAGTGGTTTTCGCATTCGATGAGAGCATTGTTGTTTTTAGGCTCGAGTGAATCCGCTATCGTCAGGTGATAGATTGAACACCATGAGAAAACTGTTTAGAGTTTAACAAATGGTTGCATATAAGCGAAAATGGAATACATGCGACGATGAAAATTGCAATATTTTATGTCGAGTTTCGTATTCTTCAAGGACGCTCCAAAAACTTCAGTCAATATTTCATAGTTTTGCGATTCAATTTCAAACTTACAAACCTAAAGGATATTACGACAAAAACTGATCAAACTTGAAAACTCATTTTTTTTAGAGTTAAATTAGTATGAAATTCAGAAAAAAAACATTCGCGACGGAATACCAGTTAAACTATTTTTCGCTTCCACCCGGTATTGACTCTCTGATCCAAAATTTCTTGATTGAGCGGAACGCTGCCGTGTTGGTGGGAGAGCAGAATGCTAAATCCGGCCAAAACAGCACGGAACAGTCGTATTGCTACAGGAAAGGCCACAAATCACAGGTACAGACTGCTTTTCAAACCAGATATTTCCTAATTTCTTCATCGGCTGTTTCATGTGCATGGAGCCAACCAGTTAACTTCGAGAAACGGTGCTTGTCTAACAAGCTAGTCGTCGTATATTCGAATCTCGGTTAGGCTGTGCTTGCTAGATAGAGTCAATAAGATCGCTGCACTGGTCTCGTAATTTTCATGTACACTAACAGCCGACTGCGAAGCCTGTCGATAAAGAAGGGTATTTTAAGGACGGTATAAAGCCAAGGCTTTGCTTTTTATGTGCACGGAAATATATGACACCTTTACCCTTCCATTAGTCGTATAAAACTACTGTCATGGAAGCTGTTTTAAGTTTTCCTTGTCGTAGGCTTCGTCGTCCTTCACCACGCAGCCGTCCATCATCCAGTTACAGCTACAACTCACGAGTATGTTACATTCGAGTGAATAATATCCCGAAAAGCATAACTTTATTTTTTAAGAGTCGATATGAAAGTTTGTTATAGAGTTCTTCTGAGGGAAAAAAACAAATAGAATATCAAAGATAGTTTACTACTTTAATGAGTAGTGGTTTAGGAGGAATGTTATTTACGTACGAACGGATTTACGTTAATACTAGGATGCTGACAATATGAACTAGCATTTTCACATTGACAGCATATAGAACTTTTCATAATTTTATGCGTTGAAGGCATGATATTCCTCAGTTTCAGGCTTTCGCAACACTTTGATAGTTCCCAGTATAATTTCTGTAGTGCGATAGAATAAAAAGAGGAAAGGATTTTAACTTTACTACTGTCTAGCAAAAAAGGTTGTTCTTTGTAACCAAATAGCTGGTATTCTTGTTCAATAACGCGACGAAAAGAAATCTTAAATACGAAGGAAGGCCGTAAAGACGGTGAATATGCAAAGACAAATGAAAAAGTGATGCGAAGATGGCGGAAATATGATGAAAAGCCTTAAAAGGGCTAAAAGGCTACTGCGACAGTCTTAATGATCGTGTTTTGTGGCAGTATTGGTTGTCTCTACAACAAATAGGACGACGAGAAAAATTACCAAAACAGGTGATGCAAAAAAACAACAAAAAACTATGAAAAGATGTCAAAGAAATGGACAAAATGAAGGTGACAACAGCAAAAGAGAAACTTGGAACGGAAAAAAGCCGTTGAAAATAGCGACGTAAAGTGCAAAAACGGGACACAAAAAACGTCGAAAATGCGATGTCGTCGTCGTCAGCAGCATAGAGCCGGTGTGGCTCATCCTGTATTAAGCAGTCGTCCACATTCAACTCGAACTTGGGCCACTGAAAAAGTGATGCGAAGATGGCGAAAATACGATGAAAAGCGACAAAAATACAACGGAAACAACATGAAAATGAGATGCAAAGAAGTTAAAACAGCGACTAAAAGAACAAAAACTACTTTAAAGAGTCAAAAAGGCGAAGAAACTTGCAAAAAACGATGATAAAAAAACAAACAAAAGATAATAAAAAGGTAAAATTTTGTCTTGACTCAAGCAGAATGATGAAAAATTGACAAAAAAGTGACGAAAAGACTACGACAAAAGACGATGAAAAAATGACAAAAAATGAAGAAAAGATGCCAAAACAGCGACGTTTAAAAGTGTTAGAAAGGCGTCCAAAGAAAGAAGACTGGCAAAACGGCAAAGGTCGATGAAAAAGCGACAAAAAATGTCAAAATCAGATGACAGAAAACGACGAATAAGCGACAAAAATTCGTAAATTATTAGACCATGAAATGATGAATATATCGTACAACGATGACAAAAAGACGACGTATTAAAAAAGAAGATACCAAACGAATGATAAACAATAAGATGGCGAAAAGATGACGTAGGGACAGCGAAAACACGATAGAAAAATGACAAAAAAGTGATTACAAGTTAGTGAAAAGATGATGAAAAAAGAAAAAAGACAGCAAAAATACAGTTTAAAGACACCGAAAAAACGCCAGAGCAGCTAGAAAAAATGCCAATAAAGACTATGAAAAACTACGAAATTTCGGAAATGTTGAAAAATGCAATGTTTCAAAAAACGAGAAAACAAGCAAAACGGACGACGAAAAGATGGCGAATATAAGACAGAAAGATGACGAAAGAACTACGAAAAGATAGTATAAAGACAACTTTTGTCTTGACAACAAACAGGACGGTAATAATTAACATAGCAAAACTAGACGAAAAGAACACAAAAAAACGGCGAAACGATGACAAAAGGCGATGACAATAAAAGACGAAAAATAGGCGATAAAACGACGACAAAAAATGTTAAACAGACGTCAAAAAGGAGGAACAGTCGACATGAAAATACGATAAAGACGCCAAAGCAGCAAAAAAAACAAAAACCTCGGTCAAATATATTTAAAAGGTATCAAAAAAAAAAAAAATATGCAAAAAAAAAGACGGATATACGGTAGAAAGGCGACGAAAAACGACATTTGGAAAACGTTAAAAAGGAAACCAAAAAAATGAAGGTGACAACACCAAAAGAGAAACTTAGAATGGAATAAAGCCGTTAAACGTTGACGTAAAGTGCAAAAACGGAGGTCAAAAAACGACGAACAGATGACGAAAATGCGATATCGTCATCATCATCAGCAGCAGCAGCAGCAGCAGCATAGAGTCGATGTGGCTCGTCCTGTTTCAAGCAGCCGTCCGCGTTCAAATCGATCTTGGGCCACTTGTCAGCAACTTCTCAGACGTCTCAGAAGTCTCAAATCACTTTCGACCTGATCGAAATATCCTGCACGTTGAATCCCCCCTGTTTCTAGTGCCGGTGCAATTATTAACCTTCCTAATGCATTAGAAAAAAGTTACATATTATGCATTCATCTGCACCGAATTACCCCGTTTTACGGTTTATTATAAATACTGGGTACCGGATTGTATGCGACTGACGCCCCATTGCACTTCCATTATTGTTATTTTATCAACGCAATGTAATTTTAGGTGCCGCATGGTGAATTATCTTAAAATTCAAAAATGTCCCCTGAAACTGGCACCGGATGTTCCAGAACCGATGAAAAAGTAAAGACCGATGGTAAAGTAGAAAGATGGTAAAGTAGAAAAATGGTAAAGGCTTCTAAATGACACTGTTTTATACCCATCAGTCTTATTTTAATAAGCTGATGTGATTTGATTTGATGTCGCATTATGAGTTATCCCAAAATACAAAAATGTCCCCAAAAACCGGGTACCGGATGTTCCGGAACCAATAGGGAAATGGCTGTTTGGGTCCAAAATATCTCCATTGTACTTCCATTAATCTTATTTTATCAAGCCAACATGATTTGATGTACCGCATGATGAATTATCTCAAAATATGAAAATGTCCCCCGGGACCTGGTAGTGGGTGTTCCGGAACCGACGCTGAAGTGGCCATTAGTTAACAAATATTCCCTAACATACCTTGGGTGCCTAGCTTTCAAACGAGGTAAAGCAAACGAAATTCGGATTGAAATTGGATGAATGAGAGCAATTTCAAAACTTAGCTCGTTTTCGACCCCAATGCATAATATGTAATTTTTTTTTGCTGTGGCTCTTCTAGATGGCGATGAAAGCTGAAAGTCCCCCACAATGCTAGTTTTCCAAATTTAGGAAAAGTCAGAAAATTTCAAGTCTCTAGCTCGTGCCGTTACTGAGTATCAAGCTTTGAAAGTATGCCGATGGGTCGAAAACGACCCCAATGCACTACGAAGGTTAAAGAGAACTGTTTTCGTTTGGCGTAGCAATACAATAAGACGTACCAATCGAAATTGATCTTATTACGCTTACTTGTCAAACCGCAATAAGTCCGTTAGTTTTATACAGCTATTAAAACGGTAACACCATGACCAATCATATTCATTGGAGCTATTATGAAGCATACTAGAGTTCAACACCGAAAACATTTTTTTATGCGAGGCCGTATTGCCATATTCTAATATTAAAACAGAATATGTTAAACATGCAAACATAAATTCATCAAAGCAAAGTGTTGTGCAGAAAGAATGTTATTATCAATCGGTTTTCCTATCACAGGAATCAACTAAAATGGTTTAGCTAGAAATAGAGATTGACTAACTAAATATTATTATTTTGTTAAAACGACCATTTTTTGAAAACTGTAAAATTTCGATGGCGCGTTGATTTTATCCACCTATCATATCAATTTGCACGGTATAATTTAATGCGCAAACCAATGAAGACTGCTAACAGTTTTAAATTATTCTATGGGATATTTTATTATGTTCGCTATAAACCAAATCGATCAGGATGGTTAGACAGTAAAACTTTAACTTTTCTGCTCACAGATGTATTTTTAAGTGAACAAAGTTGAAGAACTGATTTAGATTTTCACCAGAACAATCTGCATGCTTTAAAGCTTTGCTGCGAAAAACTTCATTAAATAATGGCGGTAACTGTCATGCAGCGAAGAGCATAATCGGTTTTATTGTTGCTTTTATCAGAGCGTGTTAAGACTACTTCAGTTTATGACCTGATTCTTATAGAGGTTATGAAAACCTTCTGACGAGTGGGCCGCTTGGACGGAAGCGGTCATCAGGAAGTTCTGGTGGAGCTTATAGTTTAATTAGTGGTTTTACGAAATTGGTAATGAAAACCACTAGTGGAATGTAATAAAACTTAAAATTGTTACTTGAGTAGCTCGTGATTCTCCGCCACTCTCCGCTTTCCGTTTGTACTCCGCCAAATATTGTCCTCAGCACTTTCCGCTCGAAGATAGTCAGGGTGCGTATGTCCTCCGTGAGCAGCATTACGGCTTCAAGTCCATAAAGAACTACCTGTCTAATAAAAGTTTTGTATATCGTCAGCTTCTTACGGCACCGTATGCTTCTCGATCGTAGCGTTTTGCGAAGGGCAAAGTAGGCCTGATTTCCTTATTTCCGCCTGGTTTATTTTTAGCTCTATCCTTCTAGACTCCGCTCAGTCCGCTTCAATCTGGCTTAGACTGCCTCCGCGATCGCTCAGTTCCTGGCTATGATATCAAAGTCATCTGCAAAACCTAGGAATTGGCTACTTTTGATGAAAATCGTGTCTCTCATTTCGTTGCCCGCTCGTCGGATCTCGCCCTCAAGAGCGATGGTGAACAGCATGGAGAATATGCCGTCACCTTGTCTCAACCTTCGCCGCATCTAGGAAGGATTCCAGAGTGTCCCCGATATGCGCACGAAACACATCGCTCGGTCCAATAACACTCCGATCAGTCACGTTAGTTTATCGATGGACTGTAACGTATGCTGCTTTGAAATCAATGAAGGTGTGATGCGTGGGCGCGTTGTGCTCACGACATTTCTGCAAGAGCTGTCGGATGGCAAAAATTTGGTCCGGAGTTGCGCGAGCCCTCATGAAGCCCGCCTGGTAATTCCTTACGAAACCTTGTGCTATCGGTGACAGCCAGCGTAACAGTATCTGACAGAGTACTTTGTGGGCAGCGTTTACCAGCGTTATGCCAGGATAGTTGCAGCAGTCGAACCGATCATCCATTTTGTTGATGGGACAAATCACTACTTCCGTCCATTCCTCCGGTAGTTTCTTCTCCACACATATCTTAGAAATAACCCAGTATTGAGTTGTTGCCAGTGTTTCTCAGCCATATATATATATATATATAACAGCTCTGCTCTGGTAGGCGGTCCTCACAAGCGATTTTGCTAATCTTTAGGAACCCGATTTCTCTGACTTCTTGGAGATCAGTTGCTGAAACATTGCTATCTTCCATAGGCACTCCTAGGTTAACTACCACCAACACTAGCGGGTTGCCCGTCTATTGAGCCCAACACTGGATGAGAAGTTTGACTCGTTTTACTATCGGGACGATGAAACTACACAGGCACTAGCTACTTACAAAGTTGGAGATCATGAAGTAATATTAACGCATCGACATCTCTTTTCAATTATAAAGTGCCTCAAAGTAAGAGACCGTCAAATTTCGAAAAGCAGATATAACATTATTAAAAGCAAGAGGTCAATTGAAAATTAAATTTCAAATGGCATAGCCACGTTAACAGTAAAACGGAATTTTGATTTTCCATTAGCATTCAATTTTTATTTTGTTTTCCGTAATAAGAAATAACTCTTGACATCAAGCGATAACATTCCGTGGAGTTAACTTGTGCAACTGCAAGCGAATCTCCGATATGCAGCCGATGCTCATAAAATCGTTCTAAAATAGATAGTCAAAATACATTTAATTTCATTTTAAGATTTCGGCGGTATACCTACAACATATTCAACTTTGTTTGATGCAAGAGCCATTTGATTCGGCTCAGGGCACGCCATTTTCAAAGCATGGGTCCGACGGGCAAGCGACCTGTGTAAACCTTCAGGTCAAATTTAGAACATCAACCGCTTTTTAAATATGTAGTCGCTCTTGCAACCAGCCTGCGATAACATTTTCAGTCGTTCTATACTAGGAAATCCCGGTACAGCGGTTTTCATCTCCGATTACTTTAGAGCCAAGGGCTTCGGTTAAATTCATACATCTTTTAAAAATGTCCTTATATTTCACGTCTAATCGCCAATTGGTCATCACCAACGTTGCATTTCTGTTCTGCAGGACATCGCTTTTATTCTGTTATCTGCAAGAACAAGCTACCAATAAAACGTGACAACATAAATTTTAAGGCTTCAATTTAATTGACCTTTCGATTTGCTTTAAGTCAAACAGGTTTCCTTCACTAGCATCCAAGTTTTCCAAGTACCCGTCGCTTGCAGACTCTGTTATTTTCCCGTATATACTTCTTGGCTCTAAAAATTCTTCTTAGTTACTAAGTGACCTTTAAATTTTAGAACACACTTGCAAAAATGCAATTTAATATCGGCATTAAAAATTACAAACAAACGCAATCAGTAGGAAGAGGTAGTTTTCAAATTGAATTTGAAAAACCAAAAGAAGCAGAACCATTGCTAAATTCTAAAATACTTACCGAACAGTTCGGTTACATGGTATTCGTGACAAGATTTAAGAAAACTATTGGAGTGGAAGGTAGTGTTTCTCCATTACTGTCAGATTAGGAAATATAGAATTTGGAAAATTGAAACATTAATATTTACAAAGTTGAACGCCTTTCAAGAAAAGTAGCAGAGAATTTGTTTTCCGCAACATATTCGATTAAAATATTCGCAAGAGGGCAGTATTTGCCAAAATCAGTACCAAAATATGTTGTTTATGCAAACCGTGAACCATTGAGGGTATGCCACAAATGTTGGAGATATGGACACAAAAAAAATTGTTCCAACTCAACATTCGTTGTGGTTCGTGATTTAGTTCGACATAACGTTTTGGGCTTAATTAGTGAGAAATCTGCCTTTTTTAATGTACCAATGTCTGCGAAAATTAGTAATTCGGGCAGAGTGTGTTTTCGTGGAACTTTGGATAGTATGGCTAAGTGATAATACCTGTCAGTGAATTACGAAGGCGACAGTGCTTTGAAGAGGTGAATCACTACCCACAATAAACATAGGCGAAGGGATCCTTTATGTCTTAATTCTGCACACTAATGATGTACACTGGAGTCGCTTTTCACGCTAAGGACATGTTCCGCGTAAATTTAAAAATTCACATAAACCACCTAAAACATACAAAAAGCAACTTAGCATACTAGCAAAATTACTAATTCATCTGATAGGGCAATCCAATCAAGTAAACTAACGTCCCGTTAGTAAAGGTGATAGGTTTAACCGGTGCAAGCCACTCGTTATCCCGCGCTTTTAAAACCGGTTTGTATAGATCTTCGACTTCTTTTAAGTATGCTGCAATGCATAGATACAGTACTGGACAATATAAAGTACGCACCCGCTCTCCTACTATATAACACGCGGTATCTTTTTTATTGTCAAACATATGAACTCGGTATATTTGGACAAATCGTAGCATTTTCAATGCTTTAAACGATTTATGTATCGTTAAATATAAACATTAGCTATTTTGATCAAGCTGTTGTATAGTTCTAGAAAAAGTCAATTTTTAGTTGGTCATGATAAAGTACGCACTACTAATATAATGACTGCACAACGCCGCCGACTGCATACGAATAGTTTTCTCACCATCACACTGCAAAACAAAACAAATTGTTTGTGATTGATTTTTCATTACTGGTGCATGTTTTTATCTGGTACGATGGCAAAAAAGCAAATTTGTGAAGATATCCGTAAACTTATCGTTAAAAATCGTAAGAAAGGTATCTCGAATAGAGAAATTGCTCGAAGATATGAAATTAGTGAGGCAGGAGTACGAAAAACATTGAAAAAATATGAGGAACTTGGAAGCGTGAAAGACCGGACTGAAAGAAGAAGAAAGCGGAGGACTACAACCAGTGATGATCGCCTGATTCGTCGAGAAGTGGCTAAAAATCCGTTCTCTACCAGCCGTGTAATCCGAGAAAATACGAACTTTAATATTTCCGAACGAACTGTGCGTAGAAGACTGAAGGAAATGAGATTTAAAAACGGATTTTCTCAACGAAGGCCATTTATCCGAAATGTTAACAGGTTTGTTTATTTCATATTCAATATTTGTTTTTAAGTAACATTAATTTGTATGGGATCAAACGTCTTAAATTTACTCAAAAATATATCGACAAACCTCTGGAGTATAAAGCCTCTGTATAAAACATCTTCTGAAAGTACATCTATAAGCTAATTTTTGTTCGATCACTGTGAATAGTTATCTACTATAAATAATGAGAAAAGCATGAAAGTTTCAAGATGTGGTAAGTGCGTACTTTATTTTGTCCAGTACTGTATATCATTCGTACAGATAAATGATCGCTACACCCTAACGTTTGGCAGGCGTAGATAACTGATCGTGGTTCGTATCATTTCTATTATTTTTCATTGTACCTACGCATTTTGACAAAACTACAACGATTTTCAACAAAAATTTTGTATTTGTGGATAGAATCACTACAGGTGATTCTATTTCTGGACTTGGAATAATACTTATACTGCTGATGTCTACTTGATTTATAATTTGATTTTTAATGATAGCGAAACTATGATCTTGGTTCGTGTTTTTGAGAACCTTTTTCCTTATTTAGACCTCTGCTCTAGCGACTACCCCACCCCCTTTTCAGACCATCATCGTTTCTTGTCTCCTAGTCACTTGCACAACTGTCATCGTTCCAAATTCCAAGAGAAACTCAGCTCCTTTTACTTATTTGGTACTCCCCCGTTGTTATGGACTCCCGTTTTTGTCAAGTTCCCCTGTGCTGGTATAATTGGTATGAATAGTATAAATAAGTGGTATAAATAAAATAATGGTGTAAATAATATAAATGGTACTGCTAGAACTAAAACTAACAAAACTTTGGAATGCTCTCAGACTAAAATGAATATATGTATCAAAATCATACTTTTTACTATAAGTTTAGTTTCAATCGATTTCAACCAACTATTTGACATGAACACGATGTTGAAGATTGATGCCCTCGTTTTCAGTTATCGGATGAAATATGTTCTTGAACATCGCATAAAAGATAGCACAAATGCTGTACGCAGAATAGCCCTGGCCCCGAGGTCATTGACTAGCCAACGAAATGAAAACCATTTTTCAATATAGCAAACTTTTGATTTCTCATTTCTCACCTTCGAAGGATCGCACCTTGCTAACCGCAGGAGAACGCTCGACGAAGCCAGCCAGCCGTCAGACCTAGCTATAAATTACAGACCATATGATGGATGCGTACCCTTCGACTCCAGCCGCCACGGTGCATAAAGTTGCAGACACCACCATTACTCAATAGGCCCGACAGGGGCATCCCTCGGGATCAGAAATTTTGACGCGTCAAGGTGCGGTCACATCACTGAAAACCTTCGCCATACATTGTGTAGCCATAAAATAGCACCGGTAAGGGTTGCGTCTCTTGGCAGACACAAAGCAACAAAGAACCTCTTTGAAAGATATTGCAAATTGGTACACCACAAAGTAAAAGTTCCTTCCCCTTCCTCCATTATTGGGACGACGTGTTCTGGAAACAATCCCGGCGGCAGTACTGGCAAAGAATACATTCTTCAAAGTCTCGTCGGATGATAGAATGCGGCTGTATGACTGAGACCGGAGCCACGATTCTGCAATTTAACCCATCATAAAAAAGTGATGTTTGAATAGGCAAACTATCACCCTTCCTTTGCACGGTGGGTAACAAACGTAACCGCCAGATTCAAAATGATCGTTTAAATTTCGAACAATAAATTTTTATTACTCTCACAAAGTTAATCAATTTTGACACTCTCAACCCACCGTGATTCGATCGTCCATCGTTGTAAAAGGAAAAGCAGTCGCGCCGAGTTCAATGACAGTGAAATGACGAACCTGCTGATTAGTATATTGAAAGGAAGAATTCTACAAACCACCGCCGACTTGTACGAGTGCTGACAGCCTACCAAACCCTGGTCCTTGCCAACCATTTTCTCCAGATGTATGCGGGCCAGAACAGCCAGCCAGCCGTGTGGATCACTTCAAATGACTTGACAGCTTGCAGCTGTTGCTGACGCGATCGCAAATACCAAGAAACGACGATGATGATTGATGTTTCGAGATTTGCATAATCATATTATAATGAATTTCTTTTCTTACTACTTGCGATAATGACTTCTGGCCCTGAGGTTTGGCCGATGTGGTTTGGATTTCTATAAGCCTGAACGATGGGCAGAGAGAAAATGACATCCTCCGGAGTGCACTTCCCCTAGCAGAAGATTATTAACTTCACATTCCAGCATGATATATGGCACCCGTAGATTGCCGGGAGCCTCAAATCCATTTTGAAGTAAATTTTCTATGATCTGTACCCTGACCATCGGACAAAGATCATTTAACTCAAAAAATATATGCACAGCTCAATGTGAATCCACAAGACTATAACCGCATTTAATCATTTCATGTACTTATGGTCCATTTTTTTCTAAAAACCCCCCAAACTTCATCCCAAGGACCACCGTCGAGGCGGGCATTCAAACCCGATCCTGTAGCTGTGCTGTGCCCCTCCTAAGAAGCCGTTCAAAAGGCCATTGAACATTCCGCGGTACCTACCAAGGTTTGTTCGATTATTTATTTTCGCCAGCTTAATTATAGGGTTGATTGAATTTACGATGTACGAAAATTTTACGACCCACACTTCGTCCCGTCGCCTGTCGCCCGTTCCCCGGTTCGTTCGCTCGCTCACGGCGCATTCCATCCCAGGCACACACGAACAACTGCTCTCACTTTTTGCCTCCGAGCCCGTTTTGCTTTCAGCCTCGTTTAGGTTCGCGAATTTGATGGGTTCTCCTGGAACGAACGAATGAATTTGCGTAATATATGATTTGTGCATAGTTTGAAAACAAAAATCCACAAGTCACCGCGAGGTATTAAGTTGTAAATTTTTGCCACTCACTGAACTAACAGCGGCTGCCGTTAGCAAATGTAGCGAATGCCGATTTGAACATAATGTTTCGTGGGCTTTGGACGAATGAATATATTTTAGATGTCTATTCATGAGTCTGACTTTTATGAGCTTTGCCGATGGAGTCTCTTAATGTAAGCAGGTTCTTTCGCCCCATTCAATGAAGCGCGAATTTTATGCGAGTGGAGTGATCTAACACCGGAAATCACGATTTATATTTAACAAACTTGGCAGGGGTTGAAGATCGGCGAACACGTTTGGATAATTTTGTTTATTCAAATTTTTATTTGTTGATATGATTTATTTACTACCATCTAGGTGATGATTTGATTTCCGAAACTTTGTATAGTTTCGATTTAGTTGGAAATCTTATCATGCGCACAAATCAATAAATATAGGCTGGATATAAAATAGGTACAAACTTTTCCACAATTTCATCTGTTTTTGATATCTAGTTTTACCTAGCTATTATAAATTATAGAAATTTAATTACATAAATTACAGAGAAACTTCATCGTTTTTTATCGGAATATTTCGAAGTCGATTACATATATACAAAAAAAACATTTGATAGACTATAGGTGCAATTATCTCTACGACTTACAGCTTATTAAACCAGTATCAACTTATGAATAAAATTGCACTTATCATATACAAATTTCTACTTCTTTTGTGCTGGAAAGTAGAACCGTTGTAGTGTTCTAATCACCTGTCTGTGCGAGCGATACATCTCGAAGTTGCACACAATCTCAAAACAGACCTGTGCATTCTCGTCATGCTTTGTTTTTTTTTGCTACAAGAATCTTTATCACTAGAAGAGGTTCTCCGTTGGAGTGATCAATGATCGAGTCACGCACTTTGCAATGGTTGAGCCAAGACAAGTTGGTCGTACACCACACTACAGTTTGGAGGCATATGGGAGCGCCTGGTATATTCGTTTAATATACCCCATGAAACTCCTGTTGTCCTGTCCTGTCCTTGAATTAAGATTAAGCTAGCAGTGCAATGTCGGAAATGGCACTTCCGGTGCAGATAGAGCTACCCAAGTATGAAAATAATTTAGTGCTCATTTAATGCTCTAGCAAAAACATGGACTACATACATGGACAATGTATGTAGTTTGTCACCCACACCACTCCTCTGGTTACCATTCATGCCAAAAGGGAAAGACATCCGGTATTTGCGCTGAATTTGCTTTGGCTTTGATGTTATTTGTAACCAATGGCACTTTTAAGGGCCACCAGCAAATAAAATGAAGGTTAAATAAAACTTTTCGTAATCTGCAATTCGTATTTATAATTGCAAATTAACTTTCTTGTACAAATGTTTAGTTTATCGTACCTTAAACGCTAAATATATGCTACTTTTGTGGCGTGCCCTTCAAACTTACTTATGAACATACACATGCCAGAAATGCAGTCTGTATTAGTCCTTGCTCTAATAATCTGACATAAAGGAATACTTCATCGAGTAAAACATGTTATCAAAATATTACAATATAATGTTAACATTGGCCTACGTCACCATTTCGTACAATCCTTAGGGCTGTATACCTTGTAGTTTTTTCACATGAAATACAATTTTATCGTCATATCCAACATTTTACGGTGGAAACAAACAGCTGCTGAACTGCTTAATAACCTGAAATTATAATACCTTCGAGCATATTGATTGGGACAAAGTTACAGCATGACTTAAGTGTCCGAAGTTTTAATCAGAACGGTAAGTCCAGAACTTAATTCGCAAGACTAGGGGAAGAATGATTTATCCTCTTTCTAGACTCTCTAGCAATGGCAAAAAAAGGTTCTCTAAGAGGAATACCAGTTTCTGACTCATCAGATGACAAGACTTCGTAGGTATTCGAGGACATTGGATCACTATGACCACTCGAGCATTTCTCGTTTTTCGACGAGTTTTCGAGCATTTCTACAAATGTTCGTTTAGAGCGCTCTTTCAAAGACCGCTTGATTCTGTCACCGCGCAATTGGGGAGCAACTCATGCGGAGTCTCCTCGCAATAGAAACACCGATCAATAGGCCCCGCATCCTATAATAAACGAAAAATCATTCGCGCTTAGGGGAAGAAACAACCATCAATCATCTATACTAAATCAACCAAAATAAAAAATAAGACGCAGAGAATGTCTTGTTTTTCGGAAACTAAGGTACAGAATTTTACGAAAAGCTTTTTTCCTTCATCTATCATTGACGCTGATCATCACAGAGCTGCGAGAAATTTTTAAAGGTTTTTCGAGGGAATGTTTCAAATTCGCTTAGAGAAATAGATGAAAAAATTTAATCAAAATGTGTAAGGTCTAACAAAATGAGCAATAAAAATTTTGTTGATTTGGGCATTCCGGGAAAATTCGGCCTTTCGTGATTCGGCCGTTCTCGATTCGGTCTTTCGTGATTCGGCCTTCTGTGACTGTTGTTGGAATTCGGCCGTTTGGATTTCGGCCATTCATGATTCGGCCATTTGTGTTTCGGCCATTCGGTACCAGCCCCTCTCATTTGGGTGGTTGGGGACAAGCGAAACCCATACAAATTTATAGTACTCGACTTAAGGTTTAAAATGAAATGCTCATTTCATAAATCCGCTTGCTTGGAAATTTAAAGCTCGAATATGCGATAACTCAGAAAGTAAAGGTCCAAGAGATTTGCGGTCTTCTGCCAAAACGAGTATTTTGAAAGCTTCGATAATTGCCTAGAACATTTTATTCTTGTAAAATGCAACTAACAAAAGCTAAGCATGAAAAACCTATTTTTGAAGAAGCTTTAAAGAATATGCCCTATAGTTCAGTACTCGAAAAAAATAGAAATTTTGTTTCTTCAGCAAAGTTGCTGGTTTTTTATATTGTTCACAACTTTGCCAAAGAAACTATGTCCATATTTCCTAACATAAAAAAGTAATTTTTGTATTTTCATTATAGTAAGCGATGACTAACTTTTGACAGTTTTAGATTAAGGGGGATATTCATACGAGCAAAAGTACTGAAAACCATAAATGATAAAATGAATTTCTTTTGATGGTTCATATTTTGCTCCATTTGTAAATTCATATGTTATCCGACATTGATTTTCTGCTCTGCAAAAGTCCATAATGTAAAGGTTTTCAAGCAATGCAACGCAGTGGAAATTTTTCGAAAAAAAATGCTTTCATCTCCTTTCCTTCTCTTTAAATGCCACTGGGCTAATTCGGCGTACAGCAACGTAAAAGTCAATATCTCTGGAAATCTCCGGGGTAAAGTCGATCTTTTTCTTAAAACGAAGGTGGTTAAAACTGGTGCTTCAATGGGAGACCGCTTCCAGTTTTTGATTGTGAAAAACGAAAGCTAACACTAGTGTTTCATTATGACCAACCATCATTGAAACCGGTGAAGATTTTCACAAAAATTCGAAAGATTTCAGCAAATCAACATGCAGATGGCTCGTTACGGACTGATGTGTTTGGGAGCAGCAACCGATCTTGAAGAAGTGTACCAGTATTACCGAGTATGCCAGAACTATGTTCGGCACTTTCTGTTAGACACCTTTCCCATTTCATACCCAAAAACGATGTACTTGGTATCTGACTGCTTTGGAAAAATTAAAGATCACAATTATTTCTGCGCTACCCACACAGAACGCTGCCTTAATTGTGTCTGATTATTTTCCGAAGTATCGATAATTTATTTGTAATAATTGTAATAAATTCAACGCATCGAGTGCCTTTTTCTACGTGCATTTTTATTGGAAAACTTACGTCCGTTATTCTAATATGCAAATTCAAATCTTGTAATAGCTTTAAGAATATGAATTATCTAAACTGTGCACACACGGTTAGCTTCGTTTTAACCTTAGTCAATAAATCATGCGCATACCTCGCTAAAAACAAATAAATATTACTAAGCAGAGCTTCAAGGAAGACCCACGCTGACTGGCAGGAGGCTTCTAGTTTTCCTGCATACGTCGCTGCTGGTTCTGTTCGATTAGTAGGTGTCAACTCCGGAGGCATTCCCTGGCTGGACTCATCAAAACAAGCGGTTCGGTTTAACGCCTCAATTTCTCCGCCCGGCTGGAGTTTTCGTCTAAACTCTACGGTCTTCGGTCGACCTTAGTGTTGTACGTTGGTCAGTATGCAGTGGGGAATTCTTGTTAGTTCCTTCGCAAGCTCTAACAAATGCCACAACGGAGCGCTTTTCCGCCGCCGGCAAGAATCGAACAGCGATGAGATCATAAAATTTCATGATTTATGCTAATGAATGTGCGGTTTTAGATTAAATGAGATTCGCGTGATGACCGCGAATGATTCTCGAGTCGAATCGTTTTCTACAAATACAAATCGATAGAACAAGAAAATGACTTACACTCCGTACCGCACGCCCGCCGCTGCTCTGGCTAATAAAAATGGTACAATTTTTCCGATTTACGCAAGCGATTTCCCGTTGGTACCGAATGTAATCGGAGCTAAATGTACTTAAATCTAATATATTAACTAACTTTTCTGGTGCATCCAGCAGTCGAAACTGCATGATTTGCTTGCGAGATCGAGTAAGAATATCAAACCAGCTAATCTGGCTAAGACGGGAAAGAGAACATCAGCTCAGTGCAAGCCGCTTTTCACCAGAAAAGTCGTAAAAAATGTGGCTTTGTTCTGTTTGTAGGTACGTCCAGTTTGCCATAAATTTAATTCTTCGTTACGAATGGTTTATGTCCCATTCCTGTCCCGATCCGGGGTCCGTGCGCCCCGGTCCGGCTGTAAAACTTCAAACATCGATTGGATCCCTCTCCCCCGGCCGCGTGGCCTCAATCACCGTTGTTCGCAGCAACAGCAAAAAGCAACAGCAGCAGCAGCGCTAGATGCCCTTCGGCGGATGTCCCACCGCCGGTGTGCTCGGATATGCATATCTCGTTAGCTGGTGTGTGTTCCAGATGAACTTGGACCTTTCCGTCTCGTGTTGACCCATTCCAACGCCAAACGAAGCGGAACATTCTGATTTGGTTTCGTCTGTGGAAAACTGTGGCAAATCGGAACGAAAAGAGTTTCGTCCGTGAGCTTCTTGGATGGTTGGCTATTCAATCTTACTCGATTTCTCGCTTCGTTATGTTTCATGCTTTATGCTATTGATGAAGTATTTTGATCTTGTTAACAGACAACAACAACAGCAAGTGAAGGTATTTTCAATTTCAACGTGTGCTGCAAACATGAGTGTCAATAAAATTTTCAATTTATTCCATTAAATGGACCGCTTTCTCCTATTTCAATATGAGGCTGAAATCTATTAGTGCTGCAGCTTGATTCTTATTCACAATGTTTAGACATTACGCAACCAACGGGCCAATCTCGTTGGCTAGAAATTTGAGTCGGGTTGCATCCGCATACCGTAAATATTCATAACCCATTGCCGTGACGTATGTACAGGCAAGTCCATGGTGCGTCGCGTCTACGACGCCCGCTTCCATTGCGTTGGCTGTTTGGTGCCAAAGTAGATATAGAGCTGTATTACTTGCATTACGTTTTTCGTACGTACTAACAGAGACTGTACGGATTGGGTCGTACGCTTAGTAAAACAGTCAACATGATTTATTAAAACTATACACTAACAGTCAAGTGAGTCGTTAGTTTGAAAGCGAGTGAAACTGTTCAGACTGGGTAGAATTGCTAAAAGAAAGGCTTTTTGGTATGCAAACTAGTGAAATGCATTATCGAATAAACATATTATTATTACGTACTTACTCTTTGGCCGATGCCAATGGTTTGGTGAATTGACTCCCACGAGTGAATTTAATAAAATATAAAACAGCAATCAATTTGCCTCGTTGTGAGTATTGCTGACGTAAGATATTTCAGTCAGCAAATTATAATACTGTGTAAAAGCTGCGATTTATCACCCAATTATTAGGTTTACTTTAACCTTTCCTACAAGCTGATACCAACCCTACATGATGAATTCAATCCTTTCAGTGATACATGCTAGTTATTTCTGCAACGGTTTATGTATTGGATGCTGCACGTACATTTAGCATCAAATACACATGATACACATACAAGCTTCAACTCATTTCAATTACAAGCAAAAATCCACAGCTCATACGGATTTGGAAATTTTCTACGGGCCTACGGATTGTATAAACGTATTCTCCTAAGTTTTATGAAAACGGCTAAAAAATTCTTTCAGTTGTAAAAATCACGAGTACGCTACATGCTGTAAATTATATCTTAAAAAGCATAACTATACTCTTTGAGTGCTGATGTGAAAGATTGTTATAGAGTTCATCTAAGAAGAAATGAACAAAATAGTAAAGAGCGTTTACTCTTATAAATAGTGAATTCAAGAAAATTTACGTTATTGTTGTTGTGCAATCAATACGATTTCGAATTATTCTCTATGACGGCAGATAGAAGAACTTTGCAGTAAAAAGGCAAAAAGATAACTGAAATACGAAGAAAAAATAACAAAAAGATTACGAAAATAAGGAGAAGAGAAGACGAAAAGTAATTAAAAGTTGATAAAAACGCGACGAAAGACAATAAAAAATACCAAAAGCACGACGAAAATCTATTTAAAAGACGGAAATACGACGAAAAAACGATGAAAAGACAATAAAAAGACAACATTTTTGTTTGCAAACAAATAGATGGTACGACAAAAAAAATTGCAAAAAAAACTAGTAAAAAAACAAAAACCAGCGAGTCGGCGACAAAAGACAATCAGAAGGTGACAAAAAACGAAGAAAATATAGCAACAATATAGCAACAAAAATGACGACAAAAATACTAAAAATAGGGCGAAAAGGTAATTTAAAGACGACAAAAATACGACAGAGAAATACCAAAAAGATGACGAAAAAACTACAAAGTATACAGCCTTAAGGGTTGTACGAAATGGTGACGTAGACTAATGTGAACAATATATGCCCCTCCATACTCTGTGTTAGAACGAGCAAAACTACTAACAAACGTTTAAAAGACAATAAAAAACGACAAGAAGATGGCAATTAAAGGCGTCAGTATACACATAACAAAAAGAAACGAAAAACAAAAGACAAAAGATTAAAAAGCCAAGCGACGAAAAATGATAGATTGAAAAAGCAAAACAAAGACGAAAGCCGAATGATGAAAGATCAGGAACGAAAGTCGGAGTAAGCGTTTTCGAACAATTTAGGTTGATCAAATATCAAATGTATCATGAACTGATCGGATTCAAAAAAACAGATAATTTCCTCCAAATACAATCAAGAACAATACTTATAAAGCACATGCGATAAAGAGTGATCCCACGTCTAGGCGGAATGAAGCAGGGTTCATCCGTATGAAAAGAAACATCGAAATTAATTTACACTTCAGCAAAACCTACAAACACCTAATTCTATCAATTAAATTAAATAAATGTGTATGAAGCACAAGTGTCCATAAAATTTTCATTTATACCAAAATTTGGTTGAATTTTGCTTCATTCTTCATTTTGAAACGAAATTATCTCCTTTTCTTCGATGACAAAAACACAGGTGGTAAAAGTATGAAGGTCTGCGCGTAGGGGAACGAACGAGAGGTTCACGTAGGACTACGAATGCGGATACAATACAGATATTCTGACCGTTTTTATCGGAGAGTTTTTATCTACACATGGGGCAAGATCTGATGAGCTTAGATGGTGGTGAGGTTTATCGTTTTCATCATTGGTTCAAGTCAAGTCTTAGATAGGACATTCAAGTCCAAGGCTTTACTTTTGCAAATTTAGTATCAAACCTAATATAAGCTTCCCAGCTAGCAGCACTAATAACCGAAAATTATCGAAAATAACTCTTAACAAATTCGGAATTGTAACTAAAGCTTAATAAAGTCCGCCAGAGCTGATTTTCAGTCGTATATAATGATGATAGCTGACATACATACGATATTCGGCACAGAATCGTATAGCAGTACGAAGCGGGTCGGGCTTAATCAGATATTGTCGTATATAATTACTTATATCGATGAAATGCGTATGTTTATTCCTCGTCACGTATATCGCCTCCAAAATACCACGGATTTACCAATTTTGCGCATCAAATACGATTTATTAGCATATATAAATATATATATGTACGTAATGCTGATTTTTAACTTTTATATAGGGTAATTGATCTTGAATGGACCTATTTAGCGCTTTTTAACACCACCACTCGCACTCCTGCTCAGTTTACTCGTCATTTATAAATAATATGTGGTGATGTTACTATTTGTTGGAAAGTACCACCTTTTTTCTACATTATCAGTACTTTAAAAATGTATAATTGATGAAACTTTTATTAAATATATCGTTTTTAGCCAAAGCCTATTTTTGATCTTGAATGGACCCAACATGATCTTGAATTGGACCTATTTTTGATTTTGAAATGGACCTAAATTTGGATTGTCATAGTTTCTTCCATGTAAATGAACAAAATAATAACAAAGAACTTTTTTTTAATAGTACAACTATACTACTGCTATTTATTAATAGGACACAAGGTTGAACAGCTTTTACCTTTCTTATACTCTGTTAGAAAGGTATGAAAGTCGGTTGAAAAATTTGAAATCAGTCACAGTCGCCGAGGGTCTTGTTTTTATGTCAGCCCAACAATTGAACAATGTTTCAGTGACTTGATAAGCGTTATGTATGTATCTGTGTGTGACATTTGTATATTGGAAATTTATTATTACCTGTTGTTCAGATATGGTTGAAACGATTTCTACGTCATAAAAAAATTATGTCGCCTATTAGTTTCAAAAATTTAAACCATTCATTAAAAATATGTAATATAACTTGTATTAAACATAGTTTATCAAGTACAGTGGGGTTCGAGTTTTTATTTAGTGACTACATATTTCGAAAGGTCAGACTTTTACTGACGTAGGACTACGTCTTACTGCAAAGTATCTAAAGGTTTGCGACAGCCCCTGTCGAACATTTTGAATATAAAACCGTTGCAATCGTGAAAAATTCGTTAATTAGTGGTAATTATTCAATTTTTGACACATTTATGTGCAATTTTTTCAGTTAAAAAATGGTCTAGATTTTGCCACGGTTTCGATTTTGGCAACATAGGCGACACGCATTTGTTGTCAAATTCGAAATCATACTGTAAATGGTGCTTGAAAAAATTAGACTTGGTAATTCTACTAGGTTTAAAGGTAAGGTTAGATACAAGGTTTTAATTTTAAATGATAGTCGATGAAGAACTGTACCAGATAGAAAATAGGTGAACCTTCCTATTTTCTATCTGGTACAGTTGAATATTTTAGATCTCAGGGTCACTGCTTGTTGTCACTATAGTATCTCCGTTTATAATTAATCTATAAGCACGGGATATTGAAAGTAGGCTTGATTTATAGCCTAAATAAAAACTTAATTATATTGATAAAACTAACTATCACTCATCCTTTTTCGTAGTTGCTTCATAGTGTTTGTATATTGTAGCCTCTAGTTTTGAAACTAAAAAGTCTTCCTAATTAGTTAGCTAACATATGTCATTTTATGCCCAAAATAATATAAACTTAATTTGTACAAAATCGGTATTGTACAAAAATTTTAACCATCATTGATTAAAAGATAATATGGATCAAAAGATAAGAGGGATACTAACTGCCTTCGCATAGTACCTTTTCAATTTTTTAAAACCTAAATTTTTTGATTGATTATTTCGAAAGATTAACATTTTGACCATATGTGTTTGAAGTCGTTTGCATGAATTCCAAATATTGACAAAGTTACAGCTATTTGTACCGCGCATGTCTGGAGCGATTAAACAACGAGTAAAAACTTCAACGTCGTTTTTCTCGAAACCAGATTTTGAAAGTCGGTACCATAAATATCTCAAGAACGGCTCAAGCAATTCTTATGATTCTTTTTTTGTTTGAAAGCCAACAAAATTATCTAGTGTTTGACCCATCCTTTTCTTGATATTGTAATTTTTGTATTTTTTAGAAATGTTTAAAGTCAATTTTTTCGCTTAAAAACCATACTTTTATGTATTAATTGTCGCCATTTTGTTATGTGTTCGGATTCTAAAAAAGGATGGATCAAACACGAGATAATTAAATGTTCTTTCATGTCGTTTTGGAATTTTTCAATTCGGATAAGCCCCCAGCGCCAATCCATGGTACCGCAATTCATGGTTTTTTTGAACGACTATCTTCAAGGAGCCGTAGGGGCAAGGGCCAAATCTGTTCTTGCTTTTAATATATACGTTATTATTTTCCATGCAAAAAGGTTCGAAAAGAAGACAAAAACGAGAGAATTTTTTTGGACGATTTTCGGAAACTAGGTCAAGAGGGGTTGTGTATAAGATGCGACCACGGATGACGTAGTACAACGTTAGTCGGGTTGCATGATTTTGAATATTTTACTAAACTGATTTTTAATCGATCTGTCAATCGATCAAAAGGTGATGTGAAGTCAACCTGCTTACTTATCGGCGGAATATAAGGTCTTTGCCAAATATTTTTTAAGTTTTTGTCACCCCCCCTATGGAAATTGGCTTGAAAAATCGGGGGGCTAAAAAAAATTTGTAGGCTATGAGTATAAAATCAATTGTCCGTATGCCCTACAGCCTGAAAAACTCGAAAAATGAGTGTACTTAACACTTCTAGCACGAAACAGAAATGGAAATTCGAATTCGTAGTTTCCGAAAATCGTCCAAAAAAATTCTCTCGTTTTTGTCTTCTTTTCGAACCTTTTTGCATGGAAAATAATAACGTATATATTAAAAGCAAGAACAGATTTGGCCCTTGCCCCTACGGCTCCTTGAAGATAGTCGTTCAAAAAAACCATGAATTGCGGTACCATGGATTGGCGCTGGGGGCTTATCCGAATTGAAAAATTCCAAAACGACATGAAAGAACATTTAATTATCTCGTGTTTGATCCATCCTTTTTTAGAATCCGAACACATAACAAAATGGCGACAATTAATACATAAAAGTATGGTTTTTAAGCGAAAAAATTGACTTTAAACATTTCTAAAAAATACAAAAATTACAATATCAAGAAAAGGATGGGTCAAACACTAGATAATTTTGTTGGCTTTCAAACAAAAAAAGAATCATAAGAATTGCTTGAGCCGTTCTTGAGATATTTATGGTACCGACTTTCAAAATCTGGTTTCGAGAAAAACGACGTTGAAGTTTTTACTCGTTGTTTAATCGCTCCAGACATGCGCGGTACAAATAGCTGTAACTTTGTCAATATTTGGAATTCATGCAAACGACTTCAAACACATATGGTCAAAATGTTAATCTTTCGAAATAATCAATCAAAAAATTTAGGTTTTAAAAAATTGAAAAGGTACTATGCGAAGGCAGTTAGTATCCCTCTTATCTTTTGATCCATATTATCTTTTAATCAATGATGGTTAAAATTTTTGTACAATACCGATTTTGTACAAATTAAGTTTATATTATTTTGGGCATAAAATGACATATGTTAGCTAACTAATTAGGAAGACTTTTTAGTTTCAAAACTAGAGGCTACAATATACAAACACTATGAAGCAACTACGAAAAAGGATGAGTGATAGTTAGTTTTATCAATATAATTAAGTTTTTATTTAGGCTATAAATCAAGCCTACTTTCAATATCCCGTGCTTATAGATTAATTATAAACGGAGATACTATAGTGACAACAAGCAGTTTTATGGAATATACAACGGCGTGTTTGTTGGTGGTAGGCAATGATAGCTACCGGCAGTGATGTCTCGGAGCGCAAAACTAGGTCCATTCTAAAATCAATACTAGGTCCATTCAAGATCAAAAAAGGGGGTTAACATTTTTCAAGAATTTGAAGATTTTACTGGTTTTACTGAACTTTTAAATACCTAAATTGAAATTACACATATTTTAGCATGATTTTAAGAGTATTGTTTTATTTCAAACCAGAAGGGTTCCGGGTAGTAACAGTTTGAAAATACTCTATGGTGACTGCCAAAACGCTGAAAAACAGCTACTTTTAAATACGCGGCAATAAAGTAGTTTTGGCTATAATTTTAATTTAATTTTAGTATATTTACGTTCAGAAATGATTAAAGATAAACATAAAAGCTAAATACAGTACAAAGACTTGATAATTATATCCTAAAATTCTTATTTAAAAATAGGTCCATTCAAGATCAGAATTCGACTAGGTCCATTTCAAAATCATTTACCCTACATATAAAAATGCTAGCTGGGCTTAGTTTCAAGTCCGAATTCAAATATAATCTCATACCTAATTTCAACACTAATTTCAAGTCCGATTCTGAGTCCAGTTTTAAGTTCAATTTGAAATACAATTTCAAGTGCAATTTGAATCCTATTTGTAACCAATTTCAAGTCCAATTTCATTCCCTACTTTAAGTTCAATTTCAAGTATAATTTCACGTCCATTGCCTAGCATATTTTGTAACTTTAAGCGAACTTACTCCGTTTAATTCGCTCGGCCTGAGGCCCTTAGGATCGGCATCAACGTCTAGGGAAGACTTACCTTCGCAAAATTACTTCGAATTGGTCTCAATTTGATTTCGGATTTTTTATGCACTCCAGAAATGAGGCAAGGAAAGACTTTACGGAACCAAAACTCACGGACTGCTAACTCACTCGCTGCTCACTGCGCTCTGCACCTCGGATTCCGGCTGCCTGGTTAGCCGGTGCAAGTGATTTGGATTTCCCGCGGCGGATTACGGCTGCCTGGTTAGCCGGTGCACGGAGGTCGAGGTCGGTTACGGATTCCGGCTGCCTTGTACGCCAGAAATCTTTAGTAGATTCTCTGCTACACGTACCGGTGGCCTAGGGGCCGGTAAACTTCAGCTATTCACACTCGTTGAGGCCGACTGCCTGACTGGCCGGTGCTTAACAAATGTCGATGACCGTTATTACTACTCTTGGAACACACGGCGGGATCGTGTTTTGACGGACGACCCGTTTAGCTTCGCCAACTCACACGCGGGACCGGCCTATTCACTTCTGGGATCGTATGTTGACGGACGATCCGAAATCCGCTTCGGAATTTTACACTGTTCGAGACCACGCAGTCGGTATAATTTCGCGGGAGTTTTCTGGCGACTTCCGAATAACCTTTTTCGCACAAGGGTTATTTTTCTAAGAGACCTTGCCATGCTTTCATCAGCAGCTTTTATACGAGGGAGTCTTCATGCTACGTCTCGATAGCGCAACCGATCGGGAATTGCTTTTCATCGGGTGCACGTTTTCCCCAAGTGAGCGCAAACGCAACGAGCAGTCTTGTGAGTCGAATCGATGGTCAGAGCATTCGTGAGCAGTGAGCATGAGCACCTCACTCGTTGCGACAACTGCTCGACTTGCTAACTCTTGCTGCTCCTATCTGCCATCTGGTGGTCAGTATCAGTACAGGAGTCCGTACTACTTTACGACACATGGCATATTTTTGTAGTATGCAGTTTGAACGTAGTACCGGGCCCCTGATACTACCACCCCTAAAAGTTTACTTTCATATAGTTTTTAAACAATTTAAATTTTATTTATATAATTCAATTTTTCATTTCAGGCATGAGAATTTACATTTACTCGCAGTATTTTATTGGTTTTATTAGGCAAAACTATCCAAAAAGTATCGTAGATCAAACTGTAACCTCTTCGAAGGTTACAATTTGAATATTTAAGTTAAACTCCTACTTCTAACCCTTAAATGCGCACGCTGAAAAAATTCATTTTAAATAAAAACTTATCTAAAGACGATAAACATAATTTACTTTGGGGATGTTTTTCACTATGTTGTTTTAAAGCAACATTGCGCATTTAAGGATTAATACAATTTCTAATCCGATTTTAAATGCCGTCAAACTCAACTCTAAGTTCGATTTCAAATGCAGTTTGAAGTTCAATTTAATGACTAAAAAACACCATTTTTCAAAATATTTTGGAAAAAGAGGAAGTGTCCGCTGCGAAGAATGATTAATTGGATGAACTGGAAAATTTCGATATGGACCAAAAATATTATATAGGGTTGTGCAATGGAAGATGGGGCTCGCACCCCATCTATCATTCCGGCGTAGACGAACCACACACTCCTAAGCGACGATATTATTTTTGTATGACTGCTCTTTGTTTCTACTGCTGAGCAGATAGACTGTCATCTACTCAGTCAGTGCGATAGAAACAGGCAATGTGTTGCCGACACTCACTCCTGTAAGTTTCGTGAATATTTACCAAAATATTTACCTAATTCAAAACTTCATGTCTCATGAAGCAAACTATAGCCAGCTAGCATCAATTCGTATATCAATGACGAAAATTATCGTAAATATCTCTTAACAAATTCAAAATCGTAACTAAAGCTAGATAAAGTGGGACCAAGTTGATTTTCTATCGTATATAATGATAATAAGGCCATTGCAAATTATTTTGTCACCCCCCTTGGAAATTGGTTTGAAAAACCGAGGGGCAAAAAAATAATTTGTATAATATTCTTAATATTTTTTAAAACGATGGTTCTACATTTGATGGAGGGACGGTAGGGGAAAGTAATGAAAATTTTTTGGGACTTTCCCCTCCTTTCCCAAAAAATTTTCATTACTTTCCCCTACCGTCCCTCCATCAATTGTAGAACCATCGTTTAAAAAATATTAATATTACTGCCTAACCGCATTTCAAGGTCAAAGACTAAAAACACGAGTTGGTCAATAATATTCTTTTTTTATAAAATTAATTGCCGGTCGAATCTGTAGCCTAAAAAACTCGAAAAATATGTGTTCGAGTGGAGTTATTGTAACGCTAAATTATTCCTAATTACGTATATCACCTCCAAAATAGAACAGATATGCCAATTTTGCGCATCAAATACGATTTATTAGTATGTATATCTATACGTAATGCTGATTTTTATCTTTTTTATAGATATGGAAATGCTAGTTGGGTACGCTGTACGAGCAAACAGTTTCTTATGACAATGTGACAAAATTTTCACAGATGAATAACGATAACGTGGACAGATGGATTAAAAAAAACGTGACAAAAACGGGACAAATGGGATGGAAAAATAGGAAAAATATGAGAGAAAAATATAAAGAGGCGAACCAGCCGCAGGGTGAAAACCTTTCAAATATAGAATAATAATAATAAGGCTTAGACCAAACCTCGTGTTTTTAGTATTGACCTTGAAATGCGGTCAAACATATATTAATATTTTTTTGAAACGGTGGTTCTATAATTGATGGAGGGACGGCAGGGGAAAGTAATGAAAAGTTTTTTGAAAATGGAGGGGAAAGGGTGGAAAGATAAGGGGGGGGGGGGTTATTGTTAACTACGCTTAACAAGTTGTCAACAAGTTAGACAAAAGGTAGGAGTCACAACGACCACAACGTGTAGAACAATTTTGAAAAACAGTTTATGTCCTGGCCCCAAAATATTGTTGAAGAGGTTGAAGAAAAAAATAATAAC
Organism: Sabethes cyaneus; assembly: GCF_943734655.1. Classification (NCBI taxonomy): domain Eukaryota; kingdom Metazoa; phylum Arthropoda; class Insecta; order Diptera; family Culicidae; genus Sabethes; species Sabethes cyaneus. Next base: position 45,744,566 of record NC_071354.1, read on the forward strand.
ATCAAACCTTTAATAACTAGACTAATCTCATGTCATGCTATTTCCTCTCCTCCAACAAAAATTTTTCATTTCTTTCCCCTACCGTCCCTTCATCAATTGTAGAACCACCGTTTCAAAAAAAACTTTATTAACTAAGCAAGCGAGAAGAAACCAGGTTTATTTGTCCATATTATTACAAATTTAAGACAAAACTTTTGAACAGTATTTAAAATTTAGTTCAACCGTACCAAACTTCCAAATTTTTTGACCCAAGCACATAAAGCAAGCATCCTGGTAGAGATGAACCAGTTTGATAATAGTGGAGTGCCACAGGATCACCTTAGAGAACCATAAACGTATAGCTTGAACTTTATTTGTATTTTGCTTTGAACTTGCGTGTCACTCGGTTAGTTACCCTGTTTTTTTTTTTTTTTTTTAATAATCGACATCCGTGTCACTTACTAGTTCAGAACTCGGTAACCACGAAACAGTAACGTAATCTAAGCATAGTGTGAAAATGGGAGTTTAGGTGCTACAACTTTTTTTACTTGGAACGCATATGCTGTGTTACCGACATGTTTTAGGAAAACATGTCTCTGATATTATTCGCGTTTGAAGCCGCTTGTTTCTTGGTCAACCTTTTAGTCATGAATCTCAGACCATTCCTCAGCTGATGCTTGTTCTCTAACAATAACGTGTTTACCGTTGTATATTAGGGAGGCAAACCGTTTCGAAAATGTCAACGAAAAATGGAAAACAAAAGAGAAAAACGGGAAATGAAAAAGAATAAAAGTGAGAGCAAAAATCAAAAAAAAAAACGGTAGAGGAAAGAAGAAAAAACGGAACAAAAAATAAAAACGGAACTGGAAAGGAGGAAAAAAAGGAACAGAAAAAGATAAACCGTGTGACAGAAAACACAGTATGACAATCCTAATTTCAGGATTGTCTTGACTTTGTATCTCTAGTTTTGATCCAAAATCAAGTCTCCAATGTCAGGTTCTATTTCAAAACCAATTTTAGGTCTAATTCAATTTCAATTTCAAGTAACATTTCCAATTTTAAGTAAAGGCTTCGAATTCTCTTCTTGTCCGATTACAACTCTAATTTCGAGTTCAGTTCCAAGTCTGTTTTCTAGTCCAATTTCAACTTTGATTTTAAATCCAAATACACCCGTTTGGCAGGAGTTTTCGTGATAAAAAACAATAGATTCACCATTACTCGATTACTTAATTTTCCAGGCCGAAGCATTCTTCTCAAAGTTAGGTTGCCCCACCTTTTGTTTATGTCTGTGCACACTAGGGTCGATGAGCAAAATTTCATGCGGGTCCTCAAATACTTCTGACTACTACCTATGTGTACCTTCGTTACTATAAGATGTAACAATTGTGAGAATAAAATGATTTGGGTAATTTGGATCCTTGCTTATGTCTATCCTAATCTTAATTTAATTTATTATTTATATTCTTCAGAGGAAATTATTTGGCACGCAAAAGAAGAAGACAGGGGCAGAAAAACTATTGCGGACCAACTGGAATGCTGCACCTTGTGTGCTTCTGTTTCCGAAGCATGGAAAACAACGGGCCAACATTGCATTCCGACTAACCAAAGAACACATTTCCATAACACCCAATCGCCGTAACAGGAAGCTTCCCCAGCACCAACAGAATACTTTCATTTATCAGCGTGCTAACACGAATAAAGTGTCTTTTATCGGTCGTTTTCCACAGCTTTTATTTTCCGGGCTCATCGGTTCCTATCGGCAACCAAGAAGAGATGAGCTTGCCGCATAGCTCTGGTACCTACCTATTCATAGCGTGTTCTATTCTCAACAGTAACAACGTACTGTCGCTTTCCGTCTCCATGATCGGATGGTTTTAACGCATCGCTGCTACCCGCTGCAGGTCGGTAGAACACCATCTGCTGCTGCTTTTGTAGGACGAGAGACTTAAGCCGAGCCGAGGGTACGCGAAAGCAACGACCATGGCAACCAACAACGATGTACACTACAATTAGAGATAAATTTATAATTATGTTTAGTCCCACGCAATCTGTGTTGGCTTTGGTTGGTCACATCTTGGTTGGCCTTGCGTTCGAGATCCCACTATTCCTGGCCCTCGGAGAGCTTTGATTTGTTTGCTGTCGCAACGGAGCATTAGAATTCCGCGCTTCCCGCGAGCAGTGCCGTAACCAGGCTCGCTAAGGTTGACTTCCGTAACACTAACTCCGGCTAACGATTACGACAGTGTAGCCCTGATTTGCAAGTATGCATCCCCACGAAGTCTGCTGCTGCAATCCGAAGGCACCGCTGTCTGCCAAGCCAGAAGAACAAGCGCGATGCTGCAAGGCGACCGACGAGAACCAACCAGACACCACCGCTGCCGCCGCCATGCAATTCCTTCGCGCTTATCTTAGAGTACCCGTGCGAGCGCACGAGGAGGATGAATTTCATGCAATTTGTTCCGATTGCCATAGATGGATGACTGAGTTTGGAGGGATAGGTTGTAAGATTTAGTCAAAGAGACTTCTATAAATAGATACAACCGCGAGAAGAAAAATTAGCGGCCACGAGCACTCGGCGATAAGTTGGTACTGATTATTACTTTTCGCTGAGGCTGGAAAATCCAGCGAGGCTCAGCTAGGGAAGAGTTGTTCTAGCGAACGGTCCTCAAAAATGTCATTGTTGAGAGAATAAGATTGCTTATTATCTTAGTTTTACTTTAATTTAAAGAAAATGTTTTCAGCAGTCGGATTCAGAGCCGGATTTTGACAAATGACTTTCATCATTATTGATTTTCGAGTTGTAATTTTTATTCCTTGACGTACCTAATTACATAAACAATCAATAATGCAAAGCTGCAGCTTGCATGATTTGCTTCGAGAGGGTTTACTTTGCAATTTAACAACACCGTCTGTCCGGCTTTGGGATTCTATCCATCAATCATAAGTGCTGCGGTGAGTTCATCGTTCTTTCTTCTGGATGAAAATAACTCCAGAACACGAACATCGCTGCCGGACAGGTAATGAAGACATCATTCTCGTGACGCCATTTAGGTATTCACCAACTGTCTGTTTTTTTTTTGTTCTTTACGCGCTTCACTGTCCGTGCGTTTTCCGTAAAGCAAATCCAACCGGACAGGTTGTAATTTCGGCATGGTTTTTTTTTTGATAATCGTTCGGGAGCTTCCCGAAAGGGATCCACTTAGCGATTTGTTCTGCGGTCAGTGCTTTTACGTAGCTTCGCCATAGGACGGTCCCTCTTTAAAATAAGGATAAATATCGTCACCAAACAAGTACCGCCGTTTGCGGTGTTTTGAGCGAAAAGTTGGGAACATGAGCGCAATAAACGCCGCTGTTAACATGAGTGCTGATAATAACAATAATCACGTTTTTGCCCGTGATTATAACCGCCTGCCTTTGAACGAAATTAATTATTTTTCGAGGTTCACATACTTTCTGTCAGACGATCCCGAAATTGTTGTTTGCTACTTGCGACTGAACATCAAAGTGACGCTGATGATAATGGAGATAAACAGCGAATGCATGTTTGCAGAATCAGATTATTGGTAGTCGGTCGAGTTGTGGTGACCGGTTTCGTCGGTTGCATCGGATCGGACATCGCACAGCCTCACGCGAGAAATGTATAATTTGACATTTGCGTGATTTTTTTGAAGTGAAAGGACTTTACTGGGCTGTAAATTCAAGGTTCATCAATCTATTTTCGAACATTTTGACAGTTATGATATATAGAAGTTTCCATTCAAATTCGCAGTATTCAATATTATCTTTATTGTGGACAACAAAATGTATGAAATATGAATTTTTGAAGTAAGTTAATGTTTGGGGAAATCGAATTTACCGTTCCTAACTCAGAAACAACGAAAAACGTTTTTCTCAATTTATATTGAGGAGGTTCACTCATGCGAATGTTGAGTGTAAACTCTCCGCCTACAAATGATGGATTTCTGTGAACCAGAGCAGAGGGTTCAAAGCCCCTGAAAGGAAGGTTATCCATGGCTATTACGTAAAGACTTCAATGGACAAACCCCAATGATTCTGAGGAATCGCGTGCAATCAATCGAACGAAGGAACAAGACCAGGAGCATAGCTTTAACCTCGACAGCGACTGACTGTATAGCGGACCTTCAGTGTTGTCGCCGATCCTGGGTTCACCCAATGCAATTGTGGAGAGTGTGGGTGTTGAATAACCCTGATGCAGAATATCACTTACCCCAGAATCAGAACATGTCTCGTATAATACACAATCTCGGCAGAATTAGGTTGTGCTATCGTGGTGACAAACGGTTTGAACAGTTCAGTGCGTTATCGTTTCGGCTATCATCGATCACCTAGATTCCGACCGCGTTCAACGACTTCACTGCTAATCACAGTCGGTCGTCTGCAGTTGGTTAACAAGCTATACTTTGGCGATTCTTTGTGGTTCTTTGTAATTTAAGCTTTGTTTATTGTACAATAGTCACCATGATAGAACCATTTCAGATCCTACAAAATCCAAGGTATTTATTCCCCAAGTGTTTTATTGTCTGCATTAGAGATTCGCCCAAGAAATTCTGCATACGTTAAGTTCGATATCGATACGAGCGAATATGAGTGAAATAATTCGATACGTTCATTGTATTATTGAATCTATGGTTCGGTACGACCATAGATGAACTAACTGGTTCGGTACGACCATAGATAAATTAAAAGATTCAGTACGATCAGTGTTGAATGAAGTATATGGTTCGGTACGACCATAGATGAATTAAATGATTTTATCAATGCTTAGCAAAGTACTCGAGAAACTTTTGGTGAGCAGATTAAACAAGTTTTTCAAAAGTCAAGATGTTTTATATAGTCATCAGTATGGTTTCCACTCCGGGTCTTGCACCTTAACCGCTGCCAGTAAATTAGTCGACGATATTTTCAGTGCGTTGGATTCGCAACAAGCCTTGGGCGTACTTTTCTAGCATTTGAAAAAGGGCGTTCAACCACAACTTTCTGTTACGTAAGCTTGAATACTATGGTATTTGGGGTCTAGCAAGGTAAACGATTGCTGCGGTAATCGCCTGAATAGCGCCTTTGGAGTGCCCTAAAGTAGTAACTTGGGGCCCCTCCTCTTCTCGATCTATATCGAAGACCTTCCCAAAATTGGGCTACATGGAATACCACGTCTCTTTGCTAACGATACGTCCCTGTCATATACAGCTACCGACTCAAATGAAATCATACAACAAATAAGCAATGACATGGAGAAACTGCAGATATACTTCACCGAGAATTTGTTGTCGCTCAACATATCCAAAACGAAATACATGATCTTCAATTCCGCTCGATCCAGACACTTTCAAGCATCTTGGCCTAACATTTGATAGAAATCTCACTTTGTATAGCCACACAGCCAAACTGCAGCTTAAAATCAGCCTAACTTGCGGTCTTCTGTATAAAACTTCTAACTACCTGCCGACGAAACAAATGCTGAACATATATCATGCTTATGTACAGCAAAACTGCACTACATGGTTTCAATCTGGGAGGCGACCAGCAAGTATAAAATTAAATGTTTGCAAACCATTCACAATCATCGTCTGAAGGCAGTATATCGACTAACACGTTTGTATTCGACGTTTCAGTAGCCAGTTCCAGTACTCCGTGAAAAACACTGATTCAAATGCATGATATACTGTGGAATCCATCAACGTATCTTAACAGACAGTTCGAACGAGCTTCACATAGTCACAATACAATAGGCAATACAATGCTCTTCCAGCCACCACGAAAGACGAGAGAAGTTTCAAAAAATTTAAAGACTCTGCATTACAGTTAATGCGACTTAAACTTCCACAATCCACAATAGTAAATGAATGCAATTTTTGAATGCTAAACGTCCGAGTACTCCTTTCAAAGAGATCTAAATCTCACTGGCGGGGCAAACCAGTCAAATCAACTAGATTACTGGGTAACTGAAATAGTGAATTGACATAGGAGGTTAGTGTAAGAAGTGTTAAGATAATCAATGAATCTGTAATAAATTGTCATTAAATAAAATCATAAATAATTGCGACCAGTACCAGAGAGATCACAATATTTAGAGCCTCCTGGTGTGGGAGTATGATCATTGTTAAATAAACTATATTGTTCGGTACGACCATAGATGAAGTAAATGATTCAGTGCGATTATTCTTGAATGAAGTGTATCGTTCGGTACGACCATAGGTCATTGAAACGGTTCGGTACGACCATTTGTAAGTGAATTGATTCGGTGCAATCATTATTGAAAGAAGTGAATGGTTCAGTACGACCACAGTTTAATGCAAGGATATGGAAGATATGGTGTGAAGAAATTTTTTTGACCGACTAGAAGGAAAGGTAGAGCTCCGCATTACTGGAAAGACAAAAACGGCAGTTACATGAAGTCAAATATTCCTCACAGGCGTACCCTACTAGCTGAATCATCATCAATGCCGAAAGACCCAGAAGCTTGTGTTTCCTCTCAGAAAAAAGTATGAGGGGAGTGCGCTAGGACATCTGTCCGTTTTCGCCAGATACATCTAACTACGTATCAATAAATTGTGCAAAGTCTTAACTGATATTTGCTGCTTTTGCAACTCAGAACTAGAAAGTTCAGCACTCTGGGCCGGATTCTGTAAATCTTCGCGTCTTTCAGCTATAGCTTCTTTGGAGGCTACCTAATAACTCCATGCTCAGTATGGAAATCCAAATCTCGAGAAGGTTTAACTAATCTGGCTGTACTCCTTCAATGGGTATGAGCTATTCGTAAACTGTGATACAGCAATCGGGGGCAGCTACAAAATACAATCTTTAAGACTTTTACAGTGGCATTTTGAATCCAGAGTCCTTCTGACATACAAAAAATAACATGTTCCGACATGATTCAACGTGGCTAATTGAGAAAAATAATAATACTAGTATAACTCAACCAATTGTGCCAGCAATCTTCTTATCATCTTATGCACATTCCGAAATTGATATGCATTTCTCTGGTCCCGTTGCTTTTCCACCGGAAAAAATTAAAACATCGCTTACGATTTGTTTTGTATTTATTTATTTTTCTCTTAATCCAGAAGCCCTGCTGGATTGAGATCTTGCCTGCAGTCGTGTGCGACTGACTCCGGGCGCCCGGTCCGAGTGCCGGTGCATCCGAATATCATCCATCTTGTACCACGCGGGATTCTATTCTATTACTGCTGCTAATAATCGTTCATTTAATTCGGATAATCACAGATCGTGCTCACGTTCACGTTCGGCTTTCGCTCCGCAGAATGGTCTAATGACAAACATAAATCATTCCTCGCGGAAGGAACACACGATCCTGCGGTCTTTCCACACCACAGCGCACCGGCCCCGGCCGGTCCGGTCGGTTTTGATTCTCAAGCATGTAAGGGAACTCAAATGCAACCAGCCGCGATCAGCCGTCCAGTCGGACGGTCGGTCGGTCGGTCGATCTTGATGCATCTATTAGCGTGAGGACGACTCTAAATAGAGTGTTTTCCGATCACTAATCGCACAATAAATCAAAACGACGGAGGTCCAACCGAACAAATTAGACCACAAAGAAGTGAGAGACCAGACCAGAACTGCAACGAAGCAGGGCTGTCACGTCCTTTTGCAGTCGGTTTACTCTTTGCAGGAGGTATATCGTTGATTTTGAACACGACTATGTATATACATTTGCTTCTGAGTATTTCAATTCGATAAATATTAAACATTTTTGTGAAAAAATGACATCTGGCTGACCAGAACCACCCCTGGTTTGGCAGTGCACACACTGTGTAGTGCAATTACTAAAATGCATTTGAGCAGAACACTTTCCGGCGGAGCGGAAACATGCTCCAGAACCATGAATCAAGTCACAATAAATTAACATTAATAACAGATCCGTTCGGAACACGCTTCAATGCTCATCGCCAGTTTGGGATGTTTCGCTGTTGTTTGAAGCAGGCAGGAACTGAGCATTTCAGGTTCGGCGGCGTTAGTAAGTACCGCTACCGGACGACAGTTTTGGTAGACACAATTGGGCCCAAACTATTCCACCAGTTTGTGTGTTCGATATTCGGTTTTTGAATTTAAAGTACAATTTTAACCACGATTTTAAGTTTAATTGTAATTTTAATTTAAGGTCCAGTCCTATTTCAAGTCCAATTCCATGCCTTGCTATTTGACGTTCACTTTCTAGTTAAATATAAAGTTCAATATCGAATAAAGCTTCTAGTTTTAGTTTGAAATTAAATTCAAATTAAAGCCCAATTTTAATATGATATAGAAATATAATATAATTGGACGGTACCAAATTTATGGCCAATTTCCAGTTTAATTTTCAGTCCACTGATGTGCCCAAGCTGGGCCCCTGGACTCCTGTTGTAACTCGCAAGTTCGACAGACTGCGTAAAAATAGATCGCAAAGACATCAAAGTCATCTTCGAAGCCTACGAGTTGGCTACTTTTACCTAAAATTGTGCTTCTCGTTTCAATACCCGCTTACCCGATCGCCCCCTCAAGAGCGATGTTGAATAGCATACAAGGTAAGCCGTCATCTTGTTTCAACCCTCGCCGCGTTTCGAGAGGACTCGAGAGTGTCCCTGAGATCCGCACGAAACACGTCACTCGATCCAATCTAGCTCCGATCAATCGCGTCAGTTCGCTCGGAAAATCGTGTTCGTGCATTATCTTCTATAGCTGGTCTCAGTCGACTGTGTCGTATGCTGCTTTAAAATCAATAAAGAAGTGATGCGTGGACACGTTGTACTTGTTGTACATTTCTGTAAGATCTGTCCGATGGCAAAAATTTGGTCCGTAGTTGCGTGAGCATCCATGAAGCCCGCCTAATATTTAATTCCCTACGAAACCTTGTGCTAGCGGTGACAACCGGCGTAACAGCATCTGGGAGAAAGTGTTATACCGCGATAGTTACAGCCGTTGAACTGATCACTTTTTTGTACAAACAACTCCTTCCTTTCATTCCACCGGTAGTTTCCTATCATCCTAAATCTTGGAGACAATGCAATTGCATTGATGTGTTCATCCACGTATCAACCACCTCGCGCTCGTTTGTGATTAGATTCCCTTCCTCGCTCCTACTCAAATCTGGTTTCATTGTGTAGTCCTTATGAGATTGAAAGACATTATCGTAAAACTTGCGTATGTGGTTAGCTCAGAATGGTTCTAAATGTTTACGATCATCTGGCGCTTTTGCTCCTCAGAATCGTGGTCAACTGATTTCTTGCTTGTAAGTATTTGACCAAATTCTCCCTAGTGGCAACGCTCAGTTATCTAGCTTCCTAATGTTAAACCGAGGAGGACGGCTTTAACGTGTCTGGTCTACGGTCGACAGTCTTGAGGGTACTTGAACTACTACTAAGCGATGGTCAGAATCAATATCCGCACCTGCAACCGCACCAATATCGTGAGGTTCGAAAAGAACCGGCCTACTATGTGAACATTGTCAATATGATTCCATGTATCTTGGTCGGGTGATCTCCTCTGATTTTGTGAATATCTTTGCGTCGGTAAAAGGTGCTTCAGATCACCAGGCCTCGGGAAGCTGCGAAGTTTATACATCATTGGCCATTATCGTTCGTGTCGGTATGCTACCGACCTGGGCGTTCATATCTCCAATGACGATCTTGACGTTCCGTGGCAAGCTGCACTCGTACGTTGCCTCCAGTCACGCGCAGAGCGCTTCCTTCGCATCGTCGGGACTGCCTTCGTACGGACAGTGCTCGTTAATGACGCTGTAATTGAATAAAAGGCACTTTATCCTCAATAGACATATTCTCTCGTTGATTGCCTTCCAATCTATTACGCAATCCTGCATTCTACCCATCACTGCGAAGCCCCAGCTCCTTGGCGAATTCCCAGCTCGTTGACCGTTCCACCGCTTTGGCAGATCACATTTGCACAAGTATATTTTAGCTTACATACAATCCTAGCAGCCCAGTCTCGTCAATAACGACTCGCCAGCTAATAACCGTGCATCAAATGCGTTCTGATGCAAAATGTGCAACGAATATTCTCTCGTACTAAATACGAACCATAAGTAATAACAACATTTATGGTAGAAAGTAAGCCTACGAATGTTTTAAATGGTACGGAATTTTTTCTAACAGCAACGAATAATAGTTTTACGAATATTGTTTCTAAAAAATACAAAATTACGTGCTCAGTTTATGATGTCGATTTTACAGGGCTAAAGTTGTTCGAGCAGGTCCCGCACAGTAGTCCAAAAGTACGAAAAGTGGAGCTTTTTTCTTAGTGTCTCTTGTTTTCATTTTATCATTTATGGTCTTCAGCACTTTTGTTTGTATGAACATCCCCATTAATCTAAAACTGTCAAAAGTTAGTCATCGCTTACTATAATGAAAATAAAAAAATAACTTTTTTATGTTAGGAAATATAGACAAAGTTTCTTGAGCAAAGTAGTAAATATTGTAAAAAAAAGCAACTTTGTTGAAGACATAAAATTTCTATTTTTATCGAGTGCTGATCTATAGAGCACATTCTTTAAAACTTCTTTAAATATTGATTTTTCATACTTAGCTTTTGTTTGTTGCATTTTACAACAATACAATGTTTTAGGTAATTATCTAAGCTCTCAAAATACACGTTTTTGCAGAAGACCACAAACATCTTGGATCTTTATTTGCTAATTTAACGCATATTCAAGCATTAAATTTCCATAGCTTCACGAGCCCATGGGGTAAAATGGGGCCAGGCGGATTTATGAAATCAGCATTTCATCTTAAACCTTAAGTCGAGTATTATAAACTTGTATGGGTTCCGCTTGTCCCCTACCACCCAAATGAGAGTACGGCAAGCATAAGTTTTATGTGTTTCGCCTTCGCTAAAGGCTCGATACACGTCCATTTTTTTGTGTTAGTAGATAGACACATGGTTTCTTCGGCAAAGTTATGGAAAATATAAAGATAAACAACTTTGCTAAAGAAATGACATTTCTACTCCTATCGAATGCAGAGCTATAGAGCATTTTCCTTGAAAATTCTTTAAAAATTGGTTTTTAATACTTAGCTTATGTTGGTTGCATTTTACAGAAAGTTCTAGGCGATTATTGGAGGACTCAAAATACACGTTTTTACAGAAGATTGCAAATCTCTAGGACCTTTCTTTACGAAGTTATTGCTTTTGGCTCGTGAAGTCAAGAAAAAATAAAGCTAAAATAAGCTACATAGGGTACGAGAGGGTATTTTCAGCAGGTTTCTAAATTCAGCCAAATTGATTTTTCTTTCGCCAATAAAAATACTGTGCCGACATACAATTTTGATATGTTATAACTGTTTTCTCAAAACTGGAAGTAATCTACTATTTTTTATTCAAAGAACTTCAACACCACCTGTTCTTCCACTCGAACTAGGCCATAGGCCGAAAAAATAGATGCAATCGCTACTATTCACTTGTATATCGCGAAAAGCATAACTTTATTCTTCTTTAAGAGCCGATACGAAAGATTCTGATGAAAGTTCTTCTGATAGAGAGAAATGAACAAAATAATAAGGAGGGTTTACTACTCTTAAGAAGCTTTACGTTAATGCTACCATGTTATGCTGTCAATTCGAACTTGCATTTTGCATTTTGACGGCAGATAGAACTCTTCGCCATTATATGCGTTGAAGATAATATTCATAATATTCTTCACTCTCAGCCTTTGGTTGACCGGCAAAGTGAAATATTTTCGTTTCTACTAAATTCTATTATTTCTAGTAGCTGGAACCCTGGGTTTATTTGCAATAATTGGCATTGCTTCAGCCTAGCCTTCAGAAAGCACAATAAAAAAGCAATGATAACATACGAAGAAAAGACAACGAAGAACCGGCGTAATGACAAAGAATATGCGATGAAAAAATGATGAAAAGATAATAAAAATACGATCAAAAGTTGACGAATATACGGCGAAAGACGACAGCAATACATCGGATTTAACATGAAAATACGATGAAAAGGCGACGAAATGAGACTGAAACAGTACCAAAAGGATAATTAAACAACAAACAACACGCCAAAAGGATAATTAAAAAAGTCAAAAAGGCAACGAAAAAATGACAGATACGCTACATCAAGACGACGAAAGAACGATAACAACAAATAGAACGACGAAAAATGAAAGAAAAGTGATGAACAGGCGTTAAAGGCGTTAAAAAGATAACTAAGAACGAAGAAAATTTAATTTATTTCACCATCTTCGACTACGTCGTACAGATTGTTTACTTAATAACTAATTTAAGCCTCGGATTCTACTACTAAACACATTTCTAGACAGAGTAAAATCGAACACATTACAAACATCGTTGAAGGAACGCATGCAGACATTAAAACAATTATTCGCACCATAATTTGTTCTGTGGAATTAGATGGCCAATAACGGTGGATTCCGAAGCCGACGAGGAGGTACATTCCACGGTATCTGGTACAGGAGTTCCGGGCAATCCACATTGCCTGTTATTATGTCGAATAAAAATAGACGCTGCTGTTTGACGCGCCGGACTGCGAGTGTATCCAGGCTAATCAGTTGACAACGGTCTATGTAACTGGGAAAATTGACTGGATCATTCCACGGTAGCTGACGCAAGGCGAATCGCAAAAATTTTTTCTGAATTCGCTCAATCGCAAGGATCTGTGTTACGTGTGCAGGAGCCCAAGCCGGGGAAGCATACTCCAAAATGCTGCGTACGAGAGAGCAATATAGCGTCTTGAGGCAATAAACGTCAGTGAATCCAGACGCATGGCGTCGCATAAAACCAAGCACGGTGTATGCTTTAGCAGTGACTCTACTTATATGCTCGTCGAACCTCAATTTAGAGTCAATAGTAACGCCTAGGTCGAGAATAGAGTTAACACGTTCCAGACAATCCGGTCCCATGCTGTATTGATGAAGAAAAACCCGAATTAATCCACCTAGCGGCGTGACCTAGCCTTTCTACTGCCACAATAATCATTATTTAATTTCTAAGGAACTTAATTGTAGATGTATAGATGTTATATTAGACTATATTTTTAAATATTTAAATATATTTAAATTTTAAAAATCCTTATTTGCCAGTAAAATTCACAACGTATTGTGTAGAATAATTATATTTTCTTTCCTTGGGTGCGTAAATACATGTAAGCGTCATTTATGTTACTTGATGAACACCTTATAATATTTATAGAAAAATAATGTAAACACAAAAGATAATTTTTACAGACATGAATGAATATGTATAGAAAATTGGAAATTAACCCTCTAACGGGTCTACAGACGGCCTTAACTTTCGGGCTTCAGAGCCACATACGAAACTTGTTTTGAATTGACAATATGAAGTATTTGTTCATAGCAGATTTTTTGATATTTTGATATTAATACCATGCATTCAAAAGTTAGCATCTTTGAAAAACAAGAGTTCAGAAAAATTATTATTATATTTCACTTATGAAGAAAAAGGATATCTACAACAAAATGATTGATCTCAAAATTTTACTATTAGTTTGCTTGGCTTCAATTTTGCAATATATCTGAATTAGGAAAAAATTACTGAATAGAGCATTAGATATTAAAACGAGAAATGGAACTATTTCTTAGCTAGCGCTCCTTCAGATAATTATTTTTGCATGAAAATCAAAACTTAAGCTTCTTTTGAATGTACTTTCATGAAAAGATAGTCATTAGCTTGATCGCTTCGTTTTTACAATGTTAGAGGGTTAGGAAAACAAGACGAGGTCGAAAAATAGTGCCAAAGCTGCGCCATAAACATGCTTGAGAATGGGAAATACGATCGATATGATTCCCAGTGCTTGTTTTTTTTTTATTTATTTATTAAAACATGATACATGACATAAGACATCTGTCCTTTAAAATATCACTAACGAAAACAAATCTTACAAAATTTCTACCGTGCAACGTTTACTTCCTATTTTTCATATAATTCTAAGCTCTAGTATCTATTGATTGAAAAGAGCATCTATTGATGTGCAGAATTTGTTTGGAATTTGTACAAATTTATTTGGAAAAATCAACTAACTTGTATTTTTGATTCAATACACCACTATACCTACATGCTTAAATAAACTGCTTTTCTTCGCTTTTTGCTTTTCTTGTACAATTGTGAGTAACAGCAAGTGAAGAAAATAACAATTGAAATCTGAAATCAAAGAAAAGAAAAAACTTTTCGATTGAATCCCACTATTTAATATTTATTTGCAACAGATACGTAGTTCGCCTACGACGTGCAGACTTCATCAGTGTCTTATTTCAAAGCGTATACGTATCTGTCGCGAATAAATATTAAATAGTGGAATTTAGCCGGTAAAAGTTTTTTCTTTTCTTTAATTTCAGAGTTCGTATTCCACTAAGAGGCTTCAAAAACTTCAGACAATTGACATGTTTCTCACTTTTCTTGAATTTCATTGCAAATTTTAAAATTGCAAATTGTCATCACATACACACATACATACATACATACATACATACATACATACATACATACATACATACATACATACATACATACATACATACATACATACATACATACATACACACATACATCACACACATCTCATACATTGAATACAATCAACATTTGATTGATATGTTTTGATTTCACACGTTTTAACGGTTTAATATACGGTGCTTAAGTGTTAAAGTTTGAATAACTTTTGAATGAAGCGTCCGATTTTAAATAACTCGGTTTCGTTTGATAGATCTCAGCAGTAATTTTCAAATAATCATAAAATGTGTGATGTTTTTCATTAAATTAATGCTTATATATTACATAAATATGTTTTAAATACTATTTTTTCACATTTCTTTATGTAACTTTCAAACTACAAGTCCAATCGTCATGAAATTTGGAAGTTGAGGGTTTGCAAGGCTCCTCTTTCATATGCAATCAATTTTGTTCAAATCGGTTAAGAGACCTATGAGATAATGAAGTCCCATATTTTTCGTATTTTTATACATAACTTTTGAACTAAAAGTCCGATCAGTATGAAATTCAATAGCGACCAATGGGACACCTAGACCTTTCATTTGACACTAAGAACATTAAAATCGGTCCAGCCATCTCCGAGAAAAGTGAGTGAGATTAAAAGCGTCACATACACACACACACACATACACACACACACACACACACACACACACACACACACACACACACACACACACACACACACACACACACACACACATACATACACACACACAGAAAATGCTCAGTTTTCGAAACTGAGTCGAATGGTATATAACATTCGGCCCGCAGGACCTTCTTTCCATTTCCGGTTTTCCAAGTGATTTCTATACCTTTATACTATATATTTATATAGTAGAAAGGCAAAACGGTGTTACGGCGACTGTATGATATTACTTTACACTTATTGCTGTTAACACGCATGCCGTTGTCACTGCACCAGACTAGCAGACGATTAATATCCTCCTGTAATGCGACACAATCGGCAGGGGCACCAATCACCCGAAAGATTTTTAGATCGTCGGCAAACGATAATTTCGATGATGACAGCAGCTCGACCAGGTCATTAATATAAATTATAAAGATGAGCGGGCCAAGCACACTGCCTTGAGGGACACCAGACGATATGTCAAATGTTCTGGAGCGCACCGAGTTTACTGTAACGAATGCTTTGCGATTGGATAAGTATGAGTAAAGCCATTCAGTAAACCATGAGGGAAATCCGATGTAGTTCAGTTTTTCAATAATGAGATTGTGTGGTACAGTATCAAAAGCTTTCGCAAAATCAAAATAGATAGTATCCACTTGCCGCTTAGCTTCTAGCTCACGTGATATCGCCGTGACGTAGCACATAAGATTTGATGTTGTCGAACGATGCTTCATAAATCCATGCTGGCTGTTAGAGATGATCGGTGCAACTGATCTGTATATAGTTGTATGGAGTAGTTTTTCGAATACCTTGCTGAGGCTGCAAAGTATGGATATGCCACGGTAATTGGTGACCGATTTGTAACTTCCGGACTTATGGATCGGCACGATGGACGCCATTTTCCATGCAATTGGGAACGATCCACTACTGATTGAGCGGTTAAAAACAGCGGTAATCGGCGATGCAAGCGAAACGGCGCAGTTTTTTAAAAATACTGGTGGCAGACTGTCTGTTCCGGGTCCTTTCGTTGAATCGAGATCTTCAAGAGCTTTCCGAACCTCGTCTATAGAAAACTGCACTAGTGGTAGATTAATATCACGGAACGGTATATGCTCGAAGCAGTTGTGTCGCTGAACGGGTGATGCTTTACCAAATACGCCCTCGAAAAACGTAGCGAAAAGATTAGCTGATTCTGAGCTCGAGTGAGAAGATGTTCCTTCGAAGTTGACCGACGGAGGAATATTGTTGCCAGTTTTGCGTTTCTTAACAAAATTCCAGAAACAGGAGGGGTCCTGTTTAACAGCAGTTTGAATCCTTTGCAAATAGTTGTCATATGTTGCGGTAAGGACAGCTTTATACTCATCCTCACGCTCCCGAAGTTTAGCTCTATCAGACTCGCTTTTAGTAAAGAAAGATTGGTTGCGCATTTTACGGAGGTTGTTACGAAGGTTTCGGAGCTGAGGGGTCCACCACGGTTGCTTGAAGTTGGAGACCAACGCTTGTCTTTTTTTGGGCACATGTCTAGTGATAACACCTAAAAGTGAAACATAGACAGCAAGTAGCATCTGGTCAACTGAGTCAGTGTTAAAAAATTGATTGTCCCACTCCATGTCCGCAAAAATAGAGTTCAACAGATCATAGTCACATGCAGAGTAGTCAAATCTGATCTGATCAACTTGGTCGTCAGGTATTGTCGCGTCCATCTCGTCAAGTAATAAAATGAATGGTTCGTGATGATAGTCGACAGGCAACAGTGGAGAGGGCGGTGCTACTATATCAAGATATTCTGGGGTATTGGTAAATACCAGGTCCAAGAGCCTACCATTCGTGTTGACAATATGATTAATTTGTCTCAAGCCATTGGAAAACATTGCGTCTGTAAAGTGTAACTCAATTTCAGCTGAGGCACTCGAAGGAATATACCCATTAATATCATCGTCAGCCTTCCACCTTAAGTCAGGTAAATTGAAATCGCCTATTGACAAGATTATGTCCGATTCTGAAAGACAATCCAAGATACACTGTGTTGCTCTTACGTGAGCTGAGTATAGCTCGGTACTCGAATTGGGCGGAAGATATACAGCAACTATGTAGAGTAAACGATGCTGCAACTTAATACGGACTGCAATTTGTTCGAGCTCGTCACAGTTAGGAAGAGTTATGAAGTCACAATCCAGAGAGCTATTGACAGCAATCAGCACTCCACCACCTCGTGAGTGATTGCTGGTCAGTTCATTACGGTCGCAACGGAATATAGCATAGTCAGGCGAAATTTCATGGCTGCCGATATCAGTCCGCAGCCACGTCTCCGTGAAGACAATTATGTCATACTCACAACTTGATAACATTAAGACGACGAAAATACACCAAAATAGTAATAAAAAAATAAGACAACAAAAGACGGCCAAATTCGCGGAAAAAGCGATAAAAATTTCAAAAGCAGGCGTCAAAAAACAAGGAATAGTCTATAATACAGACGGCAAAAAGACCATGAAAAGATAATATAACCACGAAGAAAAAAACAGAGAAATGACAAAAGGCGTCGAAAAGACAGCGATATAATGGCCAAAGAACAACGAAAAGGCAGTAAATAGACGACGAAAACGCGATGAAATGATGACGAAAAAGATAAAAAAGGAAGGCGAAAATACGATGAAAAGTTGTTGAAAAGAAACAGCAACAAGAAGAAACAATGACAAAAAGGCGTTATAAAGGCGTCAAAATGCGAAAAAACATGCTAAAAAGCCGAAGAAAAGATGGCGAATATACGACGAAAGAACAACACAGCGGCAGTAAAAAGACAACTTACAATGAACAAGGCGACGAAAATATAGCAAAAAAGTGACGAAAGCTAAAAAAATGGTGAATCGAAGACAGAAGACGACGAAAAATGAAAAAAAGACGACAAAATGACGATGTAAAGACGCCCAAACAGCAACAAAAAAGAAAACAAAAACGGCTGAAGTCATCAAAAACATAAATAAAAGACAAACAGATGACGAAAACACGACAAAAACTCAACAAGAAACGACAATAAGACGATGCATACGAAGAAAGGGGGGCTCTGTAGCCGCAAGGTTACCGAGTCTGCTTTGACAAGCGAATCTTAGTACAATCAGGCCATTCGATGTCAAAGTGACTTTAGCATGGATTTATTCTCAGGCCCCTCATCACCCTTCCTTCATGCTGAGTTCTACATTATCCCGAAGACGCTTCTTATGGTTAGTATACTGGTATGAGGACCTATTGAGGTAATGGTTTTTGAACCTCATGAGGACTCACCAGTTCTGACTATAACGAGGCGAAACAGGTTTGGTATAGTAGGACATGCATCGAAGCAAGGGTAAAACCCTCACACATAAGCACGCATAAAAAATATAAGCTTATCATTTGCTCAATAACGATAAAGCACAGAAATGCAGTGCAGAATACAACATACACCCGGGCAACATTACAATAGATCAAAGTGATAAGCCCATTCAAAAAAAATACGAAGAAAAGACAACAAAAAGATGGCAAAAAATCGACGAAAGAAGGACAAAAAGACAACAAATGGGCGACTAAAAGACGACGAAAAAACAAAAAAAAAAACATGACAAAAAGGTGATGACAAATATGCGAAAAGCCCATTGAAAAAAGACGGCAGACTACTAAAATAAGATGAAATACTGCCGAAAAAACACCCAAGAATGCAATCAAACAAAAACGCCATAAAACATAATAAAATGTGACAATAAATCGCTGCAAAGAGACGAAGAAACGATGTAAAGTTGGCGAAAATACGATAATAAGACGCCAAAACAACAACAAAAAGAACAATAAATGCATCAAAAAGTGACCAATACGACATAGAGACGACAAAAGGACGACGAATATGAAAAAAAGAGAACAAAATGGTGACAAAAACAGGTAGAAAGGTGTTTAACAGTGTCAAAAACGACGAACAGACGACGGAAATACATGAAAATACGGTGAACCCATGTTGGAGCGGAGTTTTTAGCAATCCCCTGCGCACGCAACCGGTCTATCAACTAACAGTATCTATATAAACAAACGAGAAGAAATTTTTTCAAATTTTTTCACTTCCAACGAATAAGTAGAGCAATAAAGACGCTATTTTGTACTCGGTCGGTTTTTATTCGTATTTCTCGGTTTCGATTCAATCCTCCGGTGATATTCCGTTTTCTGACGTCAGTGATTAGTCCAGGTTCTAATAACCTCTCGTTTTCCGGCTCGTCCACCTCAACATTCTGGTCCTTCACGCTCGGATTATGGATACAGCAACTACGGAAAATCTCGCTTCGAAGCGAAAGGTTATTTATGCGAAAGTGAAATGGGAGTTATCTGTCGCAGAGAACATCCGCTGCCGGAAGCCGTCCGCTGCAGAAGTATTGGAAAGGCGAAGTAAACTCACGGAACTTGCTAATCATTTCGACGCTATTCAAACTGCGATTGAAGAGGAAACGGCCCACTTGGAGGATGTTGCATCAGTTTTCAATCATCGGCTCCTGTTCGATGAGGTGTACTTCCAGGTTAAAAATATTTATACCCAGTATCTAGAAGAGAAGCAGGAAAATTCTTCGGTTCGGAGTTCCAATTCAGAGGGAACAAGTGATTTACGTGACGCAATCAAAGCTCTATTGGAGACGCAGCAGGCAGTTCTCGCACGGCAACCAGCTTTGGAAATTCAATCGGTGAAACACGAGCCACATATCAATGTGAAGCTACCGCAGCTGAACATTCCGGTATTTAACGGCGAAAGGAAAAACTGGCGTTCATTCAAGGACTTGTTCGAAGGCACGATTCATAATCGCACTGATCTGAAAGAGTCAGTTAAAATGCAGTATCTTTTCTCATACATTGACGGAGAGGCTAAAAGGATGGTGAATTCATTTCCGATTAGTGATGCCAATTATCATGAAGCTTGGGAGACATTAATTGCGCATTACGACAAAAACAAATATACGGTGTTTGCACTCATACGGGAATTTCTGGAGCAACCTTCAGCAAGCAACACGAATGGATTGAAAAAACTAGTGAATGTTTCTGATGACGTCATTCGTCAGCTCAAGGCGTTGGGCAATGAATACGAAACGCGTGATCCGTGGCTCATTCACCTGCTGCTGGATAAGGTGGATAAAGACACACGTTCGCTTTGGGCACAGAAAATAATCGACATCGAAAACCCTTCGTTTATGGATTTTTTGGACTTTCTGCAGAAGCGCTGTGATGCATTGGAAACCTGTTCGGCTTTTGTGAAAAAAACGTCGTTTGACATCGTGAAGAAGGAGAACCCTAGACCCAGTGGCAACGAAAGGAAACTTCAAGCTTTTCATACTGCTGCTGCTGCTGCTACTCCGATATCTTGTGCAAAGTGTTCCAGCGATCACCCAGTGTACCAGTGTGAGTCTTTTAAGGCAATGGACGTACCAGCACGTCGACAGCTCGCACTTTCTTCAAGGCTATGTTACAACTGTTTGCGCCCGTCACACACGGCGAAACATTGTACATCGAAATCAGTTTGTCATATCGCACAGTGTAAGCAACGGCACCATACCTTGCTGTGCCGAAGAGACGTCAAGCGACTGGAGCAGCAGAATGATGCTGTTATCGAACCAGAGGAGCAGAATACTGAGGAGTCTTCAATTTCGGCTAATGCGGCACAGGCAGTAATTAGCAGTTCGGAACCGTCCACATTTTCATTGTTGCCGACGGTGGTAGCCAATATCAAGGGAGTGGATGGCAAATCAAACGAAGTGAGAATTTTGATTGATTCGGGATCTCAGGCATCTCTTATCACCGAGGCGTGTGTCAAACGTCTTGGACTGCAGCGGATCAACGCTAAGGTGGAAGTTACTGGTGTTAAGGGAGAAGTAGTCGGTACTACAGCCGGCAAGGTATCGTTGATAGTTTCATCGCGATTCGACGATAGTGATACAATTACAACACAAGCATACGTATTAGGAAAGCTGACGGCAACCCTGCCGTGCCAGCAATTCAGCGCATCGGATATGCCATACTTGAAAGGTTTGCAACTTGCTGATCCGCGATTCAACAAGTCGAGCACAGTGGATGTCATTTTGGGTGCAGATGTCTTCCTGTCCATACTTCGATCGGGGCAGGTCAAGAATCTTAACGGTATTCCTGTAGCACAACGTTCCATATTCGGATGGATGGTCGCAGGAAGAATCTCTAAGCAGGAATGTTTACACACCAATCATTCAGTGATAAACGTACATCAGGAATTTGATATCGATCGCACTCTACGGATGTTTTGGGAAGACCAAGAGCTACGCAACAGCCAGCCTTTGACGGAGGAAGAGAAACGGGTAATCAACCATTTCGAATCAACATTCACACGTACGGAAGAAGGACGCTTTATCGTTAAACTACCACTGGACGATTCAAAGCAGAAGCTCGGTGAATCTTTGACCGCTGCTGTCAAGCGCCTCAGAGCAATGGAGCGCAGGTTTCAGAACGATGAAAATTTCATGGTTAGGTACACAACGTTCATGCAAGAGTACATACGGCTGGGACATATGCAGGTAATCCCAGATTCGGAGATAGCAGTCGACCAGTCAAGGTCCTGTTATTTGCCTCACCACGGGGTCATAAAGGAAGACAGTCTTACGACCAAATTGCGAGTCGTATTCGACGGATCTTGTGTTACATCTTCCGGAGTATCACTCAACGATTTGCTGCTGAGTGCGCCCAATATCAATGCGGATTTGTTTGATGCTCTATTGCGATTCAGATCGTACCCGATTGTATTTACGGCGGACGTCGAGAAGATGTACCGTCAGGTATTGGTGCATCCTGACGATACGGACTATCAACGCATTGTATGGCGTGATTCCCCGGACATGCCGATACAACATTTTCGTTTGCTGACTGTAACATACGGTCTGAAGAATTCCGGATTTTTGGCTATGGCAGCATTGAAAAAGGCAGCTGAAGTACACGAGAAGCAGTACCCAGAGGCAGTTGAGCGGATCAAAAAGCACACCTACGTTGATGATCTGACTTCTGGAGCTGACTCTGCGCAAGAGGCGATGGTGTTAATCAAGCAGATTAACGAGATACTACATAATGCAGGCTTTATTCTACGCAAATGGAGCTCGAATTCAGCAACGGTTCTCGACTCACTTAGTGACGTAAATG
Source organism: Sabethes cyaneus (assembly GCF_943734655.1). Taxonomy (NCBI): domain Eukaryota; kingdom Metazoa; phylum Arthropoda; class Insecta; order Diptera; family Culicidae; genus Sabethes; species Sabethes cyaneus. The sequence continues at coordinate 45,766,832 of NC_071354.1, forward strand.
TTAACGCTAAACCGATCAATTTGCCAGACGAACAGAATTCGGTGAAAGCGCTTGGTATACATTGGTTGCCCGAGGAAGACGTTTTCACTTTCAAGGTGAACTTTCGAGTAGATGGTCCTAATACAAAGCATCAACTGCTGTCGGACACAGCGCGACTGTTCGACCCGTTCGGATGGTTCGCACCAGTCATCATTCGTGCAAAAATTCTTTATCAACATTGTTGGGTATACGATTTGAATTGGCACGATCCGTTGCCCCCGTGTATCGAGGATGCGTGGGTAGAAATGAAGCAAAACTTGTGGCAACTTGAACAGGTGAAAATTCCAAGATGGATGGCAAACTTTCACGGTCGTATTGAACTGCATGGCTTCTCAGACACCTCTGAGGAAGCTTACGCTGCAGTTGTGTACATGCGATCAATCGACGAAGATGGTCGTATTCACGTCAGCTTAATTGCAGCTAAAACAAAGGTAGCGCCGGTGAAACAGGTAACTATACCTCGGCTTGAACTCAACGCAGCGGAACTTTTGGCGAAGCTGATGAAGCAGGTAGCGGAACCGCTCGAACGCTTCCAGGTTCAGCAGTATGCCTGGACAGATTCGACGATAGTCCTGCAATGGCTTAGTAACCATCCCCGTAAATGGAACACGTATGTAGGGAACAGAGCATCGACTATTCTGGATATTTTACCGCGACGACACTGGGGCCATGTTTCAACACACGAAAATCCTGCAGATTGTGCGTCGCGAGGAATAAACCCTTCGGAGTTGGTCGATCATCCGCTTTGGTGGTCTGGACCGCATTGGCTAGCAGCGGATTCTTCGTCGTGGAAGCACAATGTTCCATCGGAAGATTTCGACGACGGCACACTTGAGGTACGTAAACGGTTTCAAACACTCAATACGATGATTAAGCTTCCAGGCACCAGCTACGAGATTGAAAGGCAGATTCTCGAACGCAAGTCTACTTTACATGCCGCGTGTCGGCAACTAGCATATGTTAATCGTTTCATAACCAATATGAAGGCACAGCGAAGTAAGCAATCCAAACTTTCCGGCACGATCACACTAACCGAACTACATGAAGCTAGACTACAATACGCAAGGCTAGCGCAACATGACGTTTACGCAAGAGAGATGGATAGCTTGAAGGGTGGTAGCGAGGTGTTTTGTAAATCGAAGATCAGCGACATGTATCCATTTCTGGACAGTGACGGAACCATGCGAGTTGGCGGTCGGTTGCAACATTCGGCTCGTCCATTTCGCATTATGCATCCCGTAATTCTACCTAAGGAACACCGCGTCACACGACTGTTAATAGAGGAACTACACGTTCAGAACTGTCATGCCGGCCCATCGCTATTGACTGCAACTATAAACCAATACTACTATGTGAAGGGTTGCCAAGACGTGGTTAAGCAAGTGATACGCAACTGTGTGAAATGTTGCCGCTTGAAAGCGAAGACTGCTCAGCAGTTAATGGGAAGTCTTCCAGCGGCACGTGTTACAGCATATCGTCCGTTCGCACACGTCGGAGTGGACTACGCCGGTCCCATTCTGATACGCTGCAGTAACACTCGAGGAGAGCGATCGATGAAGGGTTATATCGTGGTCTTCGTCTGCTTATTGACTAAGGCGGTGCACCTAGAAGCAGCAGGGGACCTTACGACAGCTACGTTCTTGGGAGCGTTGAAACGGATGATTGCACGACGCGGATATTGCAACGAGATCTGGTCTGATAACGGTACCAACCTGGTTGGAGCTGATCGACAACTCAGAGAAACTTACACAGCCTTGATGTCACACGGTAAGGATGCTGAGCGCTTTCTCAGTAGCCTCGGTATACAATGGAGATTCATTTCGCCGTCCAGTCCTCACCAGGGCGGTATTTGGGAAGCGGCGGTGAAAAGCGCCAAGGGCTTACTTCGACCAATCGTTGGAAATGAGAAGCTGACCTTCGAGGAGCTGACCACTGTGCTCTGTCAGATCGAGGCTTGCTTGAATTCCAGGCCTCTCTGTCCGATGTCATCATCGCCCGATAACTGCGAAGCCCTCACTCCGGGGCACTTCCTCGTAGGACAACCGTTAAACCTGTTACCCGAACCAGACGTCTCGCGAGTGCAAATGAATCGACTCGATCATTGGGAGAAGGTCCAACGATACACAATCGAGTTTTGGAACAGATGGCGTAACGAGTACCTGGCAACGCTGCAGTCCAGGGGCAAATGGCGAACCAGACAGGAGAACATCAAACCGGGTCAGCTCGTCCTGGTGAAAAGCGACAACGTGCCGCCTTCGGCTTGGGAGTTGGCCAGGGTGTCAGCAGTGCATCCGGATCAACAGGGGTTAGTCCGTATCGTTACGCTGCGTCGAGGCAAGACAGAATACCAACGCCCGGTTCAGAAGTTGTGTCCACTTCCGGATTGAGGTGCTACCTCAAGGCGGGGAGGATGTTGGAGCGGAGTTTTTAGCAATCCCCTGCGCACGCAACCGGTCTATCAACTAACAGTATCTATATAAACAAACGAGAAGAAATTTTTTCAAATTTTTTCACTTCCAACGAATAAGTAGAGCAATAAAGACGCTATTTTGTACTCGGTCGGTTTTTATTCGTATTTCTCGGTTTCGATTCAATCCTCCGGTGATATTCCGTTTTCTGACGTCAGTGATTAGTCCAGGTTCTAATAACCTCTCGTTTTCCGGCTCGTCCACCTCAACAACCCAAAAAGGCGACAAAAGCTGACGAAAAAGTCATGACAAGTAGGCGAAAAGCCGATAAAAATAAAAGACAAGACGTAACGAAAAGACGCCGAAAAAAAGGCGAACAAGTGACAAGAAATGTCAAGAACGATAGTAAAAGAAGACTAAAAATAGATGCAGATAAGGCAATGAAGAGACAACAGAACGACAGCGACAAGAAATGCCAAAACAGACAACAAGGGAGTGCAAATAGACGCTATCAGAAAAACAAACGAAAATGCTACAAAGCAATGAAAAGCAACAACAAATCACTGGAAAGAGACAAAAAGACGATGTAAAGATGCCAAAAAGGCAGATGAAAAAAATAACGAACAACAGAGCCACTACCAAACGAACAACCACACGAAGAACAATGAAATATTTTTGTTGTTGTTGGTATTTATTTACTATAACATAAAACTTCAAATGGTTGAAGGGTTGCGTTTCTCTTGCATTTAGAACGAATTACAAGTTGCTGGGAGCAACAGGAGCGCAGCTGACAAAGGGTGTAGACCAAATCAAATGAAGAAGAAGGGTTTGGTTTCTTGCATTATGAGAATTTGCGTTACAATGAGATGTACAAGTAATTGGAAGACAAAGGTGCTAGTAGTCAGTCAGTTGGTAGTAAAATAAATTCATCTGTTGTCAAAACGTCTGTTTAATTTATACCTACATTACGAACAAAAAATCGAATTATAATTAACAACCAAAATTTCACTTTGAGCATTTTCAACGTAGAATTAGTAAAACTAATATTTTGTGTGTTTGCCATGAAAATTTAGTAAAACAACGGTTTATTTTGTTTGCACAATATTGACAAGTAATTTCAACCATGTCGATCATGAAAACGTAGATGAATCACATACGCCTGCAATACCGGCAACCGGAATCACGGTACAACGTTACAAGCTTCGTCGAGCTTTTCAGCTCAACAGGCACAGGAAAATAAAACAGGTTAAGTAACACGATTGGATAACTTGCTTAACTCATGTATAGCGAGCCTCGGTTCGAGCAAAAGCTTAGCTGCTAAGTTCGAGCACCATTCGCGCAAGTTCATGCTGACGGTGCAAGATGCGTTAGCTGCTAGGTGGTATTTGTTCCCGATCGATTTGGTTTAATGTTTTATGTTCCCGAATAAATATAAACCTATGATTTTTACTCATTTGATAATGTTATTGACAAGGTAAAAGTTGAACCGAAGGACTTTTTATTCAAGTGATTGAAAGGTAAACTTTCATCGTTTTGCTTTTCTATAATCTATTGAAGCGGTGGAATAAATGGAAACATAAGCTAATAACACATATTTTTCGAAACTTTAAAAATTATCTTGAAATTCCTCCTTTGCGAATCTGACCGTAAAAGAAACCACGTTGCTGTTTCCTTTCAACCATATCAAACCAAAGTCTGTCAACATCATGTTCAGCACTTATGGATCGAGCACGTTCTCCTCATAAAAAAAGACAGTTTTGTTCCTTATGCCAACATGATGTTATTAAGATACTTCAAAGGTTGTAATTGAACTCATACTGTAGTCTACGGCACATTATATCAGTTATGATTTTCCTCCAGAGCTAAGAAAAATTGGAGAAAGGTTTGCAGCAATTTGTTCACCCAGTTCAGTAAAAGATAGTTAAATAGAAATACATAGTAGAAATACTATAGCAATTTTTTCGAAAGTTTAAAATTACATGTATCGTAAATGTATTTAAATGCTCAGTATTACATTGTAAGTTTAGCAAATAAACTCTTACAATATTGACAGTTACTTTTTATAGAAATCCGTAGAATCGAAGCTATCAAAACACGCATTTATCCTGGAATATGCAGCTGCATTAATTGTAATAAATGTTGACGGAACATTAAAAATAGATTGTACCCGACATATCGTAGGATTCGCAGCATTTCAAACGAGATTTATTTTGTCCTTATAAGACCTTCATTATTTTTGATAAAAATATAACCATACTTGCAACCGTAAAAGGCATTTCAATCATCTTATCAAGTATATTATTGTTACATATCCTGATTGCATTCGAACAAATGCCGGCTACCATGCGTCGAACAACATTTCTTTTCCTTGTTTCAGCCATTACATCAGACTGTCCGTAATTCAGGACAACCAACCCAAAGCCGCCCCAGCTATCGTTGCATATTATGCAACGGAAGTGCATTCAACGAAGCCAATGCCATAGTTATAGTAGTCCGGCCCAGGAGAAACAAATCACCTCGAACACCGCATGATTTTTTGTTCGAATCGAACCCGGATCTCGGCGCAGTCAGTTGCAGCTAAACTTATGCTTGACTAGCTTGGTAGCTGAAGTTGCATATACACTAAAAGGGTACTGCAGCCTGTTTTTGAACCACCAACAGCAATAAAAATTTCATTATGCTCATAACTGTACCATATTTAGCCACCATTATGGTTCGTGGAAAAAAGATAAAGCAAATTTCAATCAACTTGATCAAATCCTGTTCCAATGTACTTTGCTAGTCAAATCCTGTCCGGACCAGGACTGACATACTGCAGCCGGTGAACCGAAGGTAAGCAGGTAAGGTGTAACGACTATTATGCAATCGTAAAGCCGAAACGACGCGCGTTGCGATGACAGCTCAGCGGATTTGGTATTTTGCTTTTAACCATCCATCCACATGGGGCATCGCCGATTCGGGTTTTGTAACTCGAATCGCGCGCGCCTCCAATCGATCGGTGTTTTAATATTTATTTACACCTTCGGGGCAAAACGCCGATGGCATAACTTTCGCGAGCACAACATTCACCCGCCGCGCCGCCGCGAGGACAACGCTGCTGCCGCAGGTGATGACGCGTTCGCGACGAACCCAATCGGCGCGACATCCGCGACGTCATGCCCGTGGCTCTAGATTGCTCCAGCGGGTGGTATTTGTTATGGTGTCAAATCGTTGGGTAAAATTCTTCTACTGAAAACCGTGGAGTATTAACTGGTTCGTTTATACTAGTAAACCTCTTCAATTATTCTGAAAAATTCATAAATAAATGGGAGTAGTCTATTAGTATGATATATAACAACATATTCATAACAAATGGAGAAGACCTTGAATGGATCCTGGTGTTTTCGAAAGCAAAGTTAAACATATCAGACTGAAAAGAACTTGTGTAAGACACTGCCGGATTCTGTATTCAGTCCTCAGTCCACGCCTGAAATTTTCTGACTCAGCAGATCCGGGGAGACCGCACTCGGTTGTAGAGTACAGGTTTTCTGCCTGTACAAACAAAGTCAAAGACTTGTGACTGATTTTGTAATTTTTATTTACCTTAACTTTTGATTTTCTCACGAAATTTTGATCATTTTTTGCACTCTATTAGTAGTCCTGTCATGTTGCTGCCTTTTTAACAGTTACGCCGTTTCGCTTTGAAACGAATGTCCGATCGAGTCTGCTGAAATCTATAGTTCCTGGAAAGCATTTAATTTCGTAGAACATTTTGACCTCTAGTAGGTGTTCATCGTAGCTGAAGATACTTCGAACGGAGTAAACCTCATTCATCGTTTATCTTCGAGTGAAGTTTTAAAATGCTATAACAGCATAAGTTTCATTTGCCCACGCCAGCTAAACTTTGCTATGGGGCAAACCAAGAAGGAGGAACTTGCGTTGGAGTTGTTCGATATCCACGATGTAGGTACCTATATAACACCCATCATTTAACCCTTCAAACGAATCGATTCTGCTTCTTTCTCCACGAGTCTCATAAAGAAATATCCACCTACCAATTCATTCGGAGAACCATTTTCAAAGCTGCTAACGTATAATTTCGTCTTCGAATAGCGTGACGAATAGGAAACTCCAAAACGCCGGTATCCTTTCCCAAACTCATTTGCAAACAAAGCCATTGCGATAAATATTAGGTTATTGCGGCATTCGCCGTCTACGAGAAGTTATGTGCGAAGTTTTCGCTTTGTCATCTATTTGTGTTCCGGTGACACAATACAATCTAAAAAGGTACATCACTCTGAAAATCAGTTTAAATGATAATAATTTATTTCTGATCACCAGAAATTAAACTTTTAGAAGGTTTCTTTCTTAACTTTGCAGATCGAGTGATATTCACTGCCAATATGATACCGACCGTAAGCAATTTTTTTTTCTTATTATTGTGAATATTGATGTTAGCTTTGTAAAAATAAAATTATCACATATTTTAATTCAGCCAAATACTTACTTTACTTTATTGGCGACGGTCCGTCATCGATCCTGCGCCGAACGAATTATGGTCTTCCAGTTTTGTCGGTCCTGGGCTGCTGTTCTCCAATCTCCTCGAACACTAGTCGTCCTCGACAGTGCACATCGACCGGGTGCGAAGTGAGCTCCGAAGTCTATGGCCTCTCGCTGGTTTCCTGCTGAAAATAGTTTGGCTACTCTTTTGCCGGACATTCTGGCCACGTGCCCAGCCCACCGCAGCCTGCCATATTGTACTACCTTCTCTATACCAGCATATTTGTGTACCTACGTGATAAAGCGCGTAGTTCATGCGTCTGTGCCACACTCTGTTTTACATTTTACCACCAAGTACTGATCGCAGATTTTTTTGATTTATGTCCGTACAGGGCCACCGTGAAGATTAGTGTTCTTTACACAGCCAGTTTTGTGCGAATTCGCAAACTACGAAACTTCAGCTGGCTACGTAATCTATTGGAAGCACGATTCGTGGCAGCATTCCGTCATTGAAATTCATCCAAGAAGCATGAGATTTCGTGATGATAGTCCCGTTTCTTTCCACGTTTGCTCTTCGAATTGTACCTTCCAAGGCCATGTTAAATAGCAGGTTAGAGAGTGCATCCCTTCATCCAACGTCACGAAAGCGACTGAGGTCTTACCCGCAATTCTGATGCATGAATTTGACTCATCCAGTGTCTCACGAAACAGCGTAATTAATTTCGTCGGAGAACTTGTCCTAACCTTCTAGCATTATCTGCTACAGCCCACAGCTCATTTTGTTTGACTGAATCGTACGCCGCGTTAAAGTCCACATACAGATGATAAACTTTTACAATGCTGAAGGGTGCCGTCCAACCACTCTTCCGGCATTTGTTCTTTCTCCCAGATTCTGACAATAATCCAGTGGATTGCTTCGTACAGCCTGGCCATCGCTTACAACTCATATCCTGTTTTTGCTGATTACCGTGTTTACCTCTCCATTCAACTCCGTATACCCACACGTAGGCCCGGGACGACTGTTGTTTGCTGTCGGGAATAACTTGACTGCAATGGGGAGGTCGGGAGCTACCATAATACTGAAACGGTTTGAAAGTTTCGTTCCGCACAACGGCACACAGGGCCGGGACGACTGATGTGCATTAGCAGAAAAGTTCGACTGTGGTACGGGCCAACAGAAGCCTCTATGATGCTAGAAACGTTGCGTCTCAGCATCCGGATGGCCGACAGAGGTGTTGTAGTGGTGCTTGGAGAGTCAGAAACAGTTACATGCCCGAAGATCCTGGAGCAACAACTGGATCCGATGTCGTCGCAGGAGTTAGTAATCCTTAGATCCTTAGAGTGATAGGCGATGAAAGGGGGTTTGATGGGACCCAGTAGTTTTTTGAGACGGCACGCTAAAACTCTCTAAAGAAAACACATTGTGGCCAGGTCGCCGTATTCAGCGCGGAGCCTCGTAATTTTATATCCATCTCGATTTTAAACGAGATGAAGTTCATTGCAGACTATTCTACACCCTTTTTGATCAAGGGAATATACTTGAACTGTACATCGCATTGCAAACATTCCTTAACCAAACCAGTTACTGCATTCGCTTTAACACTACGGTGAATCCTGGCCAGGTAGAGCCACAATAATTCCTTCGGAGGGGAAACAGTTATGAAAAACAGTATGAAAAACTAATTTTTAAGAATTTCCAAGGAAAATGTTCTTTAGCTCTGCATTCGATAGAAGTAGAAATGTCATTTCTTTAGCAAAGTTGTTTATCTTTATATTTTCCATAGCTTTGCCAAAAACCCATGTGTCTATCTACGTACACAAAAAAAAGTATCGATCCTTTAGCTAAACACATAAAACGTATGCTTGCCGTATTCTCATTTGGGTGGTTAGGGACAAGCGGAACCAGTACAAGTTTATAGTACTCGACTTAAGGTTTAAGATGAAGCGCTGATTTCATGAATCCGCTTGCCCCATTTTATCCCAAGGGCTCGTGAAGCTATGGAAATTTAAAGATTGAATTTGCGATAACTCAGCAAGTAAAGGTCCAAGGGATTTGCGGTCTTCTGCAAAAACGTGTATTTTGAGAGCTTCGATAATTGCCTAGAATATTGTATTCTTGTAAAATGCAACTGAGAAAAACTATGTATGAAAAACCAATTTTTAAAGAAGTTTGAAAGAATATGCCTTATAGTTCATCACTCGATAAAGATAGAAATATCATTTATTCAGCAAAGTTAGTTGTTTTTATAATATTCACAACTTTGCCGAAGAAACTATGTCTGCCTAATACAAGAAAGTTATTTTTTTATTTTTATTATAGTAAGCAATAACTAACTTTTGACAGTTTTAGATTAAGGGGGATATTCATACGAACAAAAGTTCTGAAGACCATAAATGATAAAATAAAAGCAAAAGACACTAGGAAAAAAGTTTCGCTTTTCACCCTTTTGGACCACTGTATCGCACAATACATGTACAAAACGCTAATTAGACCGATGTAATCCTCTACGGACTTGAGAAAGTAACTTTGCTTACATACGTTCACTTACCGTATTTGAACAAAAGGTGTTGCGGACTTTTGGGTTATTGGGAGCAGCGGAGTACAAAGGGATAGCGAAGAGTGGCGTAGGCGTATGAACCACGAGTTGTAGGCACTACTTGGAGAGATTCCCATCGTAAGTAGGGAGACTACGGTGGGCCAACCACTTCGCAAGAATGCCTGACGACTGTGCAGTGAAATCGGTTCTCCTCAAGAATCCAGCACCACCGGCACCAGGAATAGAGGGGTTCGACGTGCTAGATGCCTTGACCATGTTGAAGCCGACATGCGTGTGTCGAGACGCGCAATGTATTGACGGCAAGTACAATGGGGAAGAATTCTTGATAGGGCAAGAGCCACCCCGGCTCTCGGTTGGTAAAGTACTAGTAACGATTCAATTGAATGCGTATACGTTGCCCAATTACGGAAATCAGGGATCCAGATTGTCTGACAGTAAAATGCTGGAACAGAGCGAAAAGTTTCATTTAGTTTATGGCAGTTGCTGTCAAGCAGCGAAAACCATAATCGGTTTCATTGCTGCTTTCAGCAGAGCATAATAAAACTAATTGAGCTTATTATTCTCTGAGAGACTGGACATACCGTTTCCACGTATTTCCATAAAAGTACTGATGTAAGATCATGGACCATGATCGGAGAAAAATCTTTCGGTGTCTTTAGAGCTGCGCACAGCAATCAAGAGCGAGTGAGCAGTGTTTTTTGTAGTAACCATGCTGTAGAATATACTTTATTTATGTTACCTATTATGTTACTTTATTTCATGACTGGTCACAAAGTCACGGATTGGATTTTAATTGCACTTGAAATTATATTTGGAATTGGACTTAAAACTAGGCTTAAAATTGGACATGAAATTGGAATTATTTTTACGCAATTAATTTACTTATCGCCAAAATAGTGGCCAATTAAATTAAAAACTTCTGGCCCCTTTCACACAGTCACGGACTCCGCTCACCTGGGTGACTGTACAAAACAAATGAGAGTGTACCATATTAGGCATACGGACGTAAGGCATAATGGACGTTAGGCACCAGAAATAGAGCAAAATGACTCATGATTCCAGGTTTCTAGCTTATGATTTATGAAAATACACCATGAATAATAATCATGATATCACGAGCTTTTTGCAGTATAACACAATGCAAAATCATGAACTATTATTCATGATTTTGAGCTGTCTGATATGGCAGTTCAGTCATGATTTGACAGGAATTCACATTTCATGATTTCATTCATGGCATCGGAATCAAATTTCTTTCCCGTGTGATTTTAAGAAAAACCTATTGTCTAAATAAAATTAATAAGCTCGATTAGTCAAGCTCAATTTCCCATAACATTACTTTAGCTGTATTATAATATGCGAACACATCGATCATAACTTCATTTTTGCAACTCGTGCTTCATTTTCAGGGAATAGTCAGCATTTTTGTTTCGTAGTTTTGAATTGCTGTAATATCAATTAGGCCTAACATAATTTTTTTTTCGTGCATAAGTCTAGCAGCGCTTCATACCATCTGCGATAAATCTGCTAGATTCGATATTACCATTTCAAAAGTATTATAAAATTATGAGTTGTTCGCCTTTGGGTACATTGCAGCTTATAAGTTTCATTGCAGTTTAATATGCAGCCGCCATAAGAACAGTTTGGTATTGATACGCCAGTGTATTGGTACGCGTGCTCTCGGGAATACTCAGAATTGTTTTCTAAGAGATGTTACAAGGTCCACTAGTGTTTCTTGTACTGAAATTAAATAAAAACGACAGATAGGTATTTCGCTTACGACTTGCAGGCTTCAGCAGTGTCTATTTTCGAACGTTGCGAATAAATATAAATAGTAGAATTTAATTGGAAAAGTTTCCTTTTTTTATTTTCAGGTTTCTGCTTAGATTCTGCTAAGATGTTCCAAAAACTTTAATCTTCAGCAGTGTTGAAAAATTCATAGCAGCAAGAAAAACAAAATGAGATTTCAAACACATGAAATTTCAACCTTGATCACAAGCGCGAAACTCACATATGAGTTTCTCTCGCTATTATACGCGATGTCTCTGTTGCTATGCGATGTGATTCAAATTCAGCTGTGAGCATTTTGCTTAATTCTTCCACAGCTGGCTTTTCATACAACGAACCAGAGAGCAAAAAAGAATCTACCGTTAGAGAAAACACCAGCAGCGAAAAATGCAACACACAATCATGAATTAAGAAAAGAGGGCGGAAATCCGTCGAGAAACAACCAAGTTACGGCCATTTTCGTGAAATCAGTCCAAGTACCATCTATTGTTCTGACGATTTTGGGACATGACACAAACCATATCAATAATAGCGTCAAACTTTAAGGTTTTATGAACCACTAACACTGGAAACATTTACTGGTCCACAGGTTGCCATGGCAACCCTGTAGCAGGTTCCAGGAACCCCGGCGGAAAATGTCGTTTTAAGGAATATCCGAAATCATGTCAATATAGGCGTCAAACTTCGGGATTTTCAACCCTCCTTAATTCTTGAAGTTTGGCATCCGTATTGGTATGGTTTCGATCATATTTGAAAATCGCCATAAAGGTGAGATGTCTCTGGCAACATTTCCAGGACGCATTTCACTGAAATGACCATATCTCGGTTATTTTTCGACGGATCTCCGTTTTTTTTATCACCAATTGACTGGAGATGAAGTCTAGTTTTGGGATTAACATATGAATACTATTAAATTTCCAAGAGAGAAAAAGATTCAAGCGTTGAAAAAAATCACTTTTTGACATACCCCGCTCAACCGGAATATCTCCGGTGTCCACTGGCTACAGCCAATCTTGAAATATTCTAGAAAATCTAGAAAAATTTCTCCGTCAAATGCCATTGATTTCATTTAAAAATGTCTTATTTTGTAGAAGTTATGGCCGTTTTAATTTCGTAAAAATTTTGCCTGTCCCGATCATTTTGTCTAATCCCTATATATGTGCATAGCTCCGGATAGTAGTTGAAGCAAAGCAGAATGTGATCAAGCGGGAATAAATATGTGTGTGTGTGTGTGTCTTGTGCTTCTTGCTATGAAAACAGAAAAACTCACGCGTAATTTTTTTCTGCATAGGATCAAGCTGACATGATTCACAGTTGATTTTGATTTTTGATGAGTTTTGAGATTTTGAGTTTTTACCGTCAGTGGTCTTCAGTAGTTTTCTTGTGGAAATATAAGCAACCGCAGTAAGATCTGTGATTCGGGTTTACGGATAGTTTTATTCGAGTAAATAGTCAGCTTTAAGTATTAAATATTGCTCGTTCTTCTTGGGAAAGGTATTCGTTACTCCGCAATGAAATTTTCGTAAAATTTCATAAAACGAAGCAAATTTGTTTAGGCTATAGCAATCGCAATTTCTATGTGTGTGTGTGTGTGTGTGTGTGTGTGTGTGTGTGTGTGTGTGTGTGTGTGTGTGTGTGTGTGTGTGTGTGTGTGTGTGTGTGTGTGTGTGTGTGTGTGTGTGTGTGTGTGTGTGTGTGTGTGTGTGTGTATGTGTGTGCGCTTCAATTTTCAATCGCTTATTTCTCGGAGATGGCTGAACCGATTCGTCTGCTATAACTTTTATTTGAAAGGTATTTTTACCTAGTATATCACTATTAAATGGTTTCGTGGTCTGACTTTTAGTTTGAAAGTTATAAGCAAAAATGTGAAAATTACGTGACACGATTTTCTCCGGAACCACATAACCGATTTCATTGATCTTAGTACCAAATAAAAGCTCTTACTATTGCTAAACTTCACGCCAATTTTTATTGAAAACAAACAAGTGGTTTAAAAGTTATGCTTAAAAAACAGTTTTGACAAGGTTCAAATGATCGCCTGTTTCTCAGAGATGGCCAAACCGATTTACGTGCTATTAGTTTCATTTGGCAGGTAATATAGCCGGATAGATCACTATTGAATGGTTTTTTGATTGGATGTTAAATTTGAAAGTTATAAGTAATTCAATACACCACACCAAAATTAACAATAATTTATAATGATTTTAACCAAGAAAAATAACCCAATTTCAATTATTTTAATATCAAACGAAAGGTTTTCACACTACGAATATATATGCAAAATTTCATAAGAATTGGTTTCACCGGTCAAAAGATATTAACCCTCGAATACTCGCGCCAACTTTTATAACACAGTTACTCGCGCGCACAATAGCGCAAAACCAAAGAAAACGTGCGCACTAGAGTTTTGACTAGGAAAACTTGGTTTTAAGTTTATCGAACCTTTGGAAGAGTTTCTTGAAATTGAAAGCTCTATCGGCTGGTTGAATTTGTATTTTGATTAAACTCCCTAGAAGTGAAATAAAAAAATTATTTTCCTTCAGTTTCAATATAACACATTGATGTGTTCTGCAAAGTTTTAGAGCATATTATTACAAGAAATTTTGCTGAAGACAGTAACCTTCTATCTCTTCAACGAAGAGATCTTATTTATTGTATATGAATTTGAAAAATCAGTTTTTCTATTTTAGCTCTTTTTGTAATTGTTGTATGACTTTTTCATGTATTACAAAGTTGTATAAATAATAAAAATACACAACTTTGCTGAACATAATATACCTCTATGTTTCCTTGTTTACGAACTGTAGAACTTTGATTATAAAAAATACCCTGATTTTGACCCCGAATTACTCGACTACCAACAGACGGATACATTTTAAACATTTTACATTTGCTGGTAATTTTGCTGCACACAGACACCATTTTTCCATATGAAGAAACGAAAGAAAATTCCAGTTGGGGCCAATTGCCATACACCTCACATGCTACTTGCTTCGTTTCTGTGATGTCGGTTTATGCTAATCTATTTTCCTAACAATTTAAAGTAATAATGCATTGAATAATTCTGACATTTTGCTCATAACAAGTTTATTGAAGAATATACGTTAGTATATACGTAATATACGATTTGTAACTATATAACAGTATGGCATTCAAAAACATATGGTGTACAAAATACAGCAGCGTGAGTAACCGAAGGTTAATAAAAATTGATGAAATATATTCAATAAAACTTTATTGTTGTGAATCAAATAGAATGGCGTTACAGGAAATTATGCATAGTTCAAAAACCTATTAACTAGACCTTTACTACGCAATGTATATGTTAAAGAATAATATTTCATCTTACAACTTACTTTTACTTGCACTTACTCTCATTAGTAACAACTTACTCAGCAATTTCATGAGAAAAGAAACTATCAAAATTTATAAGTGCTTCTATTTGATTCAAATTTTGTAAACTTATTCAATTTCCAAAAATTTCATGTAAACCAAACGTGTCGATTTCTATCTCAAATTGCAAGTAAGGCGGTATAACAAAGGTTCCTTTCACCACTAGGTGGATTAAATCAGGTTTTTATAAAATCAATTGTCTGTGGGCTTTACAGCCTGAATAACTTGAAAAATGAGTGTACGAGTTGAGTTAACGCTTCTAGCATGAAATAGAAATGGAAATTCAAACAGCGGAATTTCCGAAAATCAGCCAAAAAAATTATCTTTTGTTTTTGTCTTTTTTTCGTAGATTTTTCCATGGAAATTAACAACGTAAATATTAAAAGCAAGAATAGATTTGGTTTTCACGTTTAAACTTAAAATAAAAATGCCTAAAATCCGTATTTTTTTGCTCGATTAAAAAATTCTCTTTGTTTTTTTTTCGGCCCCCCCTTCAGTGGCCCAACACTGGAGGGACAAAAACTTTTTAAAATATTTTTAATGGCCTTAATAAAATTTAATATAAGTGAATCATACTAGCTATAGACCTCGTGTTTTGTGTTCACTATTGTAATGAGATCAGGCATTTAATTAATTTTTATAACGGTAGTTTGGTTTACAATCGATGCAGGAAATGGTAGGGAAAGTAATAAAACAAAGGTGTTTATAGTATCTCAGGGAAGACAAGGCTTACTTGCTCACTTAGTCGTCCATGTCTGTCGGTCCAGCAAAACAAAAGGATGAAATCAGAAATCTTTATTACCGACGGCAACCCTCTTCTACGTTGTCGTTGCGGATTCACCTACAAGAAACGAATAAAGAAGAGCAGGAGACGGGAGAAACGACAAGAAAAATAGGAGAAAACGAAACAGAAAATAAAATAAAATGAGGAGAAAAATATTAAAACGGAAGACAAAAGAGATAAAGTGGAAAATAAAGACAGAACGGAAAAGGAGGAAAGGCAGAATATTATGTGTGAAAGAACGGAACAAACGAACGAAAAAACACAAACGACAAAAATGGCAAAAGAAGACACTGGTGAGAGAGAGAGGGGGGGTCAAACGGGAAACGGGAGGTCAAAATATGGGAAAACGAAACTGAAAAGGAAGAAAAGATAAACAGAAAAAACGGACAAATAAAAGATAGAACGGAAGAGAAAAGGACGAAACCCGGGAGATAAAAAAGGAAGACTGGAGAGGAAAAGGAAAAAAGGAAGCCAAAAATGACGTTAAAACAAACCAAAAATCCGGAAAACGGCAACGAAAAAGCAAGAAACAAAAAAATGAACAAAGTGAAAAGCATGAAGAAAACACTGAAAATAAGAAAAAAGGGAATAGAAAACAAAGAAAACCGGCACAATGACACAGGAAACACGGGACAGAAAACAAATAAAATGAGAAAAAAGAGGTAAATCGGTTGGAAAGCGCGAGAAAAATCAAAACAGAGAGAAAACGGAACATAAAATAAAAAAAACAAGACTGAAAAATAGAAAAAGCGATACATAATAAGACGAAAAATGTCAATTGTAATTGGAAGTCGGATGCCCCACCTTTTGTTTATGTCTGGGCAAGGAAGAGCTAAGTCTTAGAAAGACGTTAACCCCGAGGATTTGTTTAGATATTACTAAATCAAACAAAGCCAATTCTGAAACAAATAATAAACTTATTAAACCCATACTACCATATTTAAACTATTGTTTGACTATCAGACGAGCAGAATAATTCCTATGCAAAAGTTCTTTACTTAGATTGATGGTTTGTCACTTTCAGGATAATTCTCTTAATAATTATTTTTTGCGAGAAGAATTTTCCAAACTGACACCTATCATACAACATGAACTGATTGCTACATATATGTCCTACTATGCATACAAGCAAAAAACCAATTTTGAATGGCCCTCGATACCCCTCCGACAGCATTACATCATTCCGCGGATAACAGAATCATATTTCCCGTCATTTCACCATGCGGCAAGCACGCTCTGTAATAAGCCGCGCCGGCACAAAAGTGAAAACCCAGACCGCATCGTGTCCATCGTGTAGCTTGCGTCGTCATCGCCTTCACCTTTCGGAACTGGTTCATGCTGCAGAAAATTGCCGTCTACCTCACTCAACACAAACTAGCAACAACAACAACAACAACAACAACAACGACGACGACTGTCTTGGAGCTCGTTCGCCTGCAATCGCTGGCCCACGGACACACGGACAGCCACATCGGGGGGTGAAAGCGAAAGTGAAAGATAGCATCGGACATCCACCGGACAAAAAAAACAACTGCCCGTTCGCTCCAACATCTTAGATCGGCTAATCATAAGATGGGCTGCACTCGCTATTAGACCAAACTTTGGTGGTAAGCTTAAATGATAACAGAGTTGCTGTTTTTCTTGCTGAGTATATTTTAGTTTAAAATTTTTCCACGGCGCTGCTTGGTTGGAACTGAAAAGGAGTCCAATCTTTGAAATCCACAACAAAAACAGTTGACGAGGCACATGGAACATGGACAAGGTATACTGCAAACATGGAAAATGAATGGACTTGTTTGTTTCATTTCTTTACGAAACCAATGCAATGCCTATATGTAATGGACAGAAACAGCTGCAAAGGAAAAACGGGCGCTGGCAGCGAGACACTTGCAAAATGTATTAAATGTTTAATGAAAAAAACGAAAAGGAAAGCAAGTTGGCGGCGTGCAGACAGAAATCAGACAAAAAGCACAAGCGACGAACACACGACTTTCTTTACGCGTTTCCTTTCGATCGCAACGTCGTCATCGTCGTTGGCCCGCAGCCTTTCTTCGAGCAGCAGCGATCGAAGCTCGCTCCATCCACGGTGATGAACGTGATGGAATGCCGCCAAAGTGCACTTTCTGCACTAATGGCCTAATGGTGCGGAGATTTATGGTTAATTATTAGCAGAACCAATTCATAATACAACACATCGTACGGTACAAGGCAGCGTTCAAAATAGACATCGTAGCTAATGGCAAAGTGTGTTTGCACACGCTTCGAAACCACGCAAAATGGTGAATCGGTGAAAGAGCCGTACCAAAATAAACTTTATTGTTTGACTTACTCGGTGCTGGGTGTTTTAAATGCAGGATGAGTACAAGCGAATAGAAGGAACACAAAGGTTTTACTGTTTCATTACGGTAAAGGATTGTGAGATTTGCACGATTGTGTAAGTACCAATTTACCGTAATGTACTTTGCTAAGTTGTATTATCGCGAAACAATATATTTTAGATAATAAAATGTTAGTCATTATACATAAAAACAAGTTTCCGCTATATTCAACCACGGAACAGCTTGAAACGTCATCGACTCACGCTGGGTAACATAAAAGATTACAACGGCTAGAAAAAAAAGCGACGAACCCTTTTCAACAGCGATAACATAACGATTGCACAACACTAGAAAGGTTACTTCTTTCTCATCAATTCTACCTCCTAGCCGTATAAGAAACATTCCCAAACGAAAAGATGATAAATTGCGTCCCGAATTGAATGCGCCAGAGAGAAACGTTATAATCACTTCCCGGGACTAAGATATAAGAAATTCTCTTAATCTTTATTAAATCTATTAAGTCATTTTTCATTATATTGAAGCCGATAGAAAGGCACAACGGGGTTGGCTTGGTGCATAATACCCGAAAAAACGGCCCGGCCCGACCGCGGGAGAAAGAAGAAAAGAGAAATTTATTCGCCAAACCGCGCCGTTGCTGCTGCGTTGGGGCTTGCGGTCTGTGAAGCATATAAAAATCGCGTTTCATGAACCACACCGACCAACCGACTGACCAGCACCACTACACCAGCGAGCAGCGCACCCTATGGCTGGCTACGACACCGCACAAACATGGCCGAATGTACCGCGGCTCCGTCGAATGATGGAGCGAGATTGGAGCTTTTTACCCTCTGTTTTGGTCTGCAACTTTCATTCCGTCCGTCCGTCCGTCCGACCAGAAACGTGCGATGCTTTGGAGTGTTCAAGGTTGTTTCGAACGGGTTGGCAAGAGGAGTGATTTCGTGCCTGGAAAGCAAAGGGCGAACCAAAACGAGTGGTAACTCTTTGACTAAAAGACGAGTTGTAATCGGTTGGGTATCCAGATTGTCATCGTAGCTGTACTACCTACCTATACTATAAAGCTAACCACTGGGCTTACTTGATTACGACGAGTAACTCATTGAAAAGAGTTACTTTCGGCGGAGTAGTTCAATCCCGTAGTACTTTCAATTTAACTACTTGACTAGTATTAGTTTAGATGGATTTCGGTACTATCTGCACCACTACACTATGCTACTTACCTAAGCATCACTAAACCGCTAATCTATTTCAGACTAAAAGCGATGAAAATTACAAAATTATGTTTGGAATATCACATTTTTACATGCTGAACTGATTAACAGGCTTAATTTCCGGTTTTTTGCTCAGTAGAAGCTCATTTAACTACAGCGCCTCAACGAAACAGAATTCGAAAAAGTAATGTAAAGGGCAATTATAGAGCTAATTAATATCTGCAATATTGTTGAAGAAAGTACAGTTTTACCTTTTATATTTACGGCGCGATGAGGCTGCTACCCAGTTTGTAGCCAAATGAGCGCTCTTTTTGATAGCAATGGGGTAGCAGCGCTACAGCGCCGTAAATACAAAAGATAAAATTATACTATCTTCAACAATATTGTATATATTAAATAACTCTACGATTACCCCTTACACTACTCTTTCTAATTCTGTTATTTCTGTAGTCAAATGAGCATCTACCGAGCAAAAAACCAAAAATGAAGTCTACCGTCATCCGGGGCGAGATTGTGCCAAAAAAGCATATATTTTTGTTCTTTGGCTCAGTATACACACAATTTAGGAACTAAGTTGATTTCAAACCTGTCAATATATACTAAATTGTTCAATTAACAACTCCGTAGAGATGGTTTAGTTACAATGAAACCTTGTTTTACTGGAAGTGCATAAACTTTGGCACAATCTCACCCCTTCTAGGGGGTGACATTGTGCCAAAAACTTAAAGTTAGGCTAAAAACCTAAACAGTGAACATTAACGTGTTTATATACAATACACATAAATATCAGTATAAAGTAGTTCATGTGGGGCCGTCCAGCAACTAAGTGGACTATTAGGGGCAGGGGATCGTCCAAAACCGACGCGTCATACAAAAAGTATGAACGAAAATAACCCGGAGAGGTCTGAAATAACTAAAAATTAATTCGAATACAATGGACAGTCTTTATATAGCCAGTAGCGTTTCTAGGGTTAACAAGAGGGAGATGTGTGAAGGGGTGTATCCTTAGGGGGCATACCTATTTGATCATTTAACAAAAGTAACCATTACTTCGTTCGAGAACCCACGGCCGCAACACATCTGGCCTATCCCACCCCCCTCCCTCCTCCTTAAAACTAGCAGTTTATACACGGTATAATATATTCGTCTAATATTAAAGTGTTTATTCAAAGTATCTGAAATTTCCAGAGAAAAAGTAAAAATTAGTTTAAATTAATTAGCGGACCTATGATGCTGTTTGCTCCAAAATGGATGATGCAATCTAATCTGTCAAAATATTGAGCTCAATAGTGAAGAATGTGAGTGTACTGGTGTACACTTTAAACGTATTTTTGTTGTGTATGTGAAATCCACAAATTGGATCGATCATTATGGCTTGTCACAATCTCACCCCCGTGGAGCTCGAAAAGTACAAAGTTTCGAAAAATATTATTTTCGTAATCAAAACTTATCCAACGCATAATAACCTTTCAATACATTGTAAATGAATAGTTTATATACCTTCAAAATAGCAAGTTGATGCGATTTCATGTTTGGGTTGGTTTATGTGGGACATTTTTTTCAAGCGTTATTTCCGAGTATTTTTAGTCGCGAACTTTGAAACCCTGTTTAGGCTAAATAGTTTTCTAATATTATCTGTGTTCCATTCTAAGTTATGAATAAATATGTTATGTTCATCATCGTTTTGAATTTAGGTCACCAGTTTCTATAGATATAATAAATTTTCACAAATAAACATTTTTGGTTTTTGGCACAACCTCACCCCCGTGGCACAATCTCACCCCGGATGGCGGTACTGTTTAATCACAGCAACAGCAATGAATTTGTGTTAAGAACAAGGTCGTCAGAGTCCATTTATGGCAGTCAGTATGGCACCGAATATCACCCTTCCCCTCCCTTCTTCAGTGTATCAACATGCTCCCGTAGACTCGGGAAACCATCACAAAAAATAAAATTAGTTCAACTAACCTGCTAGCCGTAATCAGATCTTGCAACTCGAAGCACTAAACATTGCATTCTATAGGTTCTATTGCTTTTTGGGCAATAAACTTACACTAAATACTGAGATTTCTGGCCAATTAAAATTCATCACTATATTTTCACTTTTTCGCCGTCGATTTTTCTATAATTTTTTTCGGCCGTTCCATTCATCACATCACTCGCGAAACTTAACTTGAAACACAGAAAACTTAAATTTACCACCCGAACAGTTATCTGGTAAGATATTATAATGATTTTGCCCAAACTGTTCACTTGAATGGATATGAAAAGTTTTTCATACGTCGTTTCGATTGCAATTCCGAATCCGCGACCGTCGTTGTTGATACGTTACCAAGGAAACGGGAGTGATGCCATATTTACGTTGAGCATGAAATTGCCCAATAATTTTCGCTATTAAATTAACAGTTGTTAAGTGTCGAAAATATACTTATAAAATTTTCTGATAATAAAATTCACCGTAAACAACATTTTATGTGATAGAATTACTGTCGGATCTAGTCCAACAGCAAAAATGGATCCGTGTTTCATGGATGTTTCATAATTGTTCATAACAGATTATTACCTACTACTAGCAACTCAGCATAAACTTGACATAAACAAAACGATAGTGGAAACAAGTACTGAAATTAGTAAAAAACCGCTGGCCTCTGACGACCTTCACCTTAAGGGGGCATAATACTTTTTACGCCATATTTTTGGCCTTAGTTAAAATATTTTTTTCTCGATAACGCGAAAAACAAATCGATTCGGGTTTTTTGCATTATCAACATTGTATTTTATACTAATATTTACAATTTTGTTTACATATGGAGATTCATTCGTAAAAAACATGAATTGCGGCACCATGGATTGGCGCTCATGGGCTTATCCGAAATGAAAAGTTCCAAAACGACATGAAAGTATATAAAATTATCTTGTCTTTGACCCATCCTTTTTTTAAAATTCGAACGCATAACAAAATGGCGGACAATCAAACATAAAAGTCAGTTTTTAGCCGAAATATTGACTTTAAACGTTTCTAAAAAAATACATAAATTGCAATATCGAAATGGGTCAAAGACAAAATTATTTTATAAGCTTTGAAACAAAAAAAAGCTAGAGAATCGCTTGAGTCGTTCTTGAGTTCTTTATGGTACCAACTTTGAAAACCTGGTTCCGAGAAAAACGGCATTAAAGTTTCAATGCGCTGTGCAATCGTTCCAGACATGCGCGGTACAAATAACTGTAACTTTGTCATTTTTTGGAATTCATCGAAACGGCTTCAAACACATGTGCTAAAAATGTAATTCTTTTGATATAAACGAAATTCATGTACAGCTTCTTGATACAATCGGTGTGATTGTTGAAAATCTTTGGACAGCCAACCACCACGGCATGCAAGCCAATTATTTGGGTATTTGTTCGTAAAGCTATAGGATTTACAACTAACGCGAGCTCGAGATAAATCTTAGTAAACCAAAAACACATATTGACCTAGCTTTGGGCTAACACAGTAACCAACATAACAAAATGTCGGGCACCCGATCTTTCAGAAGAACGTTTTATCCTGGAAAAACGGTAGGATGGTAAATCTATCTAATATTTATCATAAAATTACCAGCCGATTAGGTTGAAAACTTCGGATTTTCGGTTGCAACTGGATTTAAGATCAAAGTTGAAATTAGACTAGGACTACGACTTAAACTAAACTATAAATTGGACTTAAAATCGAACTTAATATAGTCCATTAAATAAGACATGAATTTGCACTAATTTGGGCTTGAAAATTTACCTCAAATTGAACTGGAAATTGGTCTTAAAATTGGAGTAATTAGAACTGAAAGTATTGCTTGGCAGTGAATCACCGCTTAGTTGGTTTCGAGGTACGATGCTGGTCTAACAAGTCAGTTTGTCCTATTCGTATGTTTGAATCTCGGCTATGCGGTGCTGTTAGATAGAGTCAGTAGGATTGTTGCACTAACCCCGTTACTGTCCTGTACTCTAATAGCCGGCTGTGAAGTCTGTCGGTAAAGAAGGGTCAAGTTTTATGAAAGACGTTTAAGCCCAAGGCTTTGCTTTTTTAGACAGTAGACATTTGAAATTAATGTTGAAAATTTACTTAATATTGCATTCAAATTAAGATCGACATACAACTTAAAATTGAAATTGATATTTAATTTGACATTAAATGATTTTAATTTGGAACTTGGAATTACATATGAAATTCGTCTTCAAATTGGAATTCAAATTGTACTTGAAATTGGAAATCAGAGTTTACATTTAATTTAAAATTGAGCCTAAAATTGGAATTAAATTATATTTTAAATTGGGCTCATACTCGAACATGCAATTGAACTTGAAAATGAACTTTATATTGGACATGAATTCGGACATAGACACGAAATTAGAGACGAAGTTTCACTTTAAATTAAAGTTGACATTTTTCGTCTTATTCTCCTACACTTTTCTATTCTGCCTTTTCTCTTTTTCAGCTCTGTTTTTTCACTGTTTGTTGCATTTTTCGTTTTCAATAGCGTTTTTTGGTTTTCGCTCCTATTTTCCATCCGTTTTTAATCGTTTTCTCTCGTTTTTTTGCTTCCTGTTTTCGTTATTCTTCGTTACCTATTCCAACTTTTACTCCTATCAGTCCTCTCTTTCCTCATGATTTTCACTCATTTTTTGTTATTCCCGTTACTCTTTGGACCATTCCCGTTACTCTTTGGACCATTTTTCCTGTTTTTCTTTTCTTTTTTTTTCTATCCCATTTTGTGTCCCATCTTTCTCCTTTGATAACTAGTTTGTTCTCTTTTTCTCGTTTTGCTTTTTCCTCTCTTGATTTTATTAATCCGCCACTATTTTTCTTTTCCCTTTTGGTTTTGCTATCTGTTCCGGCGTCCCTTTCTTGTCTCGCTTTTCCTTCTTATTCTACCGTTTTTCCACCTTCTCTGTCAGATTTTTTCTTCTCTTTCTGGTCCGGTCTGGTCTCTATGTGTCTAGTTTTTCTTCCTTTTCTTTCTCGTTTTTTTTTATTTTCTGCACACCGTGTAGTCTTTCTCTGTTTCGTTCTTCCCGTCCAAGTTTTTCGCCCTTTTCATTTCTTTCCTCTGATTTTCCTCTTGTTTTTCTCATTTCTGTACCGCATTCGTTTTTTTCTTCCATATTTCATCGTTTTCAGACTCTTTTTCTGTATCCCTTTTTCCTTTTCGTCTATTCTGTTCTTACTCTTATTATGTCCT